>NW_016107422.1:5258145-5286744 GCF_001604975.1 Cebus imitator | reverse complement strand
AAAAAAAAAAAAAAAAAAAAAAAAAAAAGAAATATATAAATACAACTTACTGATGGAACAAACAGGGAAAGGGCTTAGGCGGAGAAAGTCAAGTGCCTCCAAAAGCCAGAGATGGGCAGGAAAAATGCATTGAAAGGGAGAAAAGAGTCCCTGCCAGTCATGACCTAGGATGTGAGACGAAGCAAAGGAAAGGAATAGCAAAAACCCTTCAGCCAGTTCCTAGACTTTCACATACATGCCAAGGAAGACCAAAGCATGAGCACACCTGGAGAATTTCGCCATTGAACGGGCCATTTATTCTGTTCTTGACCACATGGAGGTTGCCCTGTGTTCTCGCTGGGCAGCTGCGTATCTGTGTGGCTTGGAACAATACTCAGCCACGCTGCATCCAGATGCTGGCCAGCCCAGGCTGTGTGAGGACAGCAGTGTGAGCCCTTCATGTGTGGGAGGTCTGCTGTAACCACAGGCTGCGCAACTCCAACCCAGAAATTCATTCTCTCCCAGTTCTAGAGGCCCAGCAGGGCCGATTCCTTCAGAAGCTGCCACATGTCTCTCTCCTGTCTGGGAGTTTGCTGGCCATCACTGGCGTTTCTTAGCTGAAAGAAGCATCACCCTGACCTCTGCTTTCATCTTCACATCATGCCCTCCCAAATTTGGACACAAGTCCATGTCCAAATTTTCCTTTTTTATAAGGTCACCTGTCCTATTGGATTAGGACCTGTTACTGGGAAGTGTGTGTGGGTCCTTGATTCTTGAAGAAAGAATTTAGCCAATAAACCAATTAGTAAAATAGACAAATTAGTAAAATAGGTAAAGTAGGCTTATTAAGGAAATAAAATTAGAGTAGACCCCAGAGGAGGAGCAGGCTGATCCTGCTGAGAGCAGCCCCTGGAAGCTCCGTGTTGCCGTTTTATATTGGACTGTTTTAAGTTCCCATCTCTGTCATAAGCCTCTCCCTTTGTCTTTATCTATTTTCCCCACTGTGTCTTAAGTGTCCACCTTTTCCCTGCCTAGTTCCTGCCCAGGTTTGTGGGGAAGCATTCCCTGCCTAGTTCGCTTGCTTCTAGTTGATGTGCATGCACAGGGCCCAGTGATCAGTAGGAATCCTACCAATGGCGGCGTTGTGCATTACTGCCACCCCAAGAAGGTCGTGTAGTGGTCAAATCTGTACTTGCTATGCGTGCATCCCTCTTAGGAATTAACCCCTTGCCCTGTTTCCCTCCTGATCAGCATGTAGCTAGCTACATTCTAACAGGTTAGCTGCAGACGGAGCAAGCAATTACCTGGTGTCTTCTGGGGCATTTCAGGGTGCTGCCTCCTGCCTGGGCATTCTCCTCCTCTCTGCTCACACCTAGCATGTGTGTTTTGGGGAGGTCTCTGGGGCATGAGATTTTCCAGAGTTTGCTCCCCCTGGGCCCCCTTTCCTGTTTATGTCTTGCTATCTGCCCACTCTAACAGGCCCAGCCTAAGGGCCACACCTTAGCTTGATCATTTGCAAAGACCCTATTTCCAGATAAGGTCATATTCTAAGGTAATGGGGGTCAGGACTTCAATATAGGAATGTAGGTGGAAACGCACTCAGTCCATAAGAGACCCTAACTGTGCCCTTTCTGTCCTTTCAATGTAGATAAGTCCCCTGCGGCCCCAGAGACCGAAGAGCCAGGTGATCAACGTCATTGGAAGCGAAAGGCGCTTCTCGGTGTCCCCCTCATCACCGTCCTCCCAGCAAACACCCCCTCCGGTTACACCAAGGGCCAAGCTCAGCTTCAGCATGCAGTCGAGTAAGTGGAACACTCCCCACATACTTACTGTGCTATTGCTTTGTGCTGCCCCTTGACTGAAGACCTTTAGGTTAGAAGCATTTCCTCCCTCCCCTTGCAGCAGAGGGAGGGAGTTTGGATAAGCTCCTGGCTTCCTGGGAATATCTCTTGGGACAGACTGTAGAGTCTGGACTTCCGCACATCAGGCCAAAGCCCAGAGCCCAGGTCTGCAGCGCTGTTGGGGCAGAAAGTGCAGGGTCTGTCCCAGGATCCGTGGAGAGGGAACCTGGGACACGTGGGACCACTCCACTTCCTATTCCAGGACACAGCTGCAGGAGGCCGTGGGCCAGCCTGCGTCTAGGACGATGCACTGGAGAAGCACTCCAGGCAGTTTGCAACAGCCAAGCAGCACAGCTTAACTTTCTAGTTTTGACCAGTTTTTAAATTACCCAAGAAGTTGCCACAAAACTGGTGGCTCAAAACAGCAGAAATTTCTTCTCTGAAGGTTTTGGAGGCCAGAACTCTGAAATCAAGGAGGTGGCAAGTTGGCTACCTCTGTTGTCTCCAAGGGAGAGCCTGTCCCAGGCCTCTCTCCAGCTTCTGGTGGCTCCTAGCCGTCCCTAGCCTTCCTTGGCTGTGGCCACATCACTCCCCTCTCTGCCCGTCTTTACGTGGCCTTCTTCTCTGTGTCCTTTCCTCTTATAAGGACACCAGTCATGGGATATAGGGTCCACTGCAAATCCAGGATGATCTCACCTTGAGATCGTTAGCTAATTACATCTGCAAAGACCCTAAGTCCAAGTAAGGTTACATTCTGAGGTTCTGGGTGGCCCTAAGAGGTCCACGTTTTGGAGAGTCTACTCAGCCTACTCTAAGTGGTAACCAGCTTTTCACCACTAAATTCAGAGCCAGCAGAGAGGAGAAGTCTTGGCAGGGAGAAGGTGCGGGGGGTGAGGGTAACAGCAAAACCAGGGAGCCTACTCTCCTTCCTGTGGCACAGAAAGGGGTCGAAGGCAGGGGAGCTCTCTGCCCTGTGGCAAGGGTTGTACAAGGCAGTGAGTGATTGTCCTCTGCACCTGATTTTCCTCTTAAAGGGGAGCAGTCATGATTCTGGAGACTGTCAGGTGGTAGGGAGTCTGGCTCCAAGCATGGAAGCGTGAGTTTAATTGAGTAGGCAGAGAGCTTTCTGGGCACTGGGTCTGTCTCCAGAGGGCGCATCCTCACATCCTTGCACTATTACTACATGATTTTTCTAAAAATGTGTTTAAAGTCTATTTTAATATTTAAAACCATAAGGCACCATCACTGCTGCAGAAAACAACTTGGTGGTTCCTCCAAAGTTGAACGTAGAATAACCATATGGTAATGTGAACCAGCAGTGCTACTCCTAGACCTGCACTGCAGAGATACTTAATATTCATAGCAGTATTTTTCACAAGAGCCAGTAAGTGAACACAACCCAAATGTCCATTGACTGATGGCCAGATTAACAAAACGTACATCCAAAGAAATGTCCATGCAGTAGAATATTACTCAGCCGGAGAAATGAGTGAAGTTCTGACACGTGCTGCAGCATGGACGAACCTCAGAACCATGATCCCGAGTGACGCAGATCATTCACAGAGGGGCAAATCTTATGTGACTCCACCTCAATGAAATATCTAAGGCAAGTTCACAGAGACAGAAAGTAGAGGCCAGGTGCTGTAGCTCACACCTGTAATACCAGCAATTTGGGAGGCTGAGGCGGCCAGGTCACCTGAGGTCAGGAGTTCTAGACCAGCTGGTCAACATGGTAAAACCCCGTCTCTACTAAAAATAAAAAAATTAGCTGGGCATGGTGGCACGCGCCTGTAATCCCAGCTATTCAGGAGGCTGAGATAGGAGAATCACTTGAACCTGGGAGGCGGAGGTTGCAGTGAGCTGAGATCACACCACTGCACTTCAGCCTGGGCAACAGATCAATATTCCATCTCAAAAAAAAAAAAAAAAGTACAGTAGAGCAAACCTCCATGTGGAAAGAAGGAAGGGAGGGAGGAAGAGAGAGAGAGAAAGAGAAAGAGAGAGAGGAGGGTACCAGGGGCTGGAGGGAGGGAAGAGTCTAGAATTACTGTTTAATGGGTACAGACTTTCTGTTTGGGATGATGGAAATGTTTCAGAAATACATCATGGTGATGGTTGTCCACTGTGTTGATGTGATTAAGGCCACCAAATTGTCCCCTAAAAGATGGCTAAAGTGGCAAATTTGATGTCATGTATATCTTACCACAATAATAACAAGCAAATAGGCACCAATCATGAAGACAGTCACTCGCTGAAGCCTTCTCACTCCCCTCGGTCCCATGGCAGAGCTTCCTCAGAAACTGACACAGTGTTCTTCCCAGGACACATTTTCCTAATAAAGGATTTTTCATCAGATGGATCCTCGGGGAAAACTCCAAAAGAGACTCATCAGTAAAAACATCAATTTTTCTCTCTTTAATATAAAAGAAAACAAATTATTTTTAAGAGTCTCAACAAGGGTTGAGAAAATACCCTGCCTTGGTGATTATCCCTCCGTTTGAAAACCGCTATTTTTTCCAGTTTACTTTAACAATCAATTGTGCATCCCCTTGGCTTATTTAAAGCAACAGCCACAGTGACTGCTACGGCTAATAAAATCATTTCATACAATGATGGATTTTCCAGTGGAACGACATTTGAAGTTGGGTGGCTGTTCTCAGGGTTAGACTCTGCTTAGCGAATCTTTCCAGGTGATGACTGCAGAGGTGACTGCAGAGGCCCAACTGGGCTTTGAAAGTGGCAGCAGCAGCAGCAGAGGACGGTCCTGTGGCACCCAGCTGTTTCACTTCCACCAAGGCAGGGGGCCCGAGGAGGGATCAGAGAAGCCAGGGTGAACGCCACCTTCTGCAGTGGCTCAATGCCTTACTTTACTCCCCAGTTTTAGTTGCCATGTGATGCTCACTATTCACTGCCATTAGGAGAGAGTCCTACCCTTTGTGCTCGCTCCCTCCCTGCCCTCGTCTGCCCTGTTGACAAACGTATCTGCCAGATAAAGTGTTTCTGCAGTGCCTGCCTCTCTGGGAGGAAACATGAAGCCACCCCCTGAGTGGTCAGGCTGCATGGGGAAGTTGGGCTGATTTTAAATAGATCCCCGTTTTCCAGACTTGGAGCTGAACGGCATGACGGGGGTGGACGTGGCCGATGTCCCACCCCCTCTGCCTCTCAAAGGCAGCGTGGCAGATTACGGGAATGTGATGGAAAACCAGGACTTGCTGGGCTCGCCAACACCTCCACCTCCTCCTCCGCACCAGAGGGTAAGTTGGGAATCAAAACATGGGTTTTCATTACCTCCCCTCCGCAAAATAAGATGAGTCCCTCATTCCAGATATTAGCGGGTTTACTTCGGGCTAGCAAACACGTGAGAAAAACCACGTATGACAAGCTCAGTTTTGATTTTTTGCAAAAAGCTATCAAAGCAGTAAGGACTCTGGTAGGTAAGATCTGTGGCTCTGTGTCATTATCAATAATTGCATCAAAAGGCACATTTTGCTATCATGCCTCAGAACGAGGAAGAGGATAGGCAATCCAAGCTTGTCATCGGTTACGCCATGGAGATCAATCCACTGGAGATGCAAGTCTTATGAAATTTTGATTTTTGAGAAGTAGCTTTTCTATGAGGAGGTCTGTCTGACTTTTTAAAGAGTTTGGCCAGTATCACCCTGTGGCAGGAACCTGTTGTACCCCTGCTCGGCCCCGGAGGAGCTCATCTCCAGCCATTCCTCCAGGGAGCCTCACTGTGGCGCTGGGAGCTCCTGGGTGGTGACAGGCACTTACCTTCAGAGACTGCAGAGGAGAGCCAGGTTTGGCGCCCAGCCACAGAGCACCCTCCCCAGTGCTGGTTCTGGGGTGCTGGCCCGGGTTCCTCCGCCAGCACCAGCCTTTGTAAACCTAAGCAACCCACTGGAACCCCTCTTCAGCGTGAGTCCCTGAAGCTGGTACCCCCAGAAGCTGTTTTAGTCACTCATCCTACCTGATGTCCCTTTTGCTGAACAGCTCGTGGGCCTGGGCCTGCCTACCCCTCCAAATATTAGTCAAAGCCATACAAAGCCATTTAAATAAGCACCTCGGTTACCAGTTGACAGCTCTAGAAACATTCTTTTCAGATCCATCCCATTCCTCTCCTTGTTGTCAAGGATGCTGTTGTGAGTCCTGTGAGTCCCAGCCCCATCCTCTTGTGTCCGGGCCTGTGCAGAGGGTATCTTGAGTCGGGTGGAGGCATGTGAGTGACTGACTCAGCCGCCTAGGGAACTTCTGCTTCCAGGCTCAGCCCTCCCCGCGCCATGTGATTGTGAATAAAAATTTGAAAACCAGTGCAGTCTAAAAAGTGAAATATCCCTCTCCATATCTGGACAGCTGGCCATATTTTTTTGCTATCCAGCCTCCGTAAAGTAATTATATGGCCACAAGACTCCTATAGAACATTGAAAACATGAGATTGTTAGCTGGCTCTGTTTTTCTTGTAATGGTGAGACATGTGGTTTTGTTTTTTGTTTTAGACTTTAATAAACAATATAAATTCCACATGTCATTTCTTTTTCTTTTTTTTATGGAGACTTGTTCACGGAGTGTTCCAAAAGGTTATTACATCTCTTATGAGAGGAGTGGAAGAGAGAGGGTGTTTGTTTACAGCATATGGATTTCATCATTCCCTTTGTATCAGAAAACTAAACAAGCAGTGGGACTTCATCTTTAATATCAGAGAGGCAGATTGCTCTTCTGAGGCCCAAGTGCCATTTAAACAGGCTTCCTCTCCCTAGAGACACCTCGATGGGGAGCTGGAGGGTCCCTAGAGATGCCTAGAGATGCTGCCTAGAGATGCTGCCTAGAGATGCTGCCTAGAGATGCTCCCTAGAGACGCTCCCTAGTGACGCCTCGATGCGGTCTTGGAGCAGGAACCAGGTTCCCCTGTGAAGAGAACTTTCTGGCAGGCTGGAATGGTTTCTTGCACCACAGAAATGGAAGCCTGACCTTCCCTGGGCATTTCTAACTTCTTGTTAGAGCAAAAGGAGATTTGGGGGGTCTAGCAAGAATATTGGGTTGCTTGGAGTATCGTTTCCCTAACAGCTTTGTTCATTGGTCACATTTTCGTCTCTTTATTTTATTGGAAAAGCAGGAGTGTCCCCCTAGTCTCCCTACACTAGTAAACTGAAAATTCTAAATTTAGAATTACAACCAATTCCACTTCTTGTTACAAATCAACTCCCAGGTAACATTTTATTGTCTCCATGTCTTGGATACACCAGTGTAGCTTACTGATGCCACATATGGTTGATTAAGTAAGGGATAACATGGATTAGCTCTGTCTCAATTTATAACGGGGGTGTGAATTCAATTAGATTAATGACCCTAGTGTCTTTGTTTCTTATTTAATTTAGTTGCAACCTGAGCGCAGGCTCAGGTGACACACTGGTGGTTAGTATGTCATCATTAGGCGGAAGCGGTTGCATTTCCTGGGGTGCCTCCCTTTGCACAGGCCCTGAGAGCTGCTCTAGGATAATGATCATCCATCTGCCATGGTGGGGATATGATCAATATCCTCCTGTCACTCTCATTGATCAGCCTCAGGCTCGTAGGCAACTCTGTCTCTAGCTGTTGCCACTAAGCTGTCATTTCTTTCCAAATGGCTCTTCCCGTTAGTAATCTGAGCTATCATTTTGCTTAATGATGATAAACTTTGGACATGCTCATATTTGGCACAGAGGTCATCTGAAGCACCGTGTTGGTATCAGGCCGTGTTAGTCTGGTCCTTACCAGCTCCTCATTGGCCAATCAGTGTGGCTTTCACATGTAAGCAAACCTTTCACCAGACCTCAAAACAGGTGTCTTTTTTAACAGTTCTAACCAACCTTAAAAAGACTTACTTATTGTTTTACCTTCCTTTGTATCAGGTCATCTACGCATTTCATATCTTTATGTCGTTTTACTTTTCCACATTTCTTCTCCTCTCTGTGTTAAGCACTAGGTCATTTTTTGTATTTACTCATCTGTGAATCAGGAGGAAATCTGGGCGATGAGTGTCTATCCTTGAAAACCTCTTTTCTCACATTCAGCTAAATGCAAACCCACACTGAGAGGCTGTTAAAAATCCACTCTTACCCTTAAGTTAGATGATAGTGTTCTGTGATTTCATTCTAGTTCCTCTGCTATAGCGTGCTCCTGCTTACCCTGGTCTGTTCATTTCTTCCTTCATTTCTTCATTTACCCATTCATTCATTCACTTATTTATTTATTCACTCATTCATTTATTCATTCCTTCATCCATTTTCCTGTTTGATCGACCCATGTGTACGGAGCGTCTCACACACACAGGTGTGTGTGATGGGCATGAGGGTCCCAGAAGCCATAGGGTACAGCTGCCCTCAGTCCTAACACTCCCGCCAGGTCCATTCAGTAGGAGGGTCCATTATCTCTACATTGGAAATTTACGTTCTTTTTTGTGACTGTAAGGTAATCTAGGCCCATGGGCTGAAGGCAGCCACCTGTTTTTATAAATAGCTTTTTTGGAACACAGCCACACCCCTTTCTGTACACACTGTCAGTGCCTACTTTTTGGCTGCAGTAGCGGCATTGACTGGCTGCAACAGAGACCATGTGGCCTGCTTAAAAGCTGGAAATATTTACTGTGTAGCCCTGTGGAGGAAAAGCTTGCTAACCTTTGCCCAAAGCTCAGAAAGCAAAGGAAGGTCTCTCGTCTCACCCTGGGGAGTGTCTCCAAAGACTTGTTTATCCCTTGGACAATAGATAACTAGGTTGATAGCATCTGGATTTTAAAAAGTGGCGCAAAGAGCATTGGTACCTCTTGGGGGCTGTGCAGATGGTGGGAGAATGCTCAGAGGCATCAGAAAGGCCTAGGGCCATAGCAGACCTGCCAGCCCCCAGTCAGACAGGATGGAGCCCAACTCACGTGGAGAGGATGGTTCCGGCTGAGTGGCTGTGCAGGGTCAGACCCCGCCTGGAGACGGCTTCTTTTCTGTCGGGAACATCAGTAATATGATGTCTTCCCCATCCTCGTGTTTTCCAGCATCTGCCACCTCCGCTGCCCAGCAAAACTCCGCCTCCTCCCCCTCCAAAGACAACTCGCAAGCAGACATCGGTGGACTCCGGGATTGTGCAGTGAAGTCATAAGCCTGTCTGGAAAGAGTGCGCTGCCCCTCCCCGTCTCCATGTCCTCTCCCTCCGTGTACCCTGAGTCTGCTGTTTACCTCAATGGGCCTGTGATGTTAACATTTCGTGCAATTGCTTTTCCTTCAAAGGAGTTCAGTTCCCGCCATGGAGTGAGTGGCCTTTAGCATCATGGAGCAAGGTGGGTCGGGGAGGTGGGTCTGGTCCGGGATGTGCCATCAGGGTTGCAGAGTTGGGGGCCTCTGAGCGAGTCAGGCTCTGAGAGAGCCTGAGTCTTGCCCAAACATTCTTTTTGTGCCAAATGACTTGCATTTGTGAAGAGCTCAATTGCTCTGAGCTCAGCCAAGTAAGAGAGGCTAGGCCATCACTCTTGGGAAGCTGTGTAGTGAGGATGGAGAAGAATCCTCCTTGTCCCTCTGTAGGACAAAACCTTGTTCCAGCCAGTGGTGTGACTTCGTTTGTTGAGGTGTGTCTCCAACTCACATCAGACAATGAAGTTCAGCCCCTCCAGGGAAGTTCCTGATTTCCCAGGCATCATTTAAAATAGGATCTTTCTCAGCTACTGAACAGTTACTAATTTATGGGGTAGAAACAGCATTCAGAATACTGAATCAAATGGAAAAACAAGTGAACATAGGAAGATGAATTTTAATTCTTTTTTGAAAGAGTATGTGTACCACAAGAGTTGGTTTTAATTGGGTGAATGGTTTTTGTCCTCATTCTGTACAGAAGTGTGTATATATGATGGTTCTTAGAACTTGTTTTAATTTTTGTGGTCCTTCTGTTTATTATAATAGGCATCCACAGAGGATTCTCCCTATGTGTTCTTAATGTTTAACTGCTGGAAGTGTTTAAAAAACACACACAAATTAAATTTTTTTTCAGAACCCTGAAGTCCTGAAAATGTTGGTGGACAATGATTTTTTAAAGAACTAACTTTGTAAACCTAATATTTGTATTCTATCATCTATATTTTTTTATTCACTATAATCATGATACTCTTCTAATAGACTCAGAAGTTAATCATTGACAATGAAAAATAAAATGTTATTTTAAAAGACTCGCAGTGTCTGATATATGATGTTTTTATCCTTGATTGTAAAATAAAATCCTGCTTTTTGTATTCTGCTTTGTTAAAGAGCATGGTAACATACATTTATAGATGCACCTCTTCCTCAAACATTGTTTTAAATCCTCTCTGTTAATTGTCTGATCTAGAGCCCAGATAGGAAGTGCCCATGTCCCCGTGCATGGCTGCATGTCCTTATAGATGGGAACTGAGCAGAGCCCAGCTGGGTACTTTCCCATCACCAGACCCTGAGGGCTCTGGGGCTGCACCTCCCCTGGGCCTCTCTTCAGCTGCTAATTTGAGAGAGGGCTTTGGTTAGTGGGTGTGTAATTTCCATGTAGAGGCCTGGACATTGAGAGCTTTCTCCAGGGCCTACTTGGCTGGTTCTGGGGTCGCAAGAAACAAGGAAGGCAGGAGGTCCTCTTCTCAATGGACAGGGCTCTCGCCTCTGCTCCTGCCAGGCATGTGGAAGCCATAAGGATGTGCCCCTCTGCCCGGCTCCTAACCTGGCCTCAGAGGAGGCTGCTGTGGAGCCCAGGAAGCTGGGAGGCTCTTCCTGACACTCAGGTGCTGCCCCCCCATGTATTCATGCTTATAAATATCCAGTCCATCCCCGAGAAACTATGGGCCCTGGTGAATGTGGGATATTTTCTTCACGAATCTTACTGTTTCACCAGCATAAATGTTCATCTTCTGTGGAGTGTGTGAGAAACTAAGCATTACCCACAACCCTAGAAATCATCCAATGGGCACACCCATGTAGGACAGCACGGAGAGCCCAGCCTGGGGACGGACTGTTTTTGGGCAGTCTGTGCTCCACGTTATGTAAGCGGCCACCAGAAATGGAAAGAATAGCCCAGGCTCTGTGGCTCAAACCTGTAATCCCAGCACTTTGGGAGGCCGAGGCAGGCGGATCACCTGAAGTTGGGAGTTTGAGACCAGCCTGGCCAACAGGGTGAAACCCCGTCTCTACTAAAAATACAAAAATTAGGCATGGTGACAGGCACCAGCAATCCCAGCTACTTGGGAGGCTGAGGCAGGAGAATTGCTTGAACCCGGGAGGCAGAGGTTGCAGTGAACTGAGATTGTGCCACTGTACTCCAGCCTGGGCAACAAGAGCAAAACTCTGTCTCCATCTATGTCTCCATTTATAAAAATAAAATAACATTTTTATAAATAAAATATATAATTGAATTTATCAAAAAATTAAAATTACAAAATTATAATTTATTTTTTGAGATGGAGTCTCGCTCTGTCACCCAGACTGGAGTGCAGTGGCATGCTCTTGGCTCACTGCAACCTCCGCCTCCTGGGTTCAAGCAATTCCCTGCCTCAGCCTCCCAACTAGCTGGGATTACAGGTGCTTGCCACCACACCCAGCTAATTTTTGTATTTTTTTTTTAGTAGAGATGGGGTTTTACCATCTTGGCCAGACTGGCCTTGAACTCCTGATCTCGTGATCCACCCACCTCAGTTTCCCAAAGTGCTGGGATTACAGGCGTGAGCCACCACGCCCAGCTAAAATTATAAAATTTATAAAAGAATATAAAATATAATTGCAATTATAAAAAAAAAAGCAGAAAGAATAGTGCCAGGACCTACGAGAAATGATAGTTTTCTTGTGGAATGGTGTGTGGGCTCTTGCTCTTCCTGCATCTACTGGGTTAATCCTCGCACTGCACAGCCCTGGCTGGAATCCCCACCCTGCAGCCCTCGAAGCCCCTATATCCCTCAGGGACCGCTAGAGCTAGGAGGTTTGCAGAGAACACAGAACAGAGTTAGAGAAAGAAAAGTGAAGACAGCCAAAATGTTGCAGAAATTTCCTATTATTAATGTGAATTATAGATATGCTCATGTATTCACCAGTGAGTAAACTTTCAAACACTTCATGCAGATGCAACGTTTCCTCACCTTGTCAGTCAATGGATGGGTGACAACACCAAAATAAGGGACAAACTGGCCTCCACGCAGCAGTGGCTGCGGCATGCATTCCTTCTGGAATGAGGTTCCAGGGGAAGGTTTGCCTCTGTACGTGCAGGGACATATCCCTCTGTGCAGAAACAATATTTCTTAACCTTTTTTTTTTTTTCACAATCACCTTTCAAGGAGCCTTTTTAGGCGTTTTTTCCCTCCATCACTCTCGTGATGATTTTTTGTTTTTTTAGACGGAGCCTTGCCCTGTTGCTTAGGCTGGAGCGCAGTGGCACGATCTTGGCTCACTGCAACCTCCATCTCCCAGGTTCAAGCGATTCTCCTCCCTCAGCCTCCTGAATAGCTGGGACTATAGGCGTGCGCCATCCTGCCTGGCTAATTTTTCGTATTTCAGTAGAGACAGGGTGTCACCATGGCCAGGATGGTCTCGATCTCCTGACCTTATGATCTGCCCACCTCAGCCTCCCAAAGTGCTGAGATTATAGGCATGAGCCACCGCACCCGGCATCATGATGAAATTGTAATAGTACAGCCATACTGTATATCACTTAGACTATCTATGACACACCTATTATGCACTTTATGTATACCTATGCCTTTTTACACTAAAAAGCAAAATTCTTGTTTGTTTGTTTCCCAATAACTAGTATCCAGGAGGTGATGCCTTTTTGCAAAAGCGTGCTCTAAAGCAGAAATGGTGAGCTTCTCATGTTCTACTTTTGCTTCAGTTGCCAGGATGCTCAAAGCCAAATTTTACTCTCACACATTCAGTTAAGTTTTGGTTTTATTCTCCTGCCTTCCAAAAGCTTTCTGGACTATTAAAAATCCACCTTCACTTTACCTAGTTTCATATGTGCTTTCCTCAAATCTTTATTCAAAGTAGTTGGCATATAAACTGTGTTTTATAAATGGAAAAGTTTTTTTCTTACTTGAAAACCACCCTTGGTGCTTGAAGATTGCTTCCTAGTATTTAAAGAAATTATTTTCAATCAATTTTAAGATAATTCTTTCATGCAAAGATTTGATCATTTAAATTCCTTACAGATTTCATTATCTTCTGCTCTGGATTCTTTTATGGTATTGGACTTTGTTTCATGTCCACGGAACTCTTTGTTGGTTTAATGGATTTTCGCTTTTGCTTTTTAGTGCTATCTCTAATTACTTTTTAATATTTTACTTACTTTTTGAAGTCTGTTTGGGAACTTCTGCCGCCACTCTTTTTGGCAATCTGCCTTTTCAGAATTATTTAAACATCTACTGTTTCACTGATGATGACTCAGAAAAATAGGGAACCTCTAGGCCAGTAAGCCTTTGTACCCAAAAAAGCTAGAATTGTCCTGCCATATTTGTCCCCCACCCACGAGGAAACTACGGCTCCTCCAGGTTGTCCTGTGGTCTGAGCACAGTGTCACTAGCTGGAGAGGAGAGCGAGGAGGACGTCCTGGATGTCTGATGCGTGGCAAAAGCCCTGGACTAGTTTCAGCCCTGGACAAAAGAGTTCTGATGTGGTCTTAAGTGTCCGCCTGGCTGGCAGAGGGAGCCAGTTAATCCAAGTGACTCTAAAGTGTTGCTGTGAAGGTATTTTGTAGATAAGGAGGTGACCCTTGATGTTGTGGGTCAGCCTCATCCAGTGAGTCGAAGAAGGCCTTAAGAGCAAAAACTACAATTTCCTGGAGAGGAAGGAATTCTGCCTCAAGACCGCAGCGTCGACTCCTGCCTGACTTTCTTCCTTGCTGGCCTGTCCTGCAAATTTTGGACTTGCCAGCCCTTACAATGGCTGAGCCAATTCCTTAAATCTCTTTCTTTCTCTGTATACAAACACACACACAGGCACACACACTGACAAGGGGTAGACCATAGCAAACCTCCTCTTACAAGGTGGTATGTGGCAAAAACAGGTGACTAGGGATACCTGGAGTAGAATCCAAGAATCCAGGGACACCAAGCAAGCCACTTAGCCTTTCTAGTCATGAGTGTCTCTGTGGATCACATGATAATATCTGCTGCCACCTTGTCATGGTGTCTTGAGGCTGGAACGTCCAAGATGGCTTCCTGCATGTGCCTGGCACACTGCTTCACTGCAGCTGGCTGGGCATTCTCTCTCTCTCTCTCTCTCTCTCTCTCTCTCTCTCTCCCCCCCCCACCTTCCTTCCCCCTCCTCATTCCACCTGCCTTGGGTTGTCTTTCATTTTCCAGGGTTGTTTCATCTATAGGAAGCTACTTGGCGTGGTCAGGATTTCCCTGTTTAAATTCCAAATAGAATTTCTTTTCCTTACTAAACCAACGTGAGGTTGTCACTGTGACCTACCCTTCATCTCAGTCTGCCTTGGTTACGCTCTGCAGCTTCCCCATGCTGCAGCCTCTCATGCTGAACTCTTGGGTGAGCCTATCCTCATTCCCCCAACCTTGGCAGGTAGCTTGGGAGCTGGTCCTGCGCCAGCCTCACCAGGCCGCCCGCGCAGCTCTGCTGGCCTTTCCTTTTTTGACGTGTTTGGTCTGCAACGTGAGACTCTAGAATTTGCCATGCAAACTCCAGTGACCATGCTGCCCTCCCACCACTAGGAAGGGCTCCATGCCTGTGTCTAGCCCCAGAGCACTATTTCCTCTTCTCCTTCCCGTCCTGTCACTTTGCTCACCTGTTGGCACCCGGCTTTTAGCTGTTGCTACTAATTAATGTTTCTTTTCACTTTGGGGAAGTGCTTAATTCCATCCCTTCTTTGGCTTCTAAATACTATTCTCCAACCAAACAAACCAAGGCTTCTTAAAGAAGTGACTGACTCTGGGCTGGGAATACAAGATGGCCTAGAACATTTTGTACCAGAATACAAGGAAGTGTTCAAGAAATCACAGCCACACATCAAAAAGACAGGTGAGCCCACATGAACTGGCTTCTATGGGATGGCCCACATCTGGAACAATTTGAACATCAAAATAAATGATGATCATAACAAATATTAAAGCCGTTGAATGAAGTAGGACTTTTCTGTAAGTCCATGCTGAAATATATCAATAAATGAATTAATCGAAAATTTAATGAAGAACAGAATATCTACATAGTTTCAAAAGTGTCTTCCCACAAAACACTTATTAATTACAAAGGGAAAAACAATAATTTCATAGTGGAAAAGGCTGCCAGACACCACCTTAATCAAGAAATAAAAGAGAATGTCATCAGTATTGGGACAAATTAAAATTATGTGCTCTCCCCCACCCCACAGTATGGATGCTCCAAGAACACACCGGCTCTGCAATATTCCTATTGAAGATGCGTTATCAGAATCGAGTCACAAGAAAACATCAGCCAGACTTCAGTTGGGAGGCATTCTGTGAAACAATTGACCTTTCGTATATGATTCCATTTACATGAAATGTCCCGAAGAGGCGAACCCACGGGGATAGGAGGCAGATTAGTGGTGGTCAGGCTCTGGGAGGAATGACTGCTGATGGGTACAGGTTTTCTTCTTAGGATGATCAGAATGGTCTAAAATTAGATTATGGTGATAGTTGCCCAACTATATGACAAAACTAAATACCCTTGAATTGTACACTTAAAGTGAAGTTTATGATTATTGAATTTATATCTTAATAAAGCTGTTTTTTTTTTAATGGCCTATAATCTTAGAGTCAAGGCCATGAAAGACCTAGTCCTCACTACAGAGATGAAAGAGACAGACAAGTAACACAACCTGTAATTTGGAACTGGATGTTTTTCTCCACATTGGATGCATTGGGACAATTGGCAAACCTTGAATGGAGTCTGAGGATTGGACAACGGTGATATATCAGTGTTCATTTCTTTACTTTGGTGGTTGTACTATGGCTATGTAAGAAGATGTCATCATTTAAAGAGAAAGAATTCTGACCCATTGGGAATAGTGCGGTACCAGGTGGGCAACTTACTCACAACTTACTTTGGAGAGGGAGTGGGAATGGCCCATATCGGACTTCTGCGGACTGCCATTCCACTTCCAGGCTAGAAACACTCCCAGGGAATAATGATCCCATTTTCACCTACTTCTCTGAAAAAGTCTTTTGGTCATGCCTACATGCTAGATTTTGCAAAAACAGTTTACAGGTGCCATGCCTCCCTAACAGGAGATGAAGACTCTAGCTGGCAGCCACCTCTGTGCTTCTGGAACAATCAAGGCTCCACATGGAACCCAAAGGAGTGAAAAGTGAGTCCCTATCTCAGGAGCATTGGGCAGGTCACAGTAAGGGCAGTGTTCTCTTGTCTATACTAAATATTTACAGAGTCCCTGTCAGGCCCAGCCCCGTTTAGACTCGGTACTGAGGTGGGCAGGACAAACAAAGTCACCAAAGTTCCTCCAGGACAGGACAGGCAATATTCAGGTAACCAAACAAGGCCATTCCCACATGGCCATTAGAACTGGAAGGGGTGAGACAGGGTAGTCATCTGAAGGGTGGGGCTCATCTCCCCTGCCGGGGGTCCTCCCTGAGGCTGGGAGACTTCAGCAGAGACCTGTGAGCTCAGTGAGAATCCAGGGTATAGTGTGGAGAGTCAGCAGGCACACAGGACTTGCTTGGGCTAGGACTGACCTGGGAGTATCTGCAAAACAGAAGTGGAGGTGAAGGAGGGTGGTGGAGGAGCCAATGGATGGTGCTGCGGGCAGGGAGCTTGGCCAGGGCAGACCATGGCCTCATCCACTAGAAGAGCTTGGGTTTCATGGCAAAGACAGGAGAAAGAGATGACCAGCCTTCCCCAGGTGAGGGCCAGGTGGGAGGGAACACTCCCCTGCAGAGGGCTAGAGGAAGTAGAAGGTATGGCCACAGGGTCTCCTCACCTACCACTGGGCAAAGCAGAGGTCCACACCTCAGTGGAAGGGAAAAGTTCCCAAAGCAGCAGGTGGCACTGGGATTTTTGTCCCCACCATGAGAGTTCCTGAGGTTCTTGCTGTGGGTGAGAGGGGAGAGAGGAGCACTCTCAGTGGGAACCAACAGTTTCTCCCATGGCTTCCCTGCCTGAGAGAAAAGGAGGCCCATGTGTCCCGAGCGTTGGAAGCCCCACGGTGCTGGCAATGTCCCCCATCCTTCCACCAGTCACGACAGATCATATCCATAGCATTAAACTAAACACACAAATCTGTTGTCCACGGGGTTTTGAGGCAAGCAGTGCATGTGTCCCCATGGACACCTCCCGTGGACACCACCCATGGAAGTGACTGGGAATCCAGAAGCCATGCACTTGCTTCATCACAGCACCCAGGGTCATCAACCTTCAGTGCAAAAGTGCAGCAATTTGGGAGGTAAAAACAATCAGTTTGGGAATGGGAATCTTTTTGAATTAGCATAAATTAGACTATTTAAAAATACCTGTTAACAGTTAATTTAGCATTATGTACACTTGCATTGGAGAGGAGAGCACTTAATATCAAATAAGGAGCTACCCGCAAAATGTAGTTTTTGGTTTTCCTGCACGGAACACAGATGACATCGTGGGTTTTCACTGCCTTGCTACAGCTTTTTCACATGAAAAGCAAACTTTGGAAGGCAAAGCAATTATCATGGAGTGAAATGAGTATTCTTTGACAGGAAGACCGTATTATTTCAGTGTTGGAGTGAGGAGGCGCTGCTGCTTTCTGTCTGATGCCTCCCAAGGAGGCTCAGTTGGCAGCCTGGAGGTGAAATGGACAGAAGGGGCCTGTGGGTCACAGTTTTTTTTTTTTTTTAATGTTCCTTGGATAAATGGTCCCCCTCCCCTAAGGAGGACTCCAGGGATTAGACGCAAAAGCTGACAGCTCAAACGGTGCACTTCTCAAGTACCTTGGTCCTCCTGGCTGAGAAAAGAGATTTGCATGGAATGGTGGAGAGTGTGCAATCATCCTAGGAAGGGATGACCCAGCACAGACCAAATGTGACCTCCAGAGCCCTGCTTCTCTGCCGAGCAACCTGGAATTTTCAAAATCTGTCATGGGGCAAAGACTCAAATGCTTTCGCCACTTCAGTCCTTCCAGCTGAATTTGCCATCAGAAGTAAAAGGAAAGGAGGGATCCACAGCTGGAACAGGCTCGTGTTTTAGAAAAGCCAAAAATGAATTCCAGTATTTGTCTCAGGAAGGACCCTCAGACCTCACAGTGCTCAGCGCCCTCAATGTTCAGCGTCTTTTTTCATCGTAACATTCCATGTGAGCCTGGGAGGGACAAGGTACAGAATGGCCATGCAATGCGCCAAGTCATATAACTGGTTTGCTATTTAATGACATTTTTAGAGCTCACTTTGGATTAGAAATGGACAGGTGAAAGGTGGGTCTTTTATTTTTCTTAAGGCTCCAAGCCTCCTTCACCGGTGTGAAACACAACTCGCTGTTGAAAATCAGCCTCCGATTGGACTACTAGGCTGCCGCCTTGTTTTTCTCTTCAAGTGTAACGAAGTAGCTGACCGGGCTGCAGTTTCTTTTCTAACAATGGTGTAATTATGAGCCAAAGCCACAGTTACCAAAGATGATTGTTCACACTGCAGTGCCTTACCAAACTGTGTACATAGTAATTACTCAGTGCTATCATCCTGCCAGTGATGGGAGGAGCCATCCTTTCACATCACCCTCCAGGGATAACCATGTTGAAAGTGAGAACCAGTTCTTTCCTTCCTCAACTTTGTGAGTGAAAGGGGCACCCCACTTGGCCAGGGTCCAGGGGAAGACAAATAGAGTTCTTAACCCAAACAGGTTGCTTCAGAGTAATCTAAATGTAACCCAGGGCCCAAGGGGAGCCAGTCTTTGGGAAAAATGGGCTCAAAGAAACAACATTTGAATACAAAAAAATAGAATTAAAACCAACAGTCTTGCAGAAATCCAGTGAACTTAAGGGCTGGGGAGGAGCAGCAGGTACAGTTCTTAAAAGCCCTACTAATCAGCTTAAAAACAGCCTTTTGTCTGGGCACGATGGCTCACCCTTGTAATCCCAGCACTTTGGGAGGCTGAGGAGGGCAGATAATGAGGTCAAGAGTTCGAGCACATCCTGCCAACATGGTGAAACCCCATCTCTACTAAAAATACAAAAACTAGCTGGGCATGGTGGCATGTGCCTGTAGTCCCAGCTATTTGGGAGGCTGAGGCAGGAGAATCACTTGAACCCTGGAGGCGGAGGTTGCAGTGAGCCCCGATCGTGCCACTGCACTCCAGCCTGGCGACAGAGTGAGACTCCATCTCAAAAAAAAAAAAAAAAGCCAACAAAAAAAACACAAAAACAGTCTTTCTCCTTTGTGGTCACTCTTCATCAATGCACATGGCAGCTGGGCCCCTCAAACTCTGCTCCATTCCCAATTCCCGCCAAAGCGTTCTGGGCACGCTCATCCTTCCTATTCTAGACGTTTCATTTGTGTTTCTACCTGCCATTCTCCCTGCTTTTGAAGGTAGTTCTCTTCCTCCTTCCAGAACTCAACTGTTTTTTCCCAAGGTCCTCTCCGCCTGCCTGAAGTCCACAGAGGGATCAGGTGACCAGAGCCCCTTCCCAGATGAGTGTGGAGAGCCCAGAGGGCTGTGCCTCCATCACCGTGGTTCCTGCCACACAGATCATGCCCCGTGCAGCAGCAGGGAAGAAGAGACAATGCTGTTGGAGGAAGGACTCCATGTCCTTGGCTTCCTTCCTGCATCAGGGGTTCCTACTCTCCCTGTGCCCTCCCTTCACCTAACCGCCCCTCGTCTCTCCCTGGGCATCCGTCTCCTCCACTGGAGCGGCACCCAGAGGACCTTCTGCAAATCCTCACATTCCTACTGGAAACTGGGAAAACCAAGTGGCCGCCCAGCCCCATTTCATTGTGTGCCTTTGCCCCTAGTACCATATCCTCAGAAGCCATCTGGTCCTTCCCCAGGGGAAGGGGAAGATGGGATGCAGGGAGCCTCTACCCATATACACTGGAGCTTGAGTCAGTGGAGAGGGTCACTGATGGATGACCAGGAAACCCTCCTTGTCCTTGTCCTGCCCTGGGTAAGACCAGCACCCACCAGTGCTCCTCCCCTCCTGTGAGCAGCAATTGGCCTTATTCTTATCCTGCAGCCCTAGCGACACCCTCAGCTAGAGAGCAAGTTTGCAGGGCACACGGGCTCCAGTTCCCATTGGTTTGGAGTTGCCTGTGGGGCTGTTAAGTGCCCCAACCCTCCAGGCTTAGAGAAGCCCTGGAGGCACAAAGCTGAGAGCAAAGGGGCAGTCGGGGTGGGTCCTGTGACTTTTTCAGCTGCTCAGAGGTCATAGCTGAGCCAGAGAGCATGGCACGGCATCCTGAGGGTACCTACTGTACTTGGCAATTACACAGGAGACAAAGTCATCACCTGCAAACGTGCAAGGTGAAGAAGGGGAAGGTCAACTGGGATTGTGAAGTCCCTGAGAAGAGGAACAGGCATTGAGGTGGTGATAAAGAGCAGACCCCAGGGTCTGGAGTTGCTAGCAACTGAGGGAGAAGATCAAAAGGTCAGTAGAAGACAATAATGTAAGGGATTGCAGATGGGGGAACCTGGTGGGATGAGGCATCTGGTCCCAGATGTAGCTCAGGACCAGGTATGTGGTGGTGGATATCATTCCTTCATGGGCGCAGGAGGAGGATGGAGGAAGGAGTGGTCGGGAAATGGCTCCCAGGAGCAAAGAGGACAAGTACTTGTTCACCACCACCACCCCTAGCCCTGAGGTATAGGGGATAAGAGAGGAAATGGAGTTTGTTAAAGGCAGTTGCAGGCATCAGAGTCTGCAGGAGTCAGGCGGCAAAGCAATCCAGTTTTAGGTTAAGGGAGGCGTAGAGGCGGTGGGGAGGGGCTTCCAGAAGGTGGGTGCAGGTGCAGATGCAGGTCCAGAGAGCACTGGGCTTCCAAGTCCAGAATAGCAACAGCAGGGCGACGTGTGCCTTTGAGAACTCCTGTTACCGCAGACCAGTCCACAAGGGAGAGTGGGATTGACAATAATTTAAGAAAAGAGAGGAAGAAGGAAGAAGGGAGGTAGAGGGGAAAGGAGGGAAGAGGAGAGAGGAAAAGAAGAAGGGAGGAGAGAAGAAGAAGGGAGGAGAGAAGACGAAGAGGAAAGGAGAAAGGACAAAAAAAAAAAAAAAAAAAAAAAAAATAGAAAAAAAAAAAAAAAAAAACAAAAAAAAAAAAAAAAAAAGAACACCTGGCCCAGCTGTGGACCTGCAGCTCTACCTAATTCACGCACTCTGGGGACCTGTCATCAATTTCACTGACTCAGAGAACACACAGCCAAAGAAAGAAAATCCCAGTCAGGGCCCACCAAATGCCCAGGCTTGCCTCTTTCTGACAAGGCTAATTCTCACCCTTCCCTGTCACTTGTTCCTTTCCTGATAGATTTCTTTGGTGGGGACAGGAAATGCCATCTTGAGTCTGAGGAAATGAAAAACAGAAAAACCTTAGCAAAACTTTAATCGCTGTCATCAGCTTCCTAGAGCCCCTCAGTCACATGCAAATATAAACAGCCCAAGAAAATTATAATGTTGGTGAATTACTATTGTACATAAAATATAATACGTATTATTGTTGTAGCAGTAATCACTCTACTTTTTAAAATATCTTCACCTGTATTATCTCATTGAATTTTCATAAATATCTGGTAAACAAATAAGAGAAGTAACATATTTCCTTCCCATTTGTCGGAGGAGGTACTAAAGTGTGAGAAGTTTGAGTCCCTGTGGCTATGGCAAAATGAAGCCCCCAGATTTTCCAGCCAGGCCTCCCATGAGACTTAGAACAGGTAATGTCTCACTTAATCTTCTCAACACACCATCAGGTGACTGCAGCCTGACATACTCATTTATTCCACATAAGTCCATTTTTCCAGGTGCCAGGATAAGGCATTGGGAACATGCCCATCTCTGGAACCGGATGGCCCAGTGTAAATCCTACCTCTGCCACTTACCATGTGTGCAAATTACTCACCTTGAGCAAGTTAATCAACTTAAGTCTCACCATCATTATCAAATCATGATATAAGTCATATGAATAATATAATATGAATCTGTGTACTGAAGAATGGGATTGATGCATCAAGCTCGTCATTATCCCAGCCAATCAGCATGAGTATCCCCTGGCAATTTTTATTGGTCCAGAGATGGACTTGAAACCTACATAGACCCAATCAGACTGAAGGGAGAAAATTTATGTTTAATCCTTGGGGAAGAGATTCTTTTGCTCTTGATGGTGGCAAAAATGACAGCTTTTGTTCCCTGTTGCATAGCTCTCTTGTAATTAGGAGAGCCACCTTAGCACCAGACTGGCCCTGTGGATAGTCTCAGTCACATGCGGTTAAAAATCTAAGTGGCTTAAAACAACACACATCCCTCGCTCTTGCTACCTGATCCACTGTATTCAGCCCTCCTGGAGAAGAAAGGGGAGCCACTTGCTGCAGGCTCTCAGTGGCCCACGCAGACAGAAGCTTCCTCCAACAAGGAGCTTCCACAATCATCCCAGAAAGGAGAAAAGAACACACTGTGAACATACCCTCACTTGTAAAGCAGCCTCCCAGAAGTGGCCCATACCATTCTGCTCACACTTCACTGGCTAACTCAGGTGGCGGGCAGGAGGGCAGTGTAATGCTATCAAGTGCTGGGAAGACAGAGTGTATACAAGTATTGGGTGGGCATGGAGTTGTAAAGTAGAGAGAGCCCGTGTCCCTGATGGCGCTGCTAAGCTGTATGGGAAACAGTGATTTTGCTTATTCTTTGAGCTGGGTGTTTCTCTCTGCAAGGTCAGCGTAACCATGTCCCCTGTTTCCTGCCTGACTTTAGTACTTTGAATCCTCTCTCTTTTGTTCTTGGTCTGTCCGGCGAAAGGTTTGTCAATTTTGTTGATCTCTTTGAAGACCCAGCTCTTGGTTTCGTTGATTTTCTCCTGTCTATTTCATTTATTTCTGACCTCATCTTCATACTCTTCTTCCTTCTGCTTACTTTGGGTTCAGTTTGTGCTTCTTTGAGCCATTCGTTGTTTACAGCTGCTAGCTCCCTAACTGGTCACCTACCTTGTGATGGAGTCAAGAGCCCTAAGTGATGCCACACACATGGAGCACTCAGCTCTGTGCAGGGCACAGTGAATGGCAGCTGTCATGACTGTCGTCTAACTCATCATCCACAACCTATGGGGGCAGGGACTACCATTAAGCCCATTTCACTGTGTCTGAGAAGACTGTTCCCCAAGCTCCCAGAGCTCTCTGGGGGAAAAGCTGCAATTTCAACCTAGATAGATTCCCTAAGCTAGACTATGCAGGCCCACAGCTTGGCATAGCACCGTGTCCTCCGCCTCCCTTGCCTTTGTCTGGGGAGGCGTGTCCCTGGGTGGGATGACAGCTTCCCCTGCAGATAGGAGCTGACGGGAGGCTGATGGGAGGGCAGCATCTCTAATGGGCAATGCTCACCGCTGTGGAGTTCCCGACAGTGCTTGCTTACCCATCATTATGTGTCTTTTCTGGGAACGGTTGCTTGTTCTTCAGGTCACAGTTACACTAAAGAAAGAATTTTCCTCTTAGAACTGCCTTGCCGCCACTGCTGTTATTTCTGCCTGACAAAGAGCATTAATGATAGGACAGCATCGTCAGAAGTGACTCTCACCATGGAATCATGTAGGGGTGGTGCTTCTTGATGGAGGAAGACACATGGATACAGGGAACTCTTCCCTTTGTGGATGCTGGGAGATTGCTGGAGATAGGACAAGACCCTTATAGGGCCACTGCCACCTGTGCTTAACCCAGGCTGGTAAACAAAGGCCTCCTCTGGGGTCTGATGGAGCCCAGCCCCATTCATCCTGAAAGTTCTGAGTATGCTGCTGAATTTCCCAAATTTTCCTGATAAGTAACCTCCATATTATTGGTGTTTGCACACTAAAAAAATAATGGGGACCCACTGTGGGCTTTCCTGGTACTCAATTATCTTTTTCCCTTAGAACATGGCCCAGGCTGTCTCATCGAGCCAAGGTCTCATCAGCACATCCATGTGCTGCGTCATGTTTTATTCAGGACATGTGTGCTCCCACGATGCCTCAGAAAGATCAGAAGTACTTGGGCAGGAGTTAATGTTTCTGAGCTCTAGAATGCCCCTTGCCCCATCCCTCTTGCTGATGTGACCCTGCTTCCAGTCACCCTGGGGAAGGGCAAGGGGGGTTCATACGCCTGCACAGAATAAGGAGAGTGGTTCTCCTCTTCTTTTGTAAGTGAAGACCACAGGGGAGAGGCAGGTGCTCTGAGCAACAGCTGAGGACTCAGGAGACCCACGACCCTCCTGGGAAGTGACAGGGCAGCTCATCAGCTGTGACCTTGGCTCATCTGACACTCCAGAGCTCCTCCGCCCACAGGAGGAGTGGCTAGCAGTGAGGCTTCTGTTTTTAAGGCCGGAACCAGCCTGCCTTTGGAAACTAGTAAGGAGCTACAAAACCTGACCAATGTGGCTTCCCTGCAGGTCACACTGTGTGTAGCAGAGGGCCCTGAAAACCACGGCTGCCATATTCAGGATGGGGGGAAGGAATCCTGGCTCAGGGATCAGCATCTCGGCCATGGTCCCCCCATACCTGCAGAGGTGGTCTTCACGTCTACAGAGACCCCAGCCCTGCTTCCACACCTGGGTTTGTGCTGTGCCTCTCGGACCCAGCATGCCTAGCATGTCCTTCCAAACTCAGTTCAAATCCAGGCCAGGTCCCTGGCACAACCTGCCTCCTTGGCAGATGACTCAACCCAATTCCGCTCCTGTGTAGATTTGTTCAGTGTTCCTCAGGCTTGGCTTTCAATTACTTCAGCTTTCGGGGGGCTCTCCTTATCTTCTCACCCTGGCTTTTTACACGTTAAGCACTCAACACATAATTGCTGCGTGACCCACCCTTCACACTGAATTATGAAGGGAAAAAAAGTCAGCAGAAGCCAATGTCATCGGCAACAACAGTAAGCAAAAGACTCTCTAAAACATATCATCTTTAATATACGGCTCTCTGCTGAGCATATCAACTTTGGAAACAACTCCTTGTAATAAAATTTTAGGCTCCTCGGTAATAAATTTCAGAATCTAAAATATGTCTGTATTGAGCCCTGCCCTGCTTGACAGATAAAGTGAGCCTTATCAAGGGATATACATTAGACAACATCTTTTATTTCACATCTTACACAAATCCATGTGTCCAGGGAAACACTTTGAAATTCATGGTTTGGAGCCTATCCCTCTGTCCACCCTGGAATTTGCTTGTGTGAGAGGGTCTTTCTTCAAGACCTGAGAAGGTGACAGCTTGGTACCCAAGAACAGGCTGGATAGAGCCATGACTGGATCCATCCCTGGCCATAAAGAGAGCAGCTGTTCTGGTCAGGGCCAGCCAGGGTCCACGTATACCACCATCATCCTCTGACTCCTCATTTCCTTCGAGGGTCTTCTGCAGGGACCTCAGTGGCCCATCTCTCTCTGGTCACATGGAAGGCCTTCAGGAGGCTCTTCAGGGTGGTTCAGAATCCTACGGGGAAAGCTACCCCACATAGGCTCAGCACAGAGAAAGAGTTCATCCCGCAGTTCAGATGTGCTGGCACCGATTCCCCAGCTGAGCCGCACCACAGGTAGACGGGGTTCCCTCGCATTCCCTGGTCTCTTATCTCAAGCGCTGTTCCTTCCCTCGCAGCCTCCTGAGACATGCCTGATCATTAAGTGCACTCTCTGCCCAGCATGAAAGCATCTCTTAGGAAGAGGGCAGGCTGTGTCCTCAGATGGTCTTATTAGACCTAATTTCCAGGGAAGCTATACATGGTGCTAAGATGGGGATCGTATTTGTCAGTGAGAAAACTGTTTGGTTACTCCAGAGTGTGTATCACTTGAGTGCTTCAAGGATGGAGTGTGTGAGGTTGCCTGATTTTAGCCTCAGGAGGGAAGGGTCTTCCTATCAGGGCAGGCCAGGGGCTGGTCTATCCCACAGCCCTCAGCACCTGGATCTTTGTTCATAGGGGTGCTTGGTCAAAATGATGGGCAGATGGATGGATGATAAGTGGCTCTGAACCGCATCTTCCAAGGTGGGCTATGTTGGAAAGGGAGGAAATCTACCCTGGGAAATAGAAATAATGAACAGAATAGAAACGCAGGCTTGATTCAAAGGACTACATGGCAGGCTGCTTTGAAAGCACTTCCTGCTACTCTTCTCTGTGCTAGGAGTTAATCCAACGAGGACTCAAAACTTTCCTCCACAGGCAAATGGCCCAGGAAGTTACTTACCCCAGGACTCTTCCCAGGTGCACGGTGAAGCTGTTCATTCCCAGTCTCACCTGTTCAACCACCTGAAGGGAAGAGATCATCGGAGCCCAGAAAGTTTGATTTGGGGACGGTGAGTCCTCACAAACAATTGGCTTTAAATAAAATCATCTTTTGGCTGCAAATATATTTCTGGAAATCCACAGGTAAAGTAAATCTGGGTGAATCAAACCAAATCTTGTCATGAGAAATAGTGGCAGATTGAGCGTTATGGGGACATCTCTCACACTCACAGAGGAGCCTGCATATATTTTCCCAGCTTGTTTCAATACAATGAATCATTCATTGCAGAGGAAACCAAGAATTAGGATCTAGAAAAGAGGAAATGTCGACAAATTTCTACAAAATAAGAAAAGAAGATGCACATATTCCAACGCCACTCATTTGTACGAGTTCGAGGAACTGGAGATCACAGGAGGGAGCTGATTATGGCAGAGGATGAGGGAGGATGGGGAAGGGAGGGTGGGCAAGGGAGAGATGAGGACACATGTGGGCGAGAGAGCAGGGAGGGCGAGGTGGAGGCACTCTGATGACATCTTCTCTTCAGGTGTGTAGGGGCAGGTGAGACCAGGTAAGCGGGGGCCATTTGTGGTTAGATGGTAATGAAATTAAACGTGATGGAGAGGTTACTTTACAGTATTACTGCCTGTTGGCTTCAAGGACTCCTTTAGGTACCAAAAGAAAAAAAAAATGTGCTGCTCCCTCCCTGTTGGTTCGAGAATAATGGCTCCCAGTGCAGCCTCACAGTGGTTCAAGACATGCCTGACGGCTGCTGAATGTTCAGAGTAAAAAAATCAAATACTTCTTTGTAGAGATCTCTAGAAGACAGAGGTAACTTCTAGAGACTGCAGTTCTATCCATCACGACTCTTCTTTTAGACTCTTTTCTTGGCTAATATTACCAACTTAGCCTCCCAAGCATATTTTCACCAATGTATTTTTCCAAGTGAATTTTAGGATAAGTCAATTTATTGGAAAGGAAAAGGCATTCACTACTTTCCTAACATCAAAGTATAATTTTATTCCTACACATGCCTTCGTTGATCATGAAGTAGTGTTCACATTCATTTAATAAAGTTACAGATTCCACTTGCTAATATTATCACTAGAATTTTTAATTTCATCTTTATGAAGGATATTTGTTTGTAGTTTTATTCTGGGTGAAGTGTGGGCTCTTGGTTTCATATTTTGGTATTAGGACCATTGTGTGACTTTATAATATGTCGATTTGACCTGGCTGAACTAAGGTCAGGATGAACCAATTCTTCAAATTCCCTATTCTGTAGTTTTGCGCTAGGCGGAGCCGCAGACATTTTTGTATGAGATAGAATGAGGCTGCAGCCATTTTTGTCTGTACATGCAGATGGTCAGGGCAGGTGCTTTTGGCGCTCACATGCTGTCACTTGTCTGTTGATTCACCTCAATGTCACCGGGCAGCAGCTGCACCAGCAGCTGCCCCACCCTCCCTCAAATCTTCCTTGAGTCCTCTCACTCAAGGGCCAGCTGTGTGTTCAGACTGTCGATGTATTTTGCCACAAGAAAAGGCAGTGGGACTGACACAGGCTCTTGTCTGCCCTCGTGGGTTTGATCCAGCTTGTGCCCAGGAACTCCAGCTGACGTTTGCTTTACTCCACTTGATATCCGTGTTCTCTTCCCCACTGCCTGCCCTGTGGACCCTCCACCCCCAGACACAACCACGATATAAACACAGCTCAGCCAGCTCTCACAACCAATTGATAAGGTCAGATCCCTTTAGATGGGTTCCAGTGGCTCCAATCTGCTTCTCTAGTTGAGCCATAATGGATACAATATTTGATACCAAGAGAAGGGTGCTGTCATAACTACAGCTTAAAATGTGGAAGCGGCTTTGGAACTGGACAGTAGGCAGAAGCTAAAAGACTCTGAAGAGAGTTACTGAAGAAAGCTTGAAAGGCCTTGAGGAAACCAATTTAAGAAGCATGATGACTTTTGACATAGGTGTTAAAGGAAAGTGAGGAAAATATGTTTTTCAAAAAGGATGTCTCTTCATTTATTGAGGCAGCATCAACATGTTTACACACACACACAACGCTTACACACAAAGTCAATGTCATGATAATGCACTTTCACGAAGTCACATTAACAAAAAAAAATGCAGAAAATAAATTGGAGCTCTCCAAAAGTGGGAAAATCTTATTAAAAACTGGAGGAAAGACCATCTTTGGTTATATGTTGGCAGAAAGTTTAGCAACACCATCACCTGTGATAACGTGGGAGGTAGAATAATGGACTAGATAATCTAGCTAAGGATATTTCCAGGTGAAGTGACAAACATGCAGCTAGTGATAAAGATGGATTCTGGGGCCGGGCGCGGTGGCTCAAGCCTGTAATCCCAGCACTTTGGGAGGCCGAGGCGGGTGGATCACGAGGTCAAGAGATCGAGACCATCCTGGTCAACATGGTGAAA
>NW_016107422.1:5207793-5258000 GCF_001604975.1 Cebus imitator | reverse complement strand
AAAAAAAAAAAAAAAAAAAAAAAAAAAAGATGGATTCTTACTGCTGTTTACAGCAAAATGTGAGAGGAGAGAGAGAATCTAAAAGAAGGGCCATTAAACATGAAAGGAGCTAGGATTCGTGTATTTGGAACTTAGCTTCTCCTGAAGGCAAACGATGCTAAAATAAAGAAATGGCCTCTTGCAAAAATCACATTCAGGGCGCTCATGGGAGAGTATTGCCACAGATGAATTCAGGACTATTACTGTAAAGTCTTCTGTTTAGACCCCAGAAAGATATAATGTGATGCCTCAGAGAATTGTTCAATCCAATAGCAGAGCTTCCAAGAAGGTCAGGGGAATTGTTCCTTAGCAGAAGCTCAAGGCAGAAAAGGGTTTATCCTGAAGATGTCTGTGGCTGTGGCTTTTGTCTAACGGAATAAATGTTCAATTAGATTTGCAGGAGACCCCTGAACTTTTAAGAAAATGTATATTAGCATGAATACCACCAGCTTGGACTGCAAGGGAGAGACAAAATAGAAAATGAAAACTGAACCCACAAATTCTGACTGGAAGCAGGTTGAGAAAATTTTGCAGCTGCAAACGTGGTTACTGTTTACGAAAATGCAAGTATGATTCAGAAGGCAGAATCAAGACTTCAGAGAATACAGCCAAGATCCAAGCCAGGAATGGGACTGAGTCCTAATTAAAAAAAAAAAAATCTACAGCTTGCCTAGCTGGATTTTAAAATTAGTATGGCAAATCCCCCATGCCTTCCAATTTCCCTTTTTGAGTAAGTGTCAATAGCAATGACATTTCCTTTATCTATTGATTTGATTTTTTTCTTCCAACCTTTTTATTGTATTAAAATACATATAACATGAAATTTACCATCTTTTTAAAATTTTACTTTAAGTTCTGGGATACATGTGCTGAACGTGCAGGTTTGTTATATAGGTATGCATGTACCATGGTGACTTGCTGCATCTATCAACCTGTCATCTAGGTTTTTAAGTCCTACATGTATTAGGTATTTGTCCTAATGCTATCCCACCCCTTTCCCTCCCAACTCCCCCCAACAGGCTTTGGTGTATGGTTTCCCTCCCTGCATCCATGTGTTATTATTTAACTCTCACTTATGAGTGAGAACATGCAGTGTTTGGTTTTCTGTTCCTGTGTTAGTTTGCTAGGGATGGTGGTTTCCAACGTCATCCATGTCCCTGCAAGGGACATGAACTCCTCCTTTTTTATGGCTGCATAGTATTCCATGATATATATGTGCCACATTTTCTTTATTCAGTCTATCATTGATGGGCATTTGGGTAAGTTCCATGTCTTTGCTATTGTAAATAGTGCTACAATAAACATACATGTGCATGTGTCTTTATAGTAGAAAGGTTTATAATTTAATGGGATTGCTGGATCGAATGGTATTTCTGGTTCTAGATCCTTGAGGAATCACCACACAATCTACTCATTTGTTGATGGGCACTTAGTTTAATTCCATTTCCTGGCTATTGTGAATCAGGCTGGAAGTCACTTGGGAGTGCAGATTTCTTTTCAACATACTGATTTAATTTTCCTTAGATATATAACCAGCAGTAAGATTGCTGGATCACGTAGTGTCCTATTTTTAATTTTTGAGGAATCTGCACACTGATTTTTGCACGATTGTACTAATTTACTTTCCCATGAACAATGTATGATTTCCCTCTCTTCCACATTCTCACCAGCACCTGTTATCTTTCATCTGTTTGATAATAGTCATTCCAACAGATGTGAGACGCTATTTCATTGTGCTTTTAATTTGCATTTCTCTAATGATGAGTGATAGTGGGCATTTTTTCATATACTGATTGGCCATTTGTATGTCTTCTTTTGAGAAATGTTCATCAGGCTGTATGCCATTTTTTGAAATTAGGTTGTGTGTTTTCTTGCTGTTGAGTTTTTTGAGTTCCTTATGTATTTTGGATATTAGCCCCTCATCAGACATAGGATTTGCAAATATTATCTTCCATTCCACAGGGTGTCTCTTCACTCTGTTGACTGTTTCCTTGCCTGTGTACAGACTTTCTAGGTTGATGCAATCCCACTTGTCTACAATAGTCCATGCTTATCCGTGAGGATACGTCTTAAGATCCCAGGCAGATGCCTGAAACCTCAGAGAATATCAAAACTCATAAATGCTACATTTTTTCCTACACATACATACCCGTGGTAAAGTTTAATTTATGAATTGTGCACAGTAAGAGATTAGCAACAGTAACTAATAATAAAATAGAACAATCATAACAATATGCTATAATAAAAGTTTTGTGAATGTAGTTGCCTTCTTTCTCTCTCTCTCTCTATATATATATCTCAAAATATCTTCTTACACAGCACTGAAATGGTAACTGAAACTGCAGAAAGCAAAACCACGGATGGGGTGATGACTGTATGTTTTGTTGTCTGTGCTTTTGGGGTCACATCCAAAAAATCTTTGCACAAATTAATGTCACGGAGCTTCCCCACTATGTTTTCTAGCTGTTTTGCAGTTTCAGGTCTTACGTTTAATTCTTCAATCTGTTTTCAGTTGATTTTTTTATATGGCGTGAGATAAGGGCCTAATTTCATTTTTCTGCAGGTGGATATTCAGTTGCCCTAACAGCATTCCTTGAAAAGACTGTCCTTTCTCCACTGTGTGTTTTTGTAATTGCAATTTTGATTTTTTCTTGTGTCAAGTGTTGTCTACAAGATTGAAATGTTTTACTTCGTAATGGTTGAATTTTCATCATCCATTTTTATGTGGTCTGAGACGGTGATCTAAACACTCTTAAAAATATTTTTGATTTTTGTACTTGGCCCAGGGATATTTCAAGGTAATGTATATTATCTAGAGTGCAAGGTTTTATATATTTATACATTTATATATATTTGCATATGTTTAGAGATACACAAGCATGTGAATAAATATAAATATATAAAGCTATAGAAGTTATATATAGTCACCCTGTCTTTTCCACCTCAAACATCCCCTCTCTGCCTGGCATACTCTTAGCCTTCCTTCAGAGACAAAATCCAACGTCATCTCTTCTGCAAAGCATTTTCTGATTCTTAGCCACAGAAGACCATTTTCTCAAATCAACTCTGGATCCTCAGAATGCTTAGTTATTTTGCTGTGATTGGAGTGATCCAATCTGTTGCTAGTCAGTGTCCATCTTTCTCCTTGAGGGCAGGCTATGTTTCCCTCCGTTCTGCATTTTCAGGGATTAACACTGCACTGGGCATCAAGTAGGAACTTGGTAAATGTTTGTTGAATAATGTATTTCCCAGGTTAACGACTCTAGTGTCTATTGGGCACATATTTTCTTTGTGAAATGTTATTTTTATTAAAAACATGCAGATTAGCTAACTTTTCATTTAAAGCATAATATTACCCTTGTGTTAAAATTCAGAGCTTGTAGCAGATTCATTGTTATCAACCCTCCTTCAACTTTAGTCTCGCCAAGCTTCATTATTCCAGCCTGACAATCTAGTCTGATATTTGGAGATTAGAAAGACATTCCCTGCCTGTCCTTAATTATCCGGTTATGCAGGTAGCAGATCAGGCAGATTGCTGCTGACTTTGAAGGTCCTGTGTACAGTGACTTTAAAATCCTCAGAATGTTCAGAATTATTTACCCAATGCTTGCCGAGCAGCATTAATGCTGTTCCATATGGTATATTCAAGTTATTTTCATTTTTTAAAATATCTTTTATTTTTAAAGCAATTTTAGATTCACAGAAAAATTGGGCAAAAGGTACAGAGAGTTTCCATATACCCCCAGTACCCATAGGCAAGATATTTTCTAAGAAAGAATATTTACCATTTTCTTCAATGTTGTAAGAAGACAATTATTTTTATACATCAATATTCAGGGGCTTAGGTTGTAACATTTTCTTCTTTATGCTACCAGGCATTTTTAAGGGTTTTTAACATACAGAGTTTCTTTTTGCATTTGTTTTAATTTACAAGAAGTCCATGGATCAAAACAAGGCTGTTGTCATCCTGCCACTTCCCTGAACACTCACTGGGTCATCTCTGTCGTGGATGGAAAGGCACAATTGGAGGCAATGCGCACAAAAAGTGTCTAACTATTGCTTGAAACCCTGACCTGAGAGCTTTCATTCTGCAAAAGAGAAGTGGCTAACATTTTGGCTGAATGATCATATCCTCATGTCCCTCTCCCAGGCTCACATGTGAGATAATGACATTTATAGGTGAAAGAAAATGTTTCGGTTTACTTCCTTGTACAATAAAAGTGATGCTGAGACATATGATCCTCTCTCTGACAAAGGTCACTGCCCAAAGAATACGATGTAATCAACATGCTGGACACTCCTATTTTTTTCTTCCAGCAGTTTATAATGGACGCAGCTATGCCCTCTACAGAATATCAGAGGTGAGTTTTGATTAAGAAAAGCAGATCAACTAATAATCATTTTGGAGTGTTATGACCAATGATGATAAGCAATGTGTTTTAAAAATGTTTCCATAAAAGGGACTTTATTTCCTATCTCTTTTTTAATGTGATTGTATCATTTCCTTCACTTTCATAGGTCAGTAGTCACGAACAATCTCACAGTGCTCCGTCCTATTTATTATATTAGGAAGATGACTTCTAAACGTCCTAAATATGGTTCTCCCATCCACAGACATGAGCGATGGCTCTGATGAAATTCGGTGGAGTGCATCATTCTCCCAGAACTCTCCAGGGAAAATGGAGAACTTCCTCATAAGAGGCGGCTTTGAACAATTTCTTCAAACTCCTTCACCAGAAAATGTTCCCAGTGGAGCAGAAAGAGGTTAAAATGGTTCATAAATTTGTAACAAATCTGTTGACAATAAAATAATTCTTGTCAGACCAGAACAGTTAAGAGATAATGAAAAAATTGAATGCCCTCTTCAACTGTTTTTTAGTAGCTAAGTATTTTTTTAGCAAGTTTGTTTTAATTTTTTCCTCTGATAATTTAGGTAGCTTGAGCTTGAACTAATTAAAACAAATGTGGAAACAAGGATTGAATAGCCTGACAAAAAGGTTTATTCCATTTGTATTTTAAATAGCAGCTGAAAGGCTACATGTTAAAGCATGTTTCTTTTGTTGTTGTTTTTCTTCTACGTCATTAAAGATTTCTATTGTCAGGAAGACTATAGATTACACTGTCCCTCCAAAAGACACATTTGGTTATGTTATTGTCTTAGAAGAAGGGCGAACTATTCTCAAACTGTTTCTCTACCTTGGTGACCAAGTTATTTCTTGTGGGTTTATAGCTTTTAAAGCTTCTTTGTTGATGGAAGACGCCAGACAAGTATTTTCAGAAACACACATGAAGTTTGGAGAAGCAATGAACACGTATTGTACCCCTACTAGGCATCAGTTTTTTCCTGGCACTTGGTAATCATCATCCCACCTAATTGTAACCCCCACGCTATAGAGCTGGAGGTACGACTTTCAGTTAATGAATTTTCTCAGGGTCATAACACCTCTAAGTGGAAGGCATCACTGGGTTTTCTATGTAGCCTGGAAAATCTTGGGTGTTTACATAATGTCCTCCCACTTTCTGCAAAGCTGTGCCCACTGCATCCTCCGTCCCTTCCACTCTCTGTCCCCCATGAAGGCACCTTTCTTGTTATCCCCAGTACCCACAGCATGGAAACAAGGGATTGGACATATGAGACGTCCAACTCTCCTTTACTGAAGGTTCGGTGGTTTACTCAGATCTAAACCCATAGAAGCTGTGGAGCTCATTAGCCCAAGGAAGCAAGAACTTCTACGGGGCTACATCTCTGCTCTGCTCAGCCCTCCAGGGAGGCAGGAACCTTGATCTTGACTCTGCATTCACCACTGGGGCCACGCTCTCCAGAGTGCAGGGAGAGCCTCCATTGTCCCATCAGATCTGCCATGTCCTCCCGTTCACGACCAACCACACCTGATGCCTTTGCTTCATCTGAGTACAAATGAGCTTTTCCTTCCCTCATTCGGTAAGACCCCTGTTGCTGAGCTCACTGAAGATCCATCTTTAATTATATCCATGGGCAATATTTAGTCCTTGGTTTCACCTCTCCACAGCACTCCATGCAGTTCACCTTCCCTTTGAGGGACCTTGTCTTCCCTGTCTCAGGGAAGCCACACTCTCCTGTTTTCCCTCACACTTCACCAATGGCTTCTCCCAGTACCTGCAAGGAATTGGCCTGTGCTTGTCTCACATCTCAGCTGATGGCTCCTCTTACTCCATGTCTGGCCCAGACATTTATTCTGAGTTTCAGGCTCATATATTCAACTACCTGGGTAAGGCGCCATGAGGCTGTCCCCTGGGCCGTCAGTGTCCCTGTGTCTGTGCTGGCTGCTCTCTGCCTGGCTCTCCCCCTTCTCCACCCTGCTCCATGCCCGGAACATGACCAGTGTGGATTGTGCCATGGGCCCCTCACCCTCGGGCTTCCACAGGAGACTTGGAGAGCCCAGGCAGAGTTGGGGCTCTCTCCCCCTCACTCCCTGTGGGGCTGGGGGTTGACTTTTGTCCCCTTCTGCACAGCTGCTCCCTTCACCTTCAGGCCTGGAGGATGTGCTGGCCTCCCACCCCCATTTTCCAGCAGCTTCATCGTCTCTGGCTACCCCTTTCTCCCTGCCCAGGCTGGCCCCATTAGTGCCTTCACTGCCCTCCCCTGGGTTCCCTGACAGGGGTGCCCTGTGCTCCTGTGGCCAGTGTGATGATCCCCCTGTCTCTCTGCCTGCTCTTGCCCACCTTGCCCCTTGTCCACCCCTGCTTATCCCTGTTTCTGAGCAGTGGCTGACCCCTCACCACCCAGTTGCCCCAGCCAGGGCACTGGGACCCTTCCTTGACGTCTCTCTCCATCATCACCTTGATTCACCCCATTCGAGCTCCCGACCTGTTCTTGGGCTCTCCATGCTCACGGCCATGGTCCCTGTCTAGAACACTGTCATCTTCCAACAGGATGCGTTACCTGTTCTCCTTCCTTCCCCTGCCTCTGGGCCCCTCGAATGACTCTCCACACTGCAATCAGGACAAATCCTTCTGGAATTCAAGCCTGATTGTGTCAGTGCCCAGTAAACCTCTATTGAATTCCCACTGGAGAAACCCCTTGTGTGCCTTCTCCGGCCCTGACACCCCTGCCAGCACCATCTCCCCTGTGCTCCCTCCAGCTGTGCTGAAATGGTCTCCAACATACCATGCCTCCTCACTCTGACTCCTACATGAGCTGTTTCCATGTAATTGCAGTTGCGTGGAACTGCAATCCACCTGGCTAACACGGATCCTTCAGACAGTCATCATGACATCACTTCTTCCAGGAAGCCTTCCCTCCTGCCCCCATAGCTGCTATTCTCGTGCTCCTATGGCGTTCTGCACTCCATCCCCCTCCTCATCATCAATAGCTGTGACTTCCCAGACACTCTGTGACAAGAGTTGCACTAAGCAGTCTGCAGGAATTACCCTTTTATCATCATACCATCTCTAAGGGCTGGCATGGCAGCTGTACACTAGATGCAGCCCATTTTCTCATCTGGAGCATGGATTGACAAACTTCCTGAATGTATTTTCAGCTTGGTGGGTCTCATGGTTTCTCTTGCAGCTATTTAGCTCTGCCGATGCACCCTGGAAGCAGCCTGGGAGCATGCATAAATAAATGTGCCAAGAAAATTATTTAGTCAATGAGGTGGCAGGCCAGATTTGAGCTGGGGGCTGTCACTGAGCCCTGCTCTAGACTAGACTAGACTACCAGACTCATGAGGTTAGGGATGCTGCGTCTCCAGCCTGGGGACCGGCACATAATGGTGTTTTAATACCATTTTTCCTCCCAGTGCCTCCAAGGACGGATTTGGGATGGGATGAATATGAGGAAGAACTAGGTGTTGGCCGTTGCTGAGCAAGCTGATTTCTCTGCTCAATATGCCACCAGGTCCCTAACAAAGTCTCCCTTTTACTGAGCCCAAGTCTGCTCCATGTGGCTCTTACCCCTGGTCCTTCCTCTACTTTTGGGAGCTGCAGACAGAAGGTGGGATTGCCCTCCTGAGGAGATTTCTTCTTTGGGGTTCCACCTCCTGCCAGCCCTTCTCGGATTAAGTCTCTCCCATCAGTCCCCATCCCCACAGTGTCCAGACTGTCCTCATCATCTCTCTCTCCTCTGTAGACTCCCGACTGGCAATGTCCCTTTAAGATGCCACTCTCCCTAGAGGGATACAGAGCTCTCCAGGCTCCTGGGATGCCGTGGTCTAACGTCTGTCCAACCTTCTATGCAGTGCAGGTGCTCCCAGGCTCTAAGAAGTCACTGGCTGGGCTCAAATGGGGCCACTTGTGGGCTCTACCAGGACCAGTGTTTTGGCAATTCCCAGGCCTTTCTTAGCAGAGCTGCTGCTTTGAAAGCAGGGCTTTCCCCACCACCCCATTTTTTTCTGAGATGTTTCTTAGTTCCATTGATTTTTTTAAAATTCTACATGCAGGGTCATGGCAGGATTTTGATCTTGGGGCGATATGAAGAAAACACTGTTAAGATAATTCATTCAGCCCTGGATTCTGGGATGGATTGTTTAGGGAAGAAAGAGAGGCAAAGGGGAGATCTAAATGCAAGATCACAGTTTCTTAGGGAGTGGTGTTAAGATGGTTTCATGCTTGAAAATATGGAAAACCATCTCACATTTCAGAAACTCTCATTGCAACAAGAGAGGGGCTTCACTTAAAATCACCCTCATCTGTCAAGGGCTCTGCCAAAATGCCAAAGCTTCCATGAAGCCTCCAGTCACCCTGAGACTTCATTGTCATTCCCTGTCTCCCCTAATACCTTTTCTGCCCCCTGTCACACACCCGCCAGCACCTGATTTGGGCTAGAGCTCATTAAATGTATGGCTTTTGGACCTATGGGTATCTCTGAGTTCTGCAAGAATGGGACTTGCCCCAGCCCAAGGTCAGGGCCTTGCAGATGGTTATGGACTTGCATGGGCTCCAGTGAGTGACAGGATGTTGCCCTGGGTAGAGAGCTAGTTGCTGGGACCAGTAGCAGCAGCCCGCCTCCTCTGTGCTCTGCTTCTCTGGGAGCAGCTCAGCACCCACTTTGTCCCAGCCCTCCTGCCTCTGCGTTTGGGACCCAGCCTGGCTCAGCCTCCCTACTGGAGCTGCGCTGCTGACCTTGGTGCTGAGCCTGCCATGCACATCACCAAGTCAGTGGCCTCTGCAGGGCCCCATCAACCAGCTGCTCTTGCTCACGCTGAGTCATAAGACATAGGTCCTAAACCTCCTGGCATGAAACTCTTGGCAAAATAATTTTGCAGAGGTAACTGCTCTGTGTTCCTGGCATTAAATAATGCAATCACAGAAGCTTCTCCAGGTTCTCCCTGCTTTTCGGTCTCTCAGCATGCGGCTTGAATTTTCCCAAATCGCCTCCAAGGGCAGGTTAGCTATCCCTGAAATGTGCAGCTTCGACAAACTTTGTACACAATCAAACACCTGCTTGGCACGTAGGAGGGCTCAATAGATGCAGGCTGAGTGAGTGAGTGAGTGAATTAGTCAATGATCGAATGAATACTTTCTCCTGGTGACCTTTCCTTCAATAGCCATAACCGGATTCAGAATTGAGCAGCGCTAAGCACAGCATGACAGCATCACTTCAACAATTCCAACATTCTTTCTAAGGACTCTGTTCTTTTCCTTGAAATCCATTCACTACATTTCCCATTTATTTTCTCTACTGATGTTTCTGCTTCCCTGATGTCTCCGTGAACAATTGAGCTGCCAGATTAATTTTTCAGGAGTGCAACTTCCATCCCAGAATTATCAAACCGCTCACTCAAACACTTCTAATGCCCCACTGCCTAGATACTTGTCCCAGCCTCTGGGACAGGTCTTTGTGGATCTCAGTTTCCCCAAGGCTGCTTCTGCAGCCCTTCTCACACTGTTCCTTCCTCTTCCACACAGCTGCTTCTTTCCAGAAACTTCTCTCTGTTTTGTTGCCTCCGGACGTCTACTTTCCCCTTCAGCAATGAGGCACTCATTCCCCGAGCTGCTGCTGGGAGAGCCTCCAGCTCACGGCTCACACCTGAGCCTCTGCCCAGGCACACACGCTCCAATGGCTGGCCGATGCAAAGGTATAGAGGTCTTGTCCCCCTGCCTTGCTAGTACCTCTGAAAGGCCCGCCAGCTCTCAGTATGATGAGCCGAGGCCTCTTTTGCAACAGCACATGCGCAATTCTCCTTCTTCCACATCCTTCCAGGTGTTGCGTGTTCTCCCCAGCAAACCTCCCAAGAAAATCTCAGCCTCTCATCTGATTCCCCTGATCCCCGAACTGCTGTGTAACATTTCATTGCATGGCTACGCAACATGGCATTAAATAGTATCCTCTGTCAGTGCATTCAGGTTATTTTCAACCTTTGACTATTTTAAACATTGTTGAAATTAACATCTTGACTACACATCTTTGAACAGACTTCTGATGACTTCCTTGGAATAGCATAACAGAGTCCTTCTGGAAGTGTGAACTCTGAAAGTCCCTGAGACTTTTTCAGGAGGTCTGTGAGGTCATGGTTCTTTTCACGATAATGTTAGGTACCCTTTCTCTTTCACTGTGCAGACATTTGTACTTAGGGTACAAAAGCAGTCGTGAGTTAAACAGTGATCTTTAGCAGGAATCAAAACAGTGGTAACCAACTACACTCCTGGTCATTTTATGTACTCACATTTATTATTATTATTACTTTTAAGAAGCACCAGCCATATGCAGTGACTCATGCCTGTAATCCCAGCACTTTGGGAGACCGAAGTGGGTAGATCACTTGAGGCTAGGAGTTTGAGACTCTGCTAGCCAACATAGTGAAATCCCATCTCTACTAAAAATGCAAAAAATTAGCTGGGCTTGGTGGCACATGCCTGTAATCTCAGTTACCTAGGAGGCTGAACTGAAGCATGAGAATTATTACTTAAGCCCGGGAGCAGAGGTTACAGCAAGCCAAGATCACCCCACTGCACTCTAGCCTGGGCAACAGAGAGAGACTCTGTCTCAAAAGAAAGAAAAAGAAAGCACCAGTTTGACTTAAGAATGTCTTTGATGAAGCAGCATAAACTATTAATTTTATTAAACCTTGGCCCTTGTGTACATATCCTTAACATTCTCTGTGGTAAAATGGGAAGTGTGTGTATCCAGTGTATGCATTGTCTCAAGGAAAAGCATTTGTGCAATTGTTTCTGTTTTGAGCTGAAGGAACTGCATCTTCCTTGGACTGTCATTTTCACTTCAAAGAAACACCGACAGACACACCACGGCTATTCAGACTTGGGTATTTGCTAGACATTTTCTTTAAAATGAACGAAGTGAGCCTGTCACTTCGAGGAAAGCAACTGACATTATTTTTTGCCAGTGATAAAATTCAAGCTTTCAAGTGAAAATTGGAATTTTGGAACATTCCTATTAGCCACCATGAGCTTGACAGCCTCCTTCGACTTAAATACTTCACTGATGACACAGGTGGTGATTTTAACAAAGATGATTTTTTAATCTTGTGCAATGAAATGCATCAACATTTGGAAGATCTGCATAACTCGGTGACCTGCCATTTCCCAGAGACCAATGTGCACTGTTTATGTGGAGAAAAGAGCCCTTCAAAGCACAAGAGGGACCAAAGAGCTTCATGTAGCAGAGTAGAAAATGTTCCCTGGTGGGGTTTCTCATGCTACATTGCAAAAGACTTTAAGAACCTATAACTTACTGAGATTTTATGTAGTCTGTAAGAAGAATATCCACAATTATTGGAAAAGGCTATTAAAATACTCCTCCATTTTCCAAATGCATGTTTGAATGAGGCCTGAATTTCTTATTATACTTCAACCAAAACCACAGATCACAACAGATTAATTCTGAAGATCCAGCCATCTTCTACTAAGCCAGACATTAAAGAGATATGTGGCAACGCCTCTCTTTGCATTCCATTTTGTTTGTTTGTTTTGGAAAAAATAGCCATTAAAAAAATAAAACAGCTTATGTTAATACATCATGGCCTTATTAATATTATTTAAACTGTATTAAGAATTTAGAAGCATTTTCGGTTTTAATTTTTAATACGACAAACATTGATAGATATAACCGACATAAACAAAAGTGCTTTGGGGGTCTTCAAACATTTTTGAGAGGGTAAAGCACTTCTGAGATCCAAAGGTTTGAGAATTACTGGCCCAGCTCATCCTTGTCCTCATCCCACACTCACCTAGGGAGGAGACAGTAGGCCGATAGGACAGTGACTGCCTCTCACCTGCCACTAAGCCTGGGGATCACCGTGCATTGCACTAAACGCAGAAGCACAGGATGCCCCCACTGCTTCCCACCCATGTGGCTGGAGCACGAGCCCCTGGTGCTGGCCACCTGCCTCTCCTCCTGCCTCCCTTCCTGGCAGCTTTGACATCACATGGGTCTGCCATCCTTGTCGTTCCTGTTCTTGGATCTCTGAGGTCCCAGGAGTCCCAGTAGTTTTTTCTCTTCTCACTTCACACCCTAGACTATGTTTTTCCTGGAGTTCGTTGTTTTCCAAATATGTTGCAGTTTTTCCAAGTTTGTCGTTTGTTTTTAAACTTTTTTGGTGGTGTATTTTGATATAAAAATCATTTCAATGTTTTATATAACGTAAATTGTTAATTTCTTTTTTTTTTTTTTTTTTTTTCAGATAGAGTCTCACTGTCACCCAGGCTGGAGTGCAGTGGTGCAATCTCAGTTCACTGATACAATCTCTGTCTCCAAGCTTCAAGTGACCGTACTGCTTCAGCCTCCCGAGTAGCTGGGGTTACAGGTGCCCACCACCATGCCCGGTTAATTATGTTGTATATTAATTTTTTTAACTTATAGCTTTTGGTTTGCCCTTTCATGTTGACTAAATTTTTTTTTAACCATAAGGTTATAAAAATGTTCTAAATTTTCTTTGGAATTTTAATGTCTTCTTTTTTTTTTTTTAGATTTATCCCTTTAGCACAATTGGAATTTTAAAAAGTTATTTTTTGAAGTTAATCAGCATACAATAAAATGACTGCACCCATATTAAGCATAGATTTGATGTATTTTGTATTCCCACTGAATGTATTTTTATATAAAAATCTATATACCACGTATGTACACAATGTCAAATATAAACATCATTGTATACCACTATTTAGACATTCAACTATTGATGCATATTTGAGTTGTTTCTATTTTGAGCTCCAGAACTGCGGCTCCCCATAGTGACTGTTGTTTAAGCCACCAGTTTCTGGTACTTTGATACTGCAGCCCTAGCAGACCAGTCCATTTACCAAATCACCCCAAAATGTAGTGGCTTAGAGCAGTGTGATGATCAGTTATTAAGCATGACATTTGTGGGATGTTTCTAATATATATTCTTAATTTTTGAAAATGTATTTCTACTCTCTGAATACTTAGAATTTGTATTGGAAGTGGATTGTGACTCTACTAAATGTTTTCTTGGCACCCATATAGATGACCATATGGTTTTCTCATTTAACCTCTTAACACAATGAATTGCAGCGATGGCTTCCCTGATGTTCTGATTCCACCTGTACTACAGTTTATCTTCCCTCCCCCTTAGGTGAGTTCATTAGGGTGTAGCTGTCCCTGTGTCCTCCCTGCCTGGTACAGGGCTGGCACACAGCACACTCACAATTAATGTCTGCTGAAATGTATTATATCAATCATCATTTAAATTCAAGGCCATCTATTCCCAGTTAAATCAGATGGAGCACTGGAGGTGACATTTTTTTTCTAGTTTTCAGCACAGTTTATTCATAGACATCCCATGAGCAGGCCACCTTTGTAGCCACAATGTTTTCCTTCTTCCCCCTGCTTCCTGGTCTCCTCTCCCTACCGGAGCACCTTCCCATTCTGCAAACACACGATGTCTTCTCTTCATTATTCAACAATGGGAGGTGTCTATCTAAAAAAAGCCAAGGGCAAAGTGCACTATTTGTGTTCATAATGGCCCCTCCTTCTCATCTGAAGGTGAATTTGTTTTTTTTTTTTTTAAAAAAACTAGTTTTGAGGAATAAGTAATTCTCCAGAGTAGCTTAAAATTTACAAAGAAGTAGCCTCTGAGAGATCGTAATGGGAATTTTGGTTCAGAAGTTTTTATTTTTCTCTTATGATTTTACTGTTTTCAAAATTTCACTGAAAAAAAGTAGGGGCATAAGTAATGCAATTTCAAACTCTCTTTTTTTTAAAAAAATAATTTTTAGCAGGTTAATCACTGTTGTACCTTCATTAGGACAATAGAATATGATTTCATTACCATGAGTCACTGCAAAGGCTGAAGCAAAGCTGTCTGAAGGTTTGTAGGCATCAGGCTTGGTTCACCTCAGCTGCCTACACAGACATGCCCTTGACCTGGAGCAGCGATGGAGCCCCAGGAAGGTGAGTGCAGATTGTGCTCAAGTGGCAGAGTGGGGACTAGAACCCCAGCATCCTGATTTTACATTTTCACACTGCTTGACTCAACTCAGGGAACAGCTGCTGAGTCAGGCAGTAGAGAGTCAGCACTGGTTTGGAGGAGGATCAGCTTGAGCTCATGGGCCTGAGAGAGAATCAGGCAAAGGAAGAAACATTTCAGGAGAGATCCCTTGGGACCAGGAGCCAGGACAGCTTAAGGTGCCCAGCCACGCTCTGCATGGCCCAGCTTCTTCTCTTTCCTGAGTCTCCTAACTCAGCCTAGAAGATTCAGAGCCTCTGGGATCGTCCCTAAGTCCCTGCTCCTCCTTCCCCCCTCTAACTGCAAACCCTCAGTGGAAGCAGGTGCACTCCACAAACCCACAGTTGGCAATAACCTCTCTCTGGCTCAGTTTCTTCACCACTACGATGGGGTGACTAATGCTGCTCTTCTTCTAGGATTGTGGTAAGGACAGAATGAGGAGACACATGAGTGCCTGATTGACAGCAAGTGCTCAGAAGCATTTGTTGCGTACTCACTGTCTCAACTAATATATATTCATTATATATTAGTTTTCTATTGCCGCTGTGACAAATTATTACAAACACAGTGGCCTGAAACAATGCAAAGGTATCTCAGAGTGGTGTAGGTCAGAAGTCTGATATGGGGCTTACCGGGTTAAAATCAGGACATTGGCAGGGCTGCCTCCCCTTCGGGAGGCTGTCGAGGAGAATTCGTTTCCTTGCTTTCTCAACTTCTCTGGGCTTCCCACATTCTTCAGTGTATGGCCCCATCCTCCATCTTCAAAGCCAGCAACAGTAGGTCAAGTTCTCACAAAGAATATCTCTGATCTCTTCCGCCTCCTTCTTCCACATTTAAGGATCCTTGTGATTACATTGGGTCTACACAAATAATTCAGGATAATTTTTCTATCTTAAATTCAGCTGATTAGCCACCATAATTCCATCAGCAACCTTAGTTTCCCTTGTTCATAACCTAATATGCCATAGATTCCAGGGATTAGCACACGGACATTTTTTGGGGGTGGGAGTGGGGGAAGTAAGCATTCTTCTTCCTACCACCTCTTATAACTATTTTTATAATTGCTAAAACAAAATAATAAAATCAGCACAATAAATATGGTAGGAATGACATTGCACTCAGACTTGGCGAGTGGCTGGATTCACAGTGAAATAGCTGAGAAACAAGAGGGGCCAGACAGGCTGGATTGTGATGGCAGCTCTTGTATGTACCTGCTGTACAGTTTGAGTGAGTTACGTAGTCTCTTTGTGCCTCCATTATCCAATGATTAAAGTGGGATGACAATCACTGTTCTTACTTTATAAGAACTACACACAAAAAAACCCTCCCAGGAAGCTGGAGCCCAGCTCTTGCTAAGTACTTTTTAAGAACTAGTTGTTATTTGCTAACTGAATAAAGCTCCCTCAGCTCTGCCCTCTTATGTGGGGCTCGAGGCCACACTCACCCCGGCCGTCAGAGGGAAGCTCCAAGCCCACGTCCCTGCTGTGCCTGCACCAAGTGTTCACCGCACACGTGTTTTTCTTTGTGCTTCACTTTGCTTTGCCCCTAATTCCAGCGCCCCGTGTTCTCAACAAGCCTCTCAGGAGGGGCTTGTGGTTCTCCCTTATTTCACTCGAAATCTTTGCAGTTCCCAAAAGTCAACTGCTATGGTTTGAATATCTGCTTCCTCCAAAACTCATGTTGAAATTTAATCCCCATTGTGGCCACATTGAGCGGTGGGGCCTTTGAGAGGTGATTGGGTCATGGGGGCTCTGTCCTCATGAATGGGTTAATCCGGTAAAGGATGAATGAATGAATTGAGTTATCACGGGAGTGGGACTGGTGGCTTTTTAAGGAGAATGAGGGAGAACTGAGCTGGCACAATGAGCCCCTTTGCCATGTGATGTCCTGTGCCACCTTGGGCTCTGCAGAGAGTCCTCACCAACATGAAGGCCCTCGCCAGATGTGGCCCCTTGACCTTGGACTTCTTAGCCTCCGTAACTGTAAGAAATAAATTCCTTTTCTTTATAAAGTACCCAGGTTCAGGTATTCTGTTATAAGCAACAGAAAATTACCTAAGACATCAACGGAAGTGAACTCATAGACACAGAACCTGTATTCTTACTGACAGGTTGGCTTCAAAAGACTGTTCCTAAAGCCACATATACATATCTGCATATACAAAGGCTGTGTACACATGCACATATAAACATGTAAACATACTCTGTTGTTACCCCTTTTCAATTAAAAAGATCATCTTTATAATTATTTGCATAACCATACTTACTTCTGTCTTCACCTGCTGCTACATTAAAATACCGTAGGCTGGTTGGCTTATAAACAATACTCATTTCTCATAGTTCTGGATGCTGGAAGTCCAAGATCAGGATGCCAGCATGGTTGCATTCTGCTGAGTGACTCTTGCAAGCTGCAGACTGCCTTCTTCTTATTGTATACTCATGCGGCTGAAAGAGGGAAGAGGGCTCTGAAGGGTCTATTTTACAAGGGCACTAATCTGATTCATGGGGTCTCCGCCCTCATGACTTGATTACCTTCCAAAGGTCCTAGCCCATTATACCATCATAATGAGGGTTAGGATTTCAGCACAGGTATTTGGAGGGAAATGGGGCACAAATATTCAGACCACAGCACCTTCTCATTCACTGTCTCAGCATTTGTTTACATTCTGATTGACTTGGTGCTTGTCAGACACAAAGAAGTTAAAACTATTATAGTGTCCCCCAAACTTCAGCGTGAGCTTACCCAGCCAGGGAGCAGCCCAATGGAGGTCTTAAAGACAGTGTGGCTACTAATGCCATCCATTAGTAGTGCGCAGGTTGGTGCAGACGGGCTCTTGTTACAGCTTTGTTCATTAGATTAAAAAACCCTCTGCAAAGGTGCGTCGGTGTTCGGATGTCACGCTTGAGTGGGATTGCTTCAGGAAGGCTGCCAGGGATCCTAGACATCTGCAGACTCTTTTTTAGCATCTCACTGAAAGGTTTCATCTCTTCACCAGCTTTGAAGTATGAGGGGGATCTTACTGTCAAGCTTCTGTGATGCTCCCTGTGCTACAGAGTGCTCTCATAGGCACTGCAACCCCCCAATGGATCAGAAGTGAATGAGAGAGGCAAATCGCTCTGCAAAATATAAGTTCAGGAACAGAAAAGTAAAACTGGGAATTTAAACATAACTGTGCTTTTGCAAAAATAAAACCACTGTGAGATACACACTAGAACATTGTCAGTGTCATAGGAGGATTTTTGTTTAATTGTTTTCTGTAATTTAGGGCTATGCTAGGTCTCTTGTGTGTGCATTTGTGAGTTGAATACAGAATTGACATTGTGAAAGTTTTAGGAATTTTGCTAAATTTCTGTTTAGTCTGGCTTATTATTCCAAATGAAAAGTTCAATGGTAAGGTGTAGTTTTAACAAGCTATTTGGCAGGAGAAATTCCATCTGAGTTTGAGGACGAGTTCTGTACTCTTCTGGCAGATGAAAAATGATGGCATTATTTTGCAAAATCTTCTCCTGCTTGTGTATTATCTGTCCAACTTCAAGACAAAAACATTAAGTAAATGAAGTCTTTCATCAAGCAGGGAAACAAATACAAATGCCAAATCTTCATGCAAGTATTCTGGAATCTGGAAAAGATAAAATTAAACTAAGTACATGTATTCAAATACGGAATAGTTGTACTATAAGAGTGAAATAAGGTATATTCTGATCTATGTGGTGACACAGAAATAAGAATATATCATGTTTCTTTTCTTTTCTTTTTCTCTTCTTTTTTACTTTTTATTTTTTGAGACAGAGTCTCGCTCTGTCACCAGGCTGGAGTGCAGTGGTACGATCTTGGCTCACTGCAACCTTGGCGTCCCAGGTTCAAGCAATTCTTCTGCCTCAGCTTCCTGAATAGCTAGGACTACAGGCATGCACCACCACGCCAAGCTAATTTTTATTCTTAGTAGAGATGGGATTTCACCATGTTGGCCAGGATGGTCTCCATCTCTTGACCTCAACTTATATTTCACATGGCCTTGTCAGGATTAAGAGCTTGATGCTGGGTATCAGTTGGGCCCTCTTCATTCCCATAGGGCTGCCTTTAAAAAAATTAACAGACTTTGTTTCCTAGAGCAGCTCTCAATTTATAGGAAAGTTGAGCAGAAAGTATAGAGTTCTCGCATTCCTGCTCACCCGTTTCCTCTGGTATTAATGGCTTGCGTTGTTCTGGTGCATTTGTTACAGCTGATGAACGAATGACTAACTGAAGGTGTTGGTTTGCATCAGGGGCACTATAGGTTTTGGCAAATGCGTAATGTCACATATGCAGCATTACAGTATCAACACAGGATCATATCACTGCCCTAAAATGCCCTGCGCGGGCTTCCCTTTGTAGGAGCCCCGCGGTAAGCATGCATATTTGTTTTGTCGTGGTCTCCTCGTAATTGTTCATCTCAGGAGCTTTGTTCCTGGGAGGACCTCAAGTCTGTGCTTCTCTCCCAGTCCCTCTTCCGGCTCTTGCATGTCGTGCGATGCTGCACTGCTCCCAAAGTCCTCACAGCCTGGCTTTTCTTCTCCAGCACTACTTTGATTATCTTTTGCCCTCCGGTGTCTCCACGCTCCCCATCAGTCTTGGGTGGGAGACTGACTTGCTCTAGATGCTCTAGGCGGTGAGTCCTACAGCCTGTTGGGTGGAGTTTGATTCATATTTTGTACCTTGCCAGTCCTTCCATCAGTGGCCCTGGCAAAGCATCAGTTCAGCACCTCCATGGATAAGTAACATCTGTTTTATGTAATGATCTGGCACTTTCTTCCTTCTCACGTTCCTGGTTGTATCCCCAGGGCTCATTTCCTGTGCAGGAGCCTGCCACGAGGAGCTGTCTATCAGTGTCTCTCCTGAAGAATCAAAATAGCTGATTCTGTACGTGCCATCACTGGCCACGCTTGAAGCCTGCTTGGATTGAAGGACATTAGTTTAGCTCCCATGCTGATCGTGGTACCCTCACCTGCACTTTTCTGCAGAGGAGGTATAATTGTTCTTTTTTTTTTTTTTTTTTTTTTTTTATGATGCTGGGAAGTAAGTGGTTAGGCCTGCATTTATACTTGAAGTGCATGTTCAGGCCAGGTCCCAGATGTGGTTCCCCTCTTAGCCAGCCAATCCTGAACAGTCAGAGTTTAAATCCACCCTGCCTCTGCCTCTGGGTCTGAGAGTCCTGAACCCAGATCTGAGATCCTGACAGTGGTTCCAGCACTTGTTAGTGCTCTATAAGGAATCAGCTCTTTTGAGATTCACAGTCCCTTTTTTCTCCCTAGTGGTCTTTGCCTCTCCAAAATTGATCTTGTCTGATTGAACAGGCTCGTTAGCCTCCAGACCCCAGCAGCAGCCGCAGATTGGAAAGGTCCAGAGGGCCGCTCAGTTTCGCCATGTAGACTGCGGTAATCATAACTGCTTACAAGCACTCCTTGCATCTCCTGCGGGCCCAGGCTGGTAGCACCCCATGCATCTGGGCCCAGGTAGATGCCAGTCCCGATCAAGCCCAAGAGTTCACCTCTCCAGGACTTCACCTCTCCATGCTTGCTGAGCCCAAGCATATTGTGAAGGTTTCCAGAGGGGAGACCATCTGTCTGCTCGTGAATGCGCATGGCCCACAGGCAGCTGGGGCCTATGATCCTGCCGTCATACCGTGTGGGGCTGGAGCAGCCGCTGCAGGGCATTTGGTATCCGGTGCAGCAGTCAAGGGCACAGGCGCCCACAATGAAGACCTCTAACCTGGCTGCTGTTTGCAAATGCAAGTGGACACATCTGCAGCGACGAAAAGGTGAACCCAGAGGGTGGGGAGGGGTTGTCATCTCATCAAACCTGGGGTGAAATTTTGTCACAAAACTTGTCGGAAAGATTTGGGCTTTCTGGAAGATTTGGGAGGTGTAGGACTTTGCAGGTGAAGGAATGAGGACAGAAGTCCGGACAGAGAGGGAGACATTCTGAGATCTCTTTTTAAAAACTGGAAACCATTACCACATTGGAAAGATGGGGAGGTGGTTTGACATGTGGATATGCTCTCTACAGCTACCCAGTGAAGGCTGAAACATGGGTTCATATTCTTCACATTCCTTTGCTAAGGCTGACAAGGCAAAGAGAGTCATGAAGCCAGGCTCCAGGCAGTGCAGGTGTCTGCCTGCCCTGTGTAAGAGTAAAAAGCCACTTGGGTGTTTGGACAGGGCTGGGTAATAATGTGTGGGATACATGGGAGGTGGTGAGATGGACAGCAAAGGCCTATACAGCTGTGGTGGTGGCATCCACAGGAAGAAATGGGCATGGAAGAATGGGCTCTCTCTCCCTGGAGAGCCCCCGAGGGACAGGCTGACATTTCTAGCAAGCTGTTAGATATTGTAGAGAGCACTGTTAGTGACCTCTGGGTGTGACAAGGAAGATGGCAAGGCCATTACCAAAGCTAAGCAGCACAGGATGAGTGGTGGAGTGAGGGCACAGACAAGAGAGGGGAAAGCGTGGGTGGGCTAAGTGGGAACTGCTGTCAGGCCACTGGAAAAAGTGACCCTTGAGTTCAGAGCCAGGGAGGTGCAGGATAGGCAGACAGAGAGGGAGCAGAGGGATGACGCATGGTGGAAACCGTGGGGTGGGCACATGATTTCCTCAGTGGCCACAGGTTTGCAGGAAAATGTGATGGCTAAGAACACAAAATCTCAAAGGCCCCACTGAAAGGGATGGTGGCCCATCCTGAGAAACAATGGCCAGAGATGCAGGACAATAGCTATCAGAGGCTTCACCAGAGGGAGTGACCAGCCACATCCTGTGCTTCGGGGAGGTCAAGAAAACCAGCTCAGGGGTGGCTGCATAGACCTGCTTCAGCATGTGCTGGGAACATGTCCAAATACTAATAGACTGAGGGCCAAGGGGGGCGCAGCCATTTAGAGGTGATACGTTGCATGGGTCCTCCAGTAAATGTCAATTAAGCACTGAGGGATTATGTCTCCCAAGGGCTTTCAGTTAGGAGGGGAGACAGACATTTGAACAGAACAGACAAGTTCACAGCGTCGATGGGGCCACAGGCCAGAGGCTAGCACTTCCTTTTTGGAGCATGAAGAGAGGCTTCTTAGAGGGAGCATCTTCTGAGCTGAATTTTGAAAGCTTTCTAGCAAAACTGGAATAAACAAAGCTATCTATCATAACATAGATCTTTGCTGTGTAAGCTTGTGTGAGTTCCCCATCTTCCCTAAAGCCTGACTTTCCTCATTTAAAAATATGCAGGGCCAGGCCTGTGTTTTGTATGAGTCTTTTTTTTTTTTTTCCTCCAGAAGTGAAGAGTTTAAAAAAATCCCTTGAAATATGCAAAACAGTATGGATGTTCCTCAAAAAATTAAAAATAGAATTGTCATGTGATCCAGCAATTTCATTTGGGTATATGCCCAAAAGAATTAAACTGGGACTTGAACAGATATCTATACATCGTGTTCATAGCAGCATGATTCATAGTAGCCGAAAAGCAACCAACAACTGAAGGGTGGAAGTCACCCAGGTGTCCATCAGCGAGTGAATGGCCAAGCAAAATGTGGAATATTCATACAGGAGAATAGCAGGAAGCCTTCAAAAAGGAAAGTATTTCTGACACATGCTACACCGTGGATCAACCTTAATGACATTATGCTAAGTGAAATAAAATGGTCACCAAAAGCAGATACTGCATGATTCCACTTCTATGAGGAACCTAGCATAGTCAAATCCACAGACATAGAAAGTGGAATGGTGGTCACCAGGGGCTGGGCAGGTAAAGATACGGGAATTGTTGTTGAATGGGTCCAGAGTTTTCATTTGGCAAGATTAAACAGTTCTGGGTGGGTGATGGTGATGGATTCACCGCAACGTGAATGTGCTAAATGCCACTGAACTGGACACTTAAAAAGGTTTAAGATGATACATTTAAAATTATATGTATTTAACCTCAATTTTAAAAAGTGACACTTGGGACTCCAAAAGGAGGGAGGATGGGAGGGGCTTGAGGGTTACAAAAATTTACCTATTGGGTACCATGCTCACCATTCGTGTTGCAGGTGCACTAGAAGCTCAGACCTCAGTGTCATGAAATATATCCCAGTAACAAGCCTGCGCATACAGTCCCTGAATCTAAAATTTTTAAAAGGTGCTGAGAATACAGATAGAACTCATGATTCTTAAATTTCTGTAAAATTGGGATTTTGAATTTTCATGAAAAGAAAACCATTGAAAAAGGCAAAGCACCTTAGACTTGGTGCCAGATACTTGAGTTTTAGTTTATTTAGTTTCATTTGAACTGAGGCTTGGGTGGGCAGCTCTGTCAGTGGCAGGCTGGCACTGTGGCTACAGGCTGAGGGTTTGGCGCCTGTTCTCTTCACCTGTTGCTTCTTAGGCCCCTGCTACCTGGGGCATGGCTTTCTCATAGCAAGAGGCCAGAGTACAAGGGCCTGATCTAAGTGTACTGTGCAGGTAAGGCCTTTCCTCAGGTCCTATTCACTAACATTCTATTGAGCAAAGCAAGTCACATGGCCAAGGCCAACCTAACCGGAGAAGAACCATCGGCAACAGGAGTGGAGAGGCACGGAATCCCATCCCAGACAGCCAAGGAGCAGAATCAGTGGTCCAATCTATCTCCATCGCATTCCAAAACAGAAGTGGTTTTCCTCTAACTTCAGAAGCCCAATACTATTTCATAGTGAACATGGCTGTTTTTTGTTGCTTGGATTTATTTGATTTCTTGCTCAGTCTTCTCTATAACAAGCCCTTATTTTTCAAACAACAGTGTTTGTTTTGCTATTGGGGTAAACAAATCACGGCCTCATGGAGAAACCACTGCTTCTCTGTTCTGTTTCTGTCTGTGAAAGTGGCTGGCAGAATCTGAACTCCCTGACTTGTGTGTGTTCTGCCTGCATCCTCCCTGCCTACTGGAGTCACACTTCTAAATTCTTGCCAATAGCTATTTTGATTTCCACACCACATCAGCTTTATTACAGTGAGTAGCCTGACCCCAGTGTCTAGCTCTCGTTAATTTCCTAATACCATCTTGGTCATTAGTTGGAAACAAATCTAGACATTAAGCATTCCTGAAAATGCCCCTGACAGGTAATTATTTAGCATATTCATCATTTCCACCTTCATTATGCTCTGTGTCAGGAAGGTTCCCCAATTAACATTGGGAAGATTGAAATCAGACATAGTCTCCTCACAGCTGAGCTTTCCTATCAGGGCTCTCCTCTTTCAAAGCAACTGCATGGGAAGACACGCAGATGGCAGAATTTTTATTAAATGGTAGGGCCTGATTTTCCTGTCTCACAGAAAGTAGAAGAGGTAGAAACTCTCAGGAAGAACATAAAATGTTAATTTTCCTACTCAATTTTTCATCAATGGCAAATATTGGCAAACATCCAGATGCCACTTTATGTGTGAGCTTCCCCTGTTAATTCTGGGCTTCCAAACAACATTTGGGGACATGTTGTCCTGGTTTATTGTAAGACAAATAGCTTTCCAGAGAGAGACCTTTCCCTTTGAAAGGATGCAAACATTGCTTAGGGAGGATGCACACCTGTGTGCTCGCGAATTCAGCAGCAGCAGAATGCAGTATAGATGCCAAGAAAGGGCGTGGACTCTGCAGATATTACGCAGTAAGCCGAGCTCCGTGATACCAAGTGGCCAAGCCAGAAATACCTTGCTTGGAGTCATGGGTTCCGGTGGAACATCCTTGATCATGTGGTGACATTGCAAAGTTTCAGCTGACACAGTGCTCAATGAGGACCCAGGCAGACACAGTGTCTTTGCAAGAGGCTTCTTGTATGAGTGTCAGAGTGAAAGAAAAATAATTGGTGATGATCAGATCTGCCACTCTTGGTCTCAGGCAGCAGAAAAGATAGAAACATTAAGTTTGTGCCAGAAGGACCTTTACATACTGGGCCTCTCTGTGAGCCAGCAAGTCTCCTGCTTGCTCAAAGCAGAAATGTGTCTTTAGAGGAGATTGTTCAGCAATAGGACGATCAATATTATTCAGTCCCCATCCAAACTCGCTCTCCTGGCCCACCTTCTGTGCTGTACTTGGGCAAATGCCTGGCTTGAAAACACTCATTCAAAGATGAGAAATACCAAAAAGGAATCTGTATAGGTCTCAGAAGTAAAACTGCAAAACAAAAGGATAAAAAGAACATTTGATAAAAATCAAATGTGGGACCCAAAACACACAAATGAAAGAATTATGCCGTGAAACAGCACATACTGGTAGACCAGCACTTCTCTGTGAGAGCAAACAAAGGAAAGACAGTGCGGTCACATTCAAACAGGCACACAAGTGAGCTATAAAAACTCAAAAGCAGATGATGAGACAACAGAAGGTGATTAAGAGCTTGGGAACAAAATGACAGAGAAAAAGCAAGTCATTTACAGAAAGGAATGCCAAATTAGGACCAGTGAAAAGGAGACCGACATTGTTAAAATTGCAGTCAGGGACCTGAAGAAGAAACTCGAGGACATAAGATGGGAAAGAGCAGAGTGTGAAGGATTACAGAGAAATGTTACACCTAGAAGACAGGCAAAGGAACTGCCAACTGCACAAATCTGGTGTTCTTGGAGAAGAGAAAAGGCCATGTGGAACTGAAAACATGTACAAGGATACAGCAGAAGAAAACTTTCCTGTGAGCAGGGAATGACTGAATAGGAACTTGGGAAGAGCAACAAGAAAAACTAGCACAGAATGAAAACTTGAGAGAGAGAGTTTGAGATGTAGAGACAGAGAATAGCTGAAAATAAGTGTATCATTTAAATAATGCAGTGTAAAAGCAAACAATCATAAAGACAAATGAAACCAAGATGAAATGATAAAGTTAAAAGTAGGAATTAATATATTGGAAATATAGAACCAGAAAACTAATCAATTAACTTTAAGAGCTGGTTCTTTGCAGTGGGGGAAAGAAACCCTAGCTAGCTTAGTTAATGGACAAAGAAAAGGACAAAGCATAAACATAAAAAAAGAAATGGGAGTGAAAAATTAAAAGAAAATACAATGTGATTAAAATAATTGTTATGAAAATATACTTCATCAACACTATACATAAATCCTAAATATGTGGATGGAACGGATTTCCAATAGGAAAGCCTATATACCAACATTAGCCCTAGAAGACTATGGTAACATGTCTAAAACATTCCCCTACTCCTACCAAAGGTATTCCACTCTAATCCCCAGAATTTGTAAATATGATGAAATGTTATTTCCATCATGATGTTCTCTTGTATGGCACAGTTGACCTTAAAATAGGGAACTTTTGGGTCATCTAATCAAATTAACTCTTAAAAGCAGAGCACCTTCTCCAGCTGGTAGTAGAAGAAAGTCAGAAAGATTTGAAGTACAAGAACTCAAGGCACCATGTGGGTGTGGAGATGGAAGGGGCCACACAAGAAGGGAGGAGGTGGCCGCTAGGAGCAGACAGTAGAGAGCCATGACAGGCAGCAAGAACATGGGGCCATCAGTCCTACAGCCACAGGGATTGAGTTCTGCCAACAACCTGAATGAAGTTGCAAGCAGATTATTTCCTAGAGCCTTCAGATAAGTGCCCAGCTGGCTGACACCTGGATTTCTGCTTGGCATAACCCTAAGAAGATGACCCAGTTAAGTCCACCTGGAAATGTGACCTACAGAACTATGTGATCATAAATGGGCTCTGTTTTAAGCTGTGAAATTATGATAATTTGTTACAGCAGCAATAGAAAACAAAGATTCACAACATCAAAGTCAATACATTTCTAGGAAAGAAACAGAATTATCAAGAAGTCTCAGAGGCAAATTTTGTCAAAACTTCAAAATACACATAATCTAATTTCTTTATTAAAGCCAGAGTAACATGGAAAACAAAACTTGTTGAACACAGCAAAACCAAACAATACAGATGACTAGGGCAATTTCACTTAAAAATATTGTTACAGTAATTTAAAATTAAATATTAGCCACAGATTCCAGCAGCTTATTACACAAACTGAAATCTACCACTGCAAAATGTGTTTTTTTCCAAGGATGTTGGATAATATGACATATCAAAGATATGACAGAAGACTAGGGCAACTTCACTTATAAATATTGATACAGTAACTTGAAGTTAAATATAAGCAATAGGTTCCAGCAACTTATTACAAAAACTGAAATCTACTACTATCAAATGTGTTTTTTCCAAGAATTTATGGATAACATGAGATAGAAAATCCACTAATATAATGCAATATATTAATTAATCAAAGAGGGATGATCAAACGACCTTCTCCATGGGTAGCAAAATGAAAAAGTTCACACCCAACTTTACCATATAAATATTTCTTAATAAAGTAAGAAATCATGGAAATATTTCTACAGTGTAAAACCAAAAGCTGGCTTCCAGCAAGTGGGGAAAATGTGAGAAGCATTCCAGTTAAGTTATGATAAAGATTCCCCTGTATTAGTTTGCTTGGGCAGCCATAAGAAAGTGCCACAGGCTGAGTAGCTTCAACAGCAGAAACCTGTTTCCTTGCAGTTCTGGAAGTCCAAGTTCAAGGTGCTGGCAGGTTTGGTTTCTTCTGAGGTCCCTTCCATTGATTTACAGATGGCTGCTTTCTTGCCATGCCTTCACCTGGTCATACCTCAGTCTGTGTTGTCTGCCTCTCAATTTCCTCCTCCTATAAAGGCATCGCCATACTGGATTAGGGCCCATCCATATGACCTCATTGCACCTTAATTACTTCTTTAAAGACAATGGCTCTAAATCCAATCCCATTCCTAGCTACCAGGGATTAGGACTTCAACAAATGAATTTGGAGGGACGAAGTCCAACCTGTTACACTCACTATTATTGCCATGATATTACATTCCTCTGGAGAGTAGTAGAAGGTAATTTGGCCACATTATTAAAAGTCATAATGCATGTTACCTTTGAATTTGACACTCCAATTCTATATTCTGATTTTAAAGATAAAATGGCACATGTGTACAGACTGTTATGTTCCCAGCAGCTTTGTTGGACTAGTAATTGGCTAGACCAAAGGTCTATCATTTGATGAATGGATAGACAATATGTGGGTTACCCATACAATAAACAATTAGTCAACCATAAAAAGGAATAATGTGCTGGTACATGCTACAACATGGATGACCCTTGAAAACATGCTAAGGGGAAGAAACTGGTCACAAAAGGCCATATATTGTCTGATTCCATTTATATAAAGTTTTCAGAATAAGCACATCTATAAATACAGAAAGTAGATTAGTGATTGTTTAGGGACGGGAAGGGGGAAGTCGAGGGAGCAGGGGAACTGAGTACTAATGAGCATGGAGTTATTTTGTGGGGACAAAAATGTTCGAAAATTATGTTGTGGCTGTTTGTACAATGCTGTGAATATCCTAGAAGACATCAAATTATACACTTTAAGTTGATGGATTGCGTGTTATGTAATTTATATCCTAATAAAGTTATTTTTTTAAATAGTAAATGACTAGAAGAAAACACAAATCCTTCAACATATGAATCCTTTAAAAAAATAGGCTGCTCTGTGTGTCCTGACAAGACCTATTTACAATATATACAGTAAGTGAAAAAGTAAGAAAAGATATTTGCAGCCCATAAAACTGACAAAGAAGAGATAATCAGAATATTTTTTAAAACTCTGTAAATCACTAATAAAAAGACAACCCAGCAGATAATAGATAAGAAACAAGAATAAGCCATTCGTAGGAATGGAAAGTCGAATGATCAATGACATAAAATGTAGAAAGCTCAGCCTTGTTATTAATCATGGAAATGCAGATTAAAACTCCTAATACCAACAGAGTAGCTACAATTAAGGAGAATGACAATAGTAAATGTTGGCAAGAATGTGGGGGCAATGAGGCCTCTCCTGCATGTCCAGTGGGAGGGGAAATTGGTGCAGGCACCTTGGAAATGTCTTGACAACATCTGCTGCCAATGAACCCACAGTTCCACTGCTGGGTAGGTGCCCAGCAAGGATGCATATTTGTGGCAGCAATACTCACAATTCCAGGAAGTGAAGTCAAGCAAATGTCTATCCTAATAGAAGGAATAAATGGCTTTTATATGTTCATACAATGGGATGCACAGCAACGTGAATGAATGCATGGCAGCTATAGAGAGTAACATGAATGAACCTCACAGATGTCATGTGGAAAAATGAACCACATACAAAATGTTAGATACTGTTTTTGTCCACAGATAAGAAGTACAAAAGCTATTCAAACTAAACCATAGTGTTAGGAATGTATGTCATAAAGTCATAAGAAAAGCAAGTGAGTGACTATCACAAAAATGACCATAATAATGCTACCTTTACTAGGAAGAGGGCTTCTGAGATGCCTGCCTGCCTGCCTGCCTGCCTGCCTTTCTTCCTTCTTTCCTTCCTTCCTTTCCTCCTTCCTTCCTTCCTTCATTCCCTCCCTCCCTCCCTCCCTCTCTTTTCTCTTTCTTTCTTTTACAGGATCTTGCTATGTTGCCCAAGCTAGTCTCAAACTCTTAGGCTCAAGCAATCCTCCCACCTCAGCCTCCTGAATATATGCTATTTCTTAATATAGGTGGTGTTTATGTGGATGTTTGCTTTATTATAATTATTTAGGCTGTAATTTTATATTTTATGTATTTTTCTATATGTGTGTTATATTTCACAATATAAAGTATTTTTAAAGCAAGGTCAAGAGTTCCAAGATGTGTGATATGCTACTATTTGTGTAAAAAGTAGATGAGCATGGGCTGGGCACAGTGGTAGTTCGTGCCTGTAATCCCAGCACTTTGGGATGCCGAGGCGGGAGGATTGCTTGAACTCAGGAGTTTGAGGCCAGCCTGGGAAACATGGTGAAACCCTGTCAAAAATGCAAAAAATAGCCAGGCATGGTAGTGTGCACCTGTAGTGCCAGCTACTTGAGAGGCTGACGTGGGAGGATTGCTTGAGCCTGGGAGGTGGAGGTTGCAGTGGGCCAAGATCTCACCAGTGCACTCCAGCCTGGGTAATAGAGTGAGATTCTGTCTCAAAAAACAGATGAGCAGTATGTATATATTCTTGAATCTGCATAGACCATATTGGAGATCTACAAAACTAACAGCTAACAATGGCATCCTCTAGAACTTGGAGTCTGGGCTAAAAGAAGACATGTTTTATGGAGTACTTTTGTACTGTTCAGATTTTTAAATGTGTATTTAAAATGCATAACTTTGGATCCTCTGACTTTGTAATGCTCTGCCATAGCTGGCATAACTGACTAGCTAGGAGTTAAATAGACATTGGTCACAGGTCAGTCTGTCTTCCCATAAGCTTGGCATGAGGATACTTGGGAGGGGCTGCTTGATACTCAGAGACATCCCCTGAGCCCTCCCCCATGGGTTTCAGTTAAGGGCAACTTCAGAGAGAGAACCATGGGAAAATCTTGGAAGGCTGAACTCCCCTCCCTACCTACTCCTATCACCTGCCCCACAGGTGTACCAAGAAACACTCCCAGAGAAGATGGCAGTGGGGACAGGGTCTGTTGCTACCTTGTCGTTCCTGTACTAACAACATGAGAACTCATTGTTCACAAGGGAATCTCAACACGAGAAACTTGTAATTGATTCCATTCCCCTGTCATTATCTCCATCAAATCAAGCACCTACAAAAGGAGAATGACAATTGAGAGGAAAAGAAGTAGGATGCTTTCCGAGATGGCTGAAGGTTCTAGAGCTTGCTGTGTACTTCTGTCCCAAATCTACGTGGAAAACCAGAAACTCCAAAGAAACCACAGGAAACAACTTTTCTGGCCCACTAAACTCAGGTTTTAAGCAATTCCTTTTCTGAAAGATCAAATGTCAATCTCAACACAATATTCAAAAATTACTTTTTCTTTGAACAGTTCTCTTAGAATCTCCTGTCAATCAGCTGGAGTTCGCAGGAGTGGTGAAACTTATTTGTCACCTGAACTGTGATCACCTGGAGATACTGACCATTCTCCTGAGACTCTGTGACTTTCAGGTTTCTATAAAAATATCAGAAGGAGGAAGCTAAATTTCTGGAACATTCACCTTGAACCTGATGCTATACTACACAAATTGCATGCACGGCCTTATGGAATCCTCACAGCGTCTTATGAGGAAGACATCCTGACACTTTTATTACACCCACTTTACAAATGAGGGCACTGATCTTTAAAGTGTTTGGTCACTTTCTTTTTATTTTTACTTTTGAGATGGAGTCTCTCTCTGTTGCCCAGGCTGGAGTACAGTGGTGCGATCTCGGCTCACTGCAACCTCTGCCTCCTGGGTTCAAGCAATTCTCCTGCCTCAGCCTCCCAAGTAGCTGGGACTACAGGTGCCCACCACCATGTCTGGCTAATTTTTGTATTTTTAGTAGAGACAGGGTTTCACCATGTTGGCCAGGCTGGTCTCGAACTCCTGACCTCAGGTTGTCTGCCCGCTTTGGCCTCCCAAAGTGCTGGGTTTACAGGTGTGAGCCACCATGCCTGGCCTTCAGTCAGTTTCTTAAGACTACAGAGTAGACGGCTAGACCAGCATTTTAATCCTTTTTTTCTGCCAAACCTAAGCGCACTATAAGCCTCACGCCTGTGTCTCCCTTAGAGGGTGAACTCATGTGTTAACTTACGGGGATTCCTAGCTCAGCGCCCAATATTTCTGCCTCAGTACACATTCAGAATCAGAAATACTGAGTTAATACAACACTCTGCAATAGCCTGTAATGAGGACTGACATATAGTACACATATTTGTTGAATGAATGAATGAATGAATAATTATCTTTTGGGCCATTAGCTCAGTCTTAGATAGCTGAGATTCATTAAAATCCAAAATTTTGGAGAGAGCAGTGAACGGACTGCTTTTAACACCTAGTCACATAAGCTTGCTCCTGAAGAGGACTAGGGCATCTCATGAACGACAGCAATGGCCTTGCCATAATCCTGTAACCCCTTTACAAATACCATAAGTTTTTCCAATGATATATTTCAAGGGAAGATCAGATTTGATATTTAAAATCTTGTTACAGATTCCCATTTACTAAAACACTTTCTCTAACATAAAATTTTCCTTCCCTTGTTCCTTGCGATCTTGGCTCTTTAGAAGATGACTTGAAAGGGTGGACATAAGTCAACACTTCGTGCAGCTGGAGCATTTGCAAAAGGAGCGTTGATGAGAACATTTTCTCCATAACTCTCAGGAGAGCAGAGGTAGAGGGCACCCACACAGTAATCATGCACTTCCGCCTTTGGATGTGCAGATTAGATGACAGGAAGCCGCGTTCTTTGGAATTCAGTGAGGTGGATGCTTTAAGCTCGTCATGGCTAGAAAAGTGACTCCACACTGCTCAGAACTAGAGCTACACGGAAGCTTAAAACAATATGCATTTTCAAGGCATCAGAAATGTTTTATGTGTTTATTTCTTCTGAAAATCCCCCAAACAGAAAAAAATGCAAGAATACTTCTAATATTCTTTGATCACTAATTCTCCATCAGGCTCCTGTGAGGAAAAGATCATACCTGATCTACCTATGTTTTCTAGCAAGGACCTGCAAGGTGTCTGCACAGTGTAGGTACTCAGGTGTTCAATAAAGCCACATTGAATAAGCAAGGGTTCTTGGAAGAAAATGAGATATAAAATGACAGCATCAACTCAAATAGCCCACTCAATTTCATCTACATTGTTTGGTTTTCAAAGGAGAAAACTAGATCCGAGCTCATTTTTTTCTTGATAAACAATCCGTCTGTGAATAGCAAAGTGAGCCCTGTTGGCATTCAGATAATCATTTATAGCTGTGGTGCTTATTAAAAAGACTCAGATTTCTGGTCTTTGCTCCTAGAGATTCTGATTCAGCAGACTTAGGCTTTTGTAGACATCTCCACTTTTAAATACCTTTTGGGATGATTCTGAGCAGAGCTGTGTTTGGGAAGCACAAATTTATAATTATTCAAAGCCAGCAGCAGGGTCAGCAATACTTTTAAAGAGGATTAAATCACTGCAAGGTAAAATGTTAGATCACCTCAGAGCTGAGCCAAGCAGTCAAAGCATCTCAGTCTTGAGAGCACGTTACAACCACCTGCAGCAGCTTCTTAAAAACAGTACTTTGCCTCTTTCCAAACCACTTAAGTCAGAATCCCTGCGGTGAAGCCAAGGCATTGTTCATGTTTTAGAGCTTTCTCAGAAGATTCTAGAGCAGCCAGCATTGAGAAAAATAAAGTTAAATGAAACCCTGTTCAAATGCATGTCAATTTGGTTGCCTTTTGCTGACTTTTGAGGTCATCCCAGAAAAAAGTCTTGCTTGTCAATTTCCTTAATCGTTCTCAATATGTTACAAAATATACAGTGTGCACTCTGGATTAGGTAGGGCTGATTTTACCAACTGCATTTTACAGATAAAGAAGGTGGTGTTCAGAAAAGTAAAAGCACTTGTGCAAGTTAGCCCAGCTGCAATTGATGGAACCAGCATGCAGGTTTTCGCAACAGCCCAAGCTCAGTGGTCTTGCTGTTGCATCACATGGCCTGCAAATTCTTTTTTTTTTTTTTTAATTTATTTTACTACATTTTAGGTTTTGGGGTACATGCGAAGAACATGCAAGATTGTTGCATAGGTACACACGTGGCAGTGTGATTTGCTGCCTTCTTCCCCATCACCTATATCTGACATTTCTCCCCATGCTATCTCTCCCCAACTCCCCACCCCCCACTGACCCTCCCTTATTTCCCCCAATAGACCCCAGCGTGTAGTGCTCCCTTCCCTGTGTCCATGTGTTCTCATTGTTCAACACCTGCCTATGAGTGAGAACATGCGGTGTTTGATTTTCTGCTCTTGTGTCAGTTTGCTGAGAATGATGCTTTCCAGGTTCATCCATGTCCCTACAAAGGACACAAACTCATCGTTTTTGATGGCTGCATAATATTCCATGGTGTATATGTGCCACATTTTCCCTGTCCAGTCTATCATCGATGGTGGCCTGCAAACTCTTAAAGGTTTGCTGCTGAGTTGAGCTTGCCCATGTTAGAAGTTGTCTGACAATTGCTTTTTACGTGAGTCTCTAAGCTTGACCTAGCAGGGGGAAGGTGTCCAGGGCGTGGTTGAGGAGCCGTACAATCACATACTCTCACAAAAGAGAGGCAGCCGGGGATGGACTGGCTTCCTGTGATGATCATCATTTGCATCTTACTAAAAGATGCTAGGAAAAGAGAAAAAAAACCTTCAAAGACAAGCAGTTAAGTGAATCAAAAATTTGCAAGGAAAGGGATAAATGACTCAGGGAAAGAGAGCGAAAACAAGATAACATAATATATATATTTAGGATCAGGCTTCCTAATTTACTGCAATCTGTGATTCTCTGAATCTGACTACATTGGGTATAATTATTTCTGTCTAAATAATTTTGCAGACTTGCAGCATAATAACTCAGGATTACAAATAAGAATCAACTCCGATGTGCTCACAACACAGCAATAATTATGTTCTTGAGTTGGTACAGCTCCTTACAGCTTAGTGCAAAGTAATTATGTTTTTTCTTGGTGCAAAGCATATTAACCTGTGAAAATTACAAACCGTGAAGTGTAAGAGAAGTCTGTTTTTCAAATGGGAAAAATGCCTGCTGAAGAGTTAGCTTGCACTGGAAAGACTCCCTGGTGGAAATTTCTGGTCTCTTATAAGGTCATCAGCTTCTCACACAGACAGACAGAACTTTCAGTGAATGAGATACCAAAACAGCTACAAAGTGCCCAATTAAGATAGAAATGTGCATTTTACAGTAGAAAGAGCACTGGAGTTCTTGAGATCTATCTAGGTGGATGCCTGTGGTTTAAGTTATTCCTTTCAAGGCTGTATATTGCATGCCGTGAATAGACCACGACTTATTTATCAATTACTGGCTGCCTCTGGGGAGTAGTGAGGATTGGTATGATGCAGCATGGAATGTGACTGAAGAGGTACCCCCAGCAGGTTTCTACTATATTTGTGGTGCTTTACTGCTTAAGCAGGATGGTGACTGTACAATATTTGTGATCCTATTCTCTACATTTTTACGCATTTTAAAGAATTTATAATTTCCTTTTATTGTTTCCAAAGAAAGGATACAATTCAGAGAAGATGGCAGGGGACATAGTTTTTGAATTTTCCAGAATCTCCACATAAAAAGAGACAGAGCAACTACATATCAAATCAAAACCTATGGACAAAACTTACAGGAAAACTAGATAACAACGTATTCCTGCAATTTCAAAAATGCAAGCAAATGGAGAAAAATATCCAGTCGTCACCAGACTTCCGGAGTCAATATGGGAGAAGGTGGAAGGAAAACTTGAGAACAGGGGGACCCCAAAATGGCCAGCAGGTATTCATGGGTAAGCGCAGCATGACAATCTGAGAACAGTAGTTGAAACATGGAGAGATTTGGCTTGTTCCAATAATGAGCAATGGCAAGGGACAGGGATTAAGGAGAATTTGAGGCTATCTAGCCCCAATGAATCTTGAAACTGACTCTTAGGAACCTCTAGGACTGAGCTTCAAATTGAGAATATGCTATTAGGAGTACAATCACAATTGAGCAGGAAAGGGGCCCAGGGATAATGGAAATAGAAAGTGAGATAAAATTGTACAGGTGGAAGAAACAGAGCCAGGAAAGGTCAGAGAGTAAGCAGCCATATTTAAACACCGTATGAAAACAGCAGAAGTTAAAAAAAAAAGCTGTATCAGAGCAAGCCAGCTAAAAGTTCAGAAAAACTAACTTCATATAAAGAATAACTACAGAACACTATCAAGATCAAATCCCATGCAAAAGTACAGTAAGGAAAAATAGATTATGGAGCAGAATAACATCCCCACAATGAAAGCACTCCAAAAAGTCATACTAAGAAAAAAGAAAACCATTTCAAAATGTGCTAAGACATTAAGAAAACAACACATGACACAAAAGAACAACATAAATCAGAATTAGAACAACTCAGAATGAGGTAACAGAACTCAAGAAACAATTAGAAATACACATTTTAAAACATAATTAGAAATTAGGATTAAACTAGAAGGAATGCAAGAGTAAATAAGCAAACAAATAATGTCTTATTAAAAATAGTAGGTGAAGGCCGGGCATGGTGTGTCATACCTATAATCCCAGCACTTTGGGAGGCCGAGGCAGAGGATCATTTGAGGTAAGGAGTTACAGACCAGCCTGATCAACGTGGTGGAACATTGTCTCTACTAAAAATACAAAAAAAATTAGCTGGGCGTGTTGATGCATGCCTGTAGTTCTAGCTATGCAGAAGCCTGAGGCAGGAGAATCACTTAAACCCTGGATGCAGAAGTTGCAGTGGGCCAAGATTGTGCCACTGCACCCCAGCCTGAGCGACAGTGAGACTCTATCTCAAAAAACAACAACAACAAAAACAGTAAATAGTAGGTGAAAAATACAGTCTTAAAAATGAAAAAAGGATGTCCTCTCTCACCACTCCCATTCAAAATGGTATTGGAAGTTCTAGCCAGAACAATCAGGCAAGAAAAAGAAATAAAGGGTATTCAGTTAGGAAAGGAGGGAGTCAAATTGTCTCTATTTGCAGATGATAGGATTGCATATTTAGAAGACCCTGTCATCTCAGCCCCAAATCTCCTTAAACTGATAAGCAACTTCAGCAAAGTCTCAGGATACAAAATGAATGTGCAGAAATCACAAGCATTCCTACACACCAATAACAGACTTAAAGAGAGCCAAATCAAGAACGAATTGCCACTTACAATTGCTACAAAGAGAATAAAATATCTAAGAATACAACTAACAAAGGATGTAAAGGAATTTTCAAGGAGAAGTACAAGCCACTGCTCAAGGAAATAAGAGAGGGCACAAACAGATGGAAAAACATTCCATGCTCATTGTTAGGAAGAGTCAATATTGTGGAAATGGCCACATTGCCCAAATTAATCTATAGATTCAACACTATCCCCATCAAGCTATCTATGACCCTCTTCACAGAACTGGAAAAAAACCACCTTAAACTTCACATGGAACCAAAAAAGAGCCTGCATAGCCAAGACAATCCTAAGCAAAAAGAACAAAGCTGGAGGCATCACACTACCTGACTTCAAACTATACTACAAGGCTACGGTAATCAAAACAGCATGGTACTGGTACCAAAACAGAGATATAGATCAACGGAACAGAACAGAGGCCTTGGAGGCAACGCCACACATCTACAACCATCTGATCTTTGACAAACCTGACAAAAACAAGCAATGTGGATAGGATTCCCTATTAAATAAATGGTGTTGGGAAAACTGGCCAGCCATGTGCAGAAAGTAGAAACTGGACCCCTTCCTGACACTTTTCATTAAAATTAACTGCAGATGGATTAAAGACTTAAACATAAGATCTAACACCATAAAAACCCTAGAAGAAAACCTAGGAAAAACCATCCAGAACATAGGCATAGGCAAGGGCTTCATGACTAAAACATCAAAAGCAATGACAACAAAAGCCAAAATAGACAAATGAGATCTAATTAAACTCCACAGCTTCTGTACAGCAAAAGAAACAATCACTAGAGTGAGCCAGCAACCAACAGAATGGGAAAAAATTTTTGCAATCTACCCATCTGACAAAGGGCTAATATCCAGAATTTACAAAGAACGAAAACAGATTTACAAGAAGAAAAAAAAAAAACCCATTCAAAAGTGGGCAATGGATATAAACAGACACTTTTCAAAAGAAGACATATATGAGGCCAACAAACATACGAAAACATGCTCATCATTACTGGCCATTAGAGAGATGCAAATCAAAACCACATTGAGATACCATGTCACGCCGGTTAGAATGGCGATCATTAAAAAAAATCTGGAGACAACAGATGCTGGAGAGGATGTGGAGAAATAGGAACACTTTTACACTGTTGGTGGGAGTGTAAATTAGTTCAACCATTGTGGAAGACAGTGTGGCGATTCCTCAAGGACCTAGAAATAGAAATTCCATTTGACCCAGCAATCCCATTACTGGGTATATAGCCAAAGGATTATAAATTGTTCTATTATAAAGACACATGCACATGTATGTTCACTGCAGCACTGTTTACAATAGCAAAGACCTGGAACCAATCCAAATGCCCATCATTGATAGACTGGACTAGGAAAAGGTGGCACATATACACCATGGAATACTATGCAGCCATAAAAAATGATGCACTTGTGTCCTTCGTAGGGACATGAATGAATCTGGAAACCATCATTCTCAGCAAACTAACCCAAGAACAGAAAATCAAGCACCATGTGTTTTCACTTACAGGTAGGTGTTGAACAACGAGAACACATGGACACAGGGAAAAGAGCTTCACACACTGGGGTCTGTTGGAGGGGACTAAGGGTGGGAGAGCGTGGGGTAGGGAGGTTGGGGTGGGATAACATGGGGAGAATTGCCAGATATAGGTGACAGGGGGATGAAGGCAGCAAACCACATTGCCATGTATGTACCCATGCAAACATTCTGCATGATCTGCACATGTACCCCAGAACCTAAAGTGCAATAAAATATACATATATTTAAAAAAATAAAGAATTAGTAAAAAGAAGAATAAAAATATTTTTTTTAAAAAATATTGAAGATAATGCAAAGGGATTAAAGATAGACAAAGAAGATCCAACAGATAAGAGTAGTCCCTAAAGAAGAAAAGTAAAGGAAAGATATAGAATAAATAATGCAAACTTTAATGCAAGGAAACGTTCTTGAAATAAAGAAAAATATATAAAACTACTTGCCAAAGCAGCACACTCTTTGCCTGAGAATATCAACACAGACAAACCAATGATACATTTTAGTGAAATTATTAGACTTATTTAAAAATAAATTCTCTGGATATTCAGCCAAAAATGAAAATGCAATTTAAAAGGAAAATAAAAATAGATTATTAACAGATTATTTTTTTCAGCACATTTTGTGCCAGGAGAAAATGAAGTAGCACATTTAAGATATTTAAGAAATGAAAATATGTCAGGATTTTATGTCTGATAAAGTTTATCTTTAAGTATAAAGAGCACAGATAAATGGTAACCAATGTAAAAAATTTAAGGAATCTTGTTCAAATGAGATCTTCCTAAGGAACTTGTAAAGAGCATGCTTCAGGCAATCAAAATGACCAGTCTCAGCCTAATGACTGGTAGTGCACATTACATATATATTTCCTTGTAAAATGAAGACTCAGTAAAAGCTGAAAGGGAAATATCATAGTGTGTAATGGCTATAGGTAGAATATAAACAAAATGAAAAAATTAAAATGTTTTCAATGATTATAACTGGTGATGATAGTATTAGAATACTTACCATCTAAGCAAGGGGGTATGGCTGAGGGGTAGATCATTTGACAGCAGAGTAATTACCGTCTGACTCTAGTATGTGTAAATAGGATGAAACAAATGAGTAACTATAGGGTATTCTAATTTTACCATCTCCTGTGTCCTTTAGAACCAAGACTCAGTGTGTGGAAAAAAAGGTGGGTGGGTGGGGGGTGGATTTCAATGTAATACAGTTCAAAATCCTGTAACTTTGAATGTAATTTTAAAATATCAGTATGAACTCACACATTATTTTATTTTTATTTCGGGGAGGGAGAAATCTATCTATCTGTCTATCTATCTATCTATCTATCTATCTATCTATCTATCATCTATAGATATAGCACAATTCTGCCCACTGTATCTGTGAACATCCAGTAGCAATGAAAATTGTTAAGAACCCAGATTGTGTTCTTGAAATATCACTTTCCAATAAAAGAAACAGGAGCTTAGAAAAGTAATTGATTCCAGGTCTGAAGCAAGAGATGGATAAGAGGAACCTGGAACATCATATAATACTAGATAGTAAGTGACAGGGTTTGGCTGTGTCCCCACCTAAATCTCATCTTGAATTCCCATGTATTGTGGGAGGGACCCTGTGCGACGTAATTGAATCATGGGGGCAAGTCTTTCCTGTGCTGTTTTCGTAATAGTGAATGAATATTGTGAGATCTGATGGTTTTAAAAAGAGGAGTTCCCTTGCACAAATTCTCTCCCTGCCTGCTGCCATCCATGTAAGACGTGACTTGCTTTTCCTTGCCTTCCACCATGACTGTGAGACTTCCCCAGCCATGTGGAACTGTAAGTTCAATTAAACCTCTTTCTTTCATAAATTGCCAAGTCTTCAATATGTCTTTATCAGCAGTGTGAAAACAGACTAATGCAGTAAGGAAGCTTATAAGACTACTTCCTCTGGTCAAATGTGGAACAAGTAAAAGTGAGATTCATTATGAATAAGAATTGCAATGGATTGAACTCCAACAAATATGTTTAAATCTACAAATTTACAATGACTTTTAAACAACTAGCTTGTCACCTTTGGAGAATGACAGGAAACAATTCATTGTCTTGGAAGCTAGGAAAAAATAGAGAAAAGAATCAAGCATTTACTTTGCCTTTTCTTTAAGAACTATGCCACTGATAACCAAACAGTGGGAGAAGAAAGCATCTCCTTATAAAATTATTCCAGTGAGGCCTGACGTAGTGACTGACACTTGTAATCCCAGCACTTTGGGAGGTTTAGGTGGGTGGATCATGAGGTCAGGAGATTGAAACCATCCTGGCTAACATGGTGAAACCCCGTCTCTACTAAAAATACAAAAAATTAGCCAGGCATGGTGGTGTGAGCCTGTAATCTCAACTACTTGGGAGACTGAGGCAGGAGAGTCGCTTGAACCCAGGAGGCAGAGATTGCAGTGAGCTGAGATTGTGCTGCTGCACTCCAGCCTGGGTGACAGAGTAAGACTCCATCTCAAAAAAAATAAATAAATAAAAAATAAAAAATAAAATTATTATAGTGAAATGAAATGATGGAATCAGAACATCACTGTTCTATAACACCCAGGGAATTAATGGATATAGGCATTAAGCATCATGGCTGCTAACATTTAAAAAGAGCATAAATCAGACCCTCTTTTCTGAATACAACCTGTAGACTTGCCAAAATGTTCCAACCTGAGTCTGACCCAGCTTTGAGATCCAGCTGATGAATTCCAGGAAATACGGAGGCTCAGGAACACGTTGAACCACAGCAGGATCTTGCAACCAGTAAAGCCAATCTATGGGAAACTATAATTCAAACAGCCTGGGTTCTTCTCCATATAAATTGTAGGAAAAGAAAAAGAATATGGATTACTCAAAAGGTAAAAAAAAAATCAAGTGTCAAAACATGGGCAAGATTAAATGGTAATATCTGAAGGTAATGCAGGTGACAAAAACATAAACGATCCCAAGGATATGATTACTTTAAACATCAGAGAGTGGTGACTTTTAGAGCAAGCCAGAGTCTAGGGTTGGGAGGAATGACTGGCCAAGTTCGTGACTGCAGTGATGGCTGCAACATAGTTTGCCTTAAAATTATTCACTAAACTAGTCGATCAATAAATGAATAAATGGCAAAAAAGAAGAAAGAATGCTAAACTTGGGATAAGACCACCTAGGTTTAAAATCACACCTCCTGGCCTTGTTAGCTATTTCGCTTGGGTATAAGCTTTGCCGAGACTGCGTTTTTCTCATCAAAACGGAGTCCAGCTTGCAGTGTAGTGGCAAAAATGCTTCCTGCCTCCATATTTTTGTCAACATGGAATAAAATGTGATAACGTAAGTACATTTCCCTGAGCCTCGCTGACTAGCACTAAATAAGACCCTGGGAAATGATCTTGGGATATGAATATGGATCTTAACCATCTAGTCAGCTTTGCTTTGGAAACAGGAGAACTGGGTCTGCCAGTCATACCCTTCATCATAAGGGAAAATCGCTTTTAAAATAGGAATGAAAATAACGATGCCCACAGCCCTAGGTGACTGTGACAACTGAGGGCGAGAACGGTTGTGGACACCCCATGAATGGTCAAGAGAAAGAGCCATCGTTCTTACCCCCCAGGGCTTGGGGAGGGGTATTGTGCCTAATGGCAGGTGGGAAGGGTAACTGTGTTTCAGTGGCTGCTCTAGTCTACGCAACATTTTGACGTTTACTTATTAAAACAAAATTAAAAACAACATAATGGGAAGCTTTTATTGACTAGTTGCTATGATTCAAGTAGCAGTGCGAGGCGATTTATATGGATTGAAGCATAAGCAGCAGTATTCTTTCCACCGGTTGTGAATGGGGAGACTGAGATGCCGAGGATTAAGTCGGAGGCTCAAGACCAGGGCAACAGAGTGAGGAAGCAGGATTCAGACCAGGCTGGTTGACTCCATGGCCCGGCTTTTCATCCCTAAGAGGCCCAGTAAACCATGTGCAGAGGAATAAGAAAAGCATCAAAAATCTCATCCTCTCCCCGTATCCTCCAGTGCCCCACCTCTAAGCACGCTTCTGTGGGAGGACCTTGTTCAGGGAATCGCAGCCACAGGCGGACCCATGGACCCCACAGCTCTTTACCCTCCTCAGCACTGGATTGCCTTGTAACCATGTCTCAGTTCTCAGGAGGGTTTGCTGTCCCCTGAACTCCAGGGCCACGTTTCTGGCTCCCCAGAGGGAGGTTCCCTTTGTCTTCTCCACTATGATGCTTGGACAAGCTGCTGCTACATAAACACAGATGGACTCTGCCAAGTACTTTTATTGGAAAATGGTCATTCTGATCTATGACTTCCCTTTAAAAGTAGGAGCCAAATAGCCCAGAGGTTAAGGGCTTCAGTTTAGGGGTTAAATTAACTGGGGTTCAAATCCCATCGCCATCCTCTGCTAGCTGGTTGTGTGCCCTAAATTCTCTGTGTGTCTCAGCTCCCTCACTGGCAAAAAGGGACTCATACTGCCTACTTCACAGAGTTGGTGGGAGAATTTGACATAAAGTGCTAAGCCTAGCACCAGGCTCATAAGAAGTGTTCAATAAATGGCAGTTATTATGATCATTGATTACAACAAGGTCCAAATTAGGAAGCACAATCTGCCATACCTCTCCAATGCCCTCAAAAGTATTGCAGAGAAAGCCCTGTACAAGCTTTCTTTGCAATACTGAGGCAGAGCCATGGCTCCAAGGATCCTAAGAAAGAAAGCTCTTTACATTTCATATTTTATGTTCAAAATTCATGTGACTTTTACATTCCATTTCTGTGTCTTCTAGGAGAAAGCATTTACATCTTAAACCCAAGGCAAATGGTTAATATCTTAGCATATAAAAAGTTCCCTAAAATAACAAGAATAAAAGAGTCATAAACCTGGTTTCAAAAATAGATGCCAAACACAGAGTTTAGATTAAAAGAAAGGTAAATGGCCACTTGATATATAAAAATAGACTCTGCCTCGGTCCTATAAGAGAAAGATAAATAAAGACTACCCTGAAATGTCACTTTTAAACCTATCATTAAAAAAAGAGAGAAGACATGGAAAAACACGCTCTGTTGGAAAGTCTGTGGACAGATAGACTTTTATATATTTCTGGTAGGAACACACAATTATCTCAACACTATGAGATAATGTTGACTAGCAAACCTACTGTCCTTGACCAGACTATCTCCTTTCTAAAAAGCTACTTTGAAAATAAACTTCCAGAAATACAAAAGCACATAGGGTCAAGTTTATTCATTGTGCCATCTTTTGCAATAGCAGATAATTAGAGTCATTCCCAATGCCATTAGCAAGAGACTCATTGAATAAACGGCGAAGGACTCTGCAGCCATGAAGAACATGGAAGGAAAACCTCTTGGTGCTGATTTGAAGTGATGTCAAGCCTATGTTGTTCCATGAAAAAAAGCAAGGCACAGAACAGTGTATCTAAAATGCTACTTCGGGGAGGAAACAAAAATGATATGTGTGTTTGCCTGCTTTTGAAAATTAAAAGAAACCCCTCAAGAATTGCTAGAAATGAATGAAAGTAGCTGCCCACAGAGGCAGGAAAGTGGACTAACGTGGAGCTGGTAGAGAAGGAAATGTGAATTCTGAAATATCTTTTATACAGCCGTGGCTTTGAATCCTGAAAATGATTTATATATACAAAAAGCAAAATTAAATCCTAAAAGGCAAAAAAAAAGAAAGAAAAAGAAAATTCAAATAGAATCAACAAAACTAACTATGTATCAAGTTGGTTTTAAAAAAATCTGCAGCCGTGAGCTATCCCTGGTGACATTTGGATGACTCCCCAGATGGTCAGCACACTGTGAGAGTTATCACCTCAACAAAAAGAACAGCAAAGAAAATTTGAATGTTACTTAGTGATTTCATGGGTAGAAATTATATTGGTTTTGTAATTTTGAAACAGTTTAATCTATTTTGTAGGGTAAAGCGAATAGTAAATATGCTAATGTTATTAGATACTAAGATATTCATTATATGAGAAAAGAAATGAAATTATAGAATCTAAAAGATTGAAAACAAAACCCTATAATGTTTGATTTGAATTGGAATAGCAATATTAACTCACACTTTTTAAAAATAAAATTCTAGCTTTGCCTCCTGAGAGAGGCTAGAGACTGATTCTTCAGTATCAACAAACCTGTCTAGTGCCCAGACCTTGGTTTCTAAATATCCTTTTCTCCTAAAAGGAAATAAGGATTCTTGGGGCAGAAAATAATGATTTCAGATAAGAAAGATGAATGGTGAGCCTGGGACATCATTGTGATAGAGAAAACCTGGAAATGCTCAAAGGTTAAAAGGGACGTGTTAAAATGATTGGGGCCCTACTGGTTAAATGGGGTAGAAGAAGACAAGCTGAACTTCAAAAAAAAAAAAAAAAGACTAATTCATAGAATACATAAAAATACATGAGTTCCCACATGGTACACCCTGAGAGGGGGTTGGTGGAGGGGGATAAGTTTTCCAGTGGCTTTACATTAACTCTTTACTCTGAAAATTGGTAATTGAAGGTGAAAAAGCATGAACTGTGCATTTTTGAAAAATGACATTTATCTCCAGGTTATACTAGCAAGCTCTTCTTTCAGAAGAATGCTGGCCAATAAATGTAGAAATTATGATAAAAGTTGCAAATCACCATTCTGCAGTCCTCAAGGAAATAACTGATAATAAGCAAGGAGATTCAAATGATGCTAAAGCTATTCTGAAATGTTGGGGAACAAAATATTTACATAGTGCCAAAGTATTGCCTTATGGATTGCTGACTACTCACAGTGGGAAATTCAGCCTTTGCAGGGAGAGATCCCAGGGCCACCCTTTAACCAAGCGGGCAGTCTTAGCATCACTAACAGAGACACAGGCTGACATCCTGGATCTCCAATTGTGATGCAACATGACCCACACGATATCGCCTTTGAAGCATTCTTGCCAAAAATGTTTAACCAGAATCTCACAAAGCCCTTTGACTTAACTGCCCTTTTATAGTAAATTTAGTGGAGAGAGAAGATAGACAACACAGGAAATAAAAAAAAAATCCAGAACATTGTAGAATTTAGCAGAAGGCTATATTCACTCGGCATTCCTGTTTCTGAATCTGTACTGAGGCAGAAGCACTGGGGCCTGTGCTAGGAGGCTAGCGAGGTTAAGATATGACTTCACCTTCAAAGAGCGACAGAGGCGTCAGGCTTATAGTGTGCTTGGGCTTGAGAGACAGAAAGAGGTTAAAATCCTGATCCAGCCATTTACTCTGTAGTCTTAACAAAATGACTGGACACTTTAAAGACCAGTGTCCTCATTTGCAAAATGGATAAAAGTGTCAGGATGTGTTCCTTGTAAGTTTCTGTAAAGATTCCATCAGGTAATGCATGCAACACACTTTGCACAATTACCTGGATCAGAGTAAAGTTTTAATCTTTTTATCATAATTGTAAATAAATTGCAAAGATTATAAAAATATGTACATATGAAAACATGACTTATAAAAGTTTGGTAGTCCATGGATAAAGAAAAAAATCAAGCAAAACCTCAAAGAAATAATCAAACAAACCTGGAATATGGAATATTTTTCAAGACAACTGGAATTATGTTTTCAAAGAATCAAGTCATTAAAACCAAGTAAAGGGACAATTTCAATTTAGAGATATAACAAAGAAATGCAGTACATGAAACCTGCTGGGATTCTGGTTATAAAAAAATAAGCTATAAAAGGCATTTGCCATTGATTAAGTATGAACATGACCTGTACATTAAACAAGAAACTATGTCAACTATTAGCTGTGATGATGATCCATATTTTTAATGTTCCTATTTTCAAGAGATCCAGTTGAAATATGTAGTATTAAGGCATCAGGATGTGTGCAACTTACTTTTCAATGGTCCAGCAACAACAACAACATCTATCTGAGCTGGTAAAACAATTATTGCAAGTGTTGATTTGGATAGTAGGTATTCAGGTGGACATAGCCCTCTTCTCTCAATGTCTCTGCATGTTGACTATGCTTCAACTCTGTATATACTACTTTAAAATAACAACAGCCACCTATGACAAATCCACAGCCAACATCATACTGAATGGGCAAAAGCTGGAAGCATTTCCCTTGAAAACCAGACAAGACAAGGATGCCCTCTCTCACCACTCCTATTCAGCATAGTATTGGAAGCCCTCGTCAGAGCAATCAGGCAAGAGAAATAAATAAAGGCATTCAAATAAAAAGAGAGGAAGTCAAACTGTCCCTGTTTGCAGACAACATAATTCTATATCTAGAAAACCCCATAGTCTGTGCCCAAAAGTTCCTCAATCTGATAAACAACTTCAGCATACAAAATCAATGTACAAAAATCAGTAGCATTCCCATGCACCAACGACATCCAAGCTGACAGCTGAATCAGGAATGCAACTCCATTCACAACTGCCACAAAAGAATAAAATATATAGGAATACAGCTAACAGGGAGGTGAAAGATGTCTTCAACAAGAATTATGAAACACTGTTCAAAGAAATCCGAGATGACACAAACAAATGGAAAAATATTTCATGGTCATAGACAAAATAATCAATATTGTTACAATGGTCATACTGCCCTAAACACTTTACAGATTTAGTGCTATTTCTATCAAACTGCCAGTGACATTCTTCACAGAATTAGAAAAACTATTTTAAAATTTATATGGAATCAAAAAAGAGCCTGAATAGTCAAGGCAATCCTAAGCAAAAAGAACAAAGCAGGAAGCATCACATTGCCTGACTTCAAACTATACTACAAAGGTACAATAACCAAAACAACATGGTACTGGTACCAAAGCAGACATATAGGGCAATGGAACAGAATAGAGAGCCCAGAAATAAACCCAGACACCTACAAACACCTGATCTTCGACAAAGCTGACAAAACCAAGCAATGGGGAAAGGACTCCCATTCAATAAATGGAGATGGGTTAACTGGCTAGCCATATGCAGAAGATTGAAACTGAACCCCTTCCTTACACCATAGGCAAAGATTGACTCAAGGTGGATTAAAGACTTAAATGTAAGACCTAAAACTATAAAAACCCTGGAAAATAACCTAGGAAATACCATTCTGGACATAGGGATAGGCAATGATTTCATGAGAAAGACACCAAAAGCAATGGCAACCAAAGCAAAAATTGAAAAATGAGACCTAATTAAACTGAAGAGCTCCTGCACAACAAAAGAACTATCAACAGAGTAAACAGACAACTTACAGAATGGGAGAAAATATTTGCAAGCTATGCATCTAACAAAGGTCTAATATCCAGAATCTATATGGAACTTAAACAAATTTACAAGCAAAAAACAAGCAACCCCATTAAAAAGTGGGCAAAAGACATGAACAAACACTTTTCAAAAGAAGACACAAACCCAACAAGCATATATATAAAATATATATATAATATATATATTACATAAATCTCAACATCACTGATCATTAGAGAAATTCAAATCAAAACCACAATGAGATACCATCTCACATCAGTCAAACTGACTATAAATAAAACATCAAAAATAAGAGATGCTGGCTAGGTTGCAGAGAAAAGGGAACACCTATACATTGCTGGTGGAAATGTAAATTAGTTCAGCCATTGTGGAAAGCAGTGTGGTGATTCCTCAGAGAACTTAAAATGGAACTACTATTTGATGCAGCAATTCCATTATTGGGCAAAGGAATATAAATCGTTCTACCGTAAAGACACATACACGAGTACGTTCCTTGTAGCACTATTCACAATAGCAAAGACATAGAATCAACCTAAATGCCACTGGATAAAGCAAATGTGGTATATATACACCATGGAATACTATGTAGCCACAAGAAAAACAAGATCGTGTTCTTTGCAGCAACATGGATGGAGCTGGAGGCCATTATCCTAGCAAAGTAACTCTGGAACAGAAAACCAAATACCGTGTGTTCTCACTTGTAAGTGGGAGATAAACATCTCTCTGAGATGCCCAAGGTCAGCTCCCCAGGTCAGCCCTGGCCAGTTGCCCTCTCCAAGTCTGTGTGAAGACAAATCCTTTTAAAAAAAATAACTCCAGACACAAACTGGTTAGATGGAGAATTCCTCACTGTGTGACCTGGGGCAGTGACAGCTCCTTGGAGCCTCAGTTTCCTCATCTGTAAAGCAGACTCGATGACAGATCCCACTTCATAGGCCTAAGGCGGTGAGTCGCTGAGATGATGCATGTGAAGTGCTTGGTCCAGTGACGGTCCCATGGCGGCTTCTCCATCGATGCTAGCCATCCTCATTATCACTCACTGCTACATCCACATGAAATGCTGGGCTGACACTTTCAAAAAGCATGAAGGGGACTTAAAGAACTGGTGATTACCAAATGACAGAAAAGACTGCAGGTCTCAGGGCAAACATCACGTCCCATGGGTGACCCTCACTGTAGCTGTCTAGACCAGGATCTTCCCTGAACACCTTTCAAAAGAATTTTACATCACCGTCAGAGTTTAAGTGTTTACTGAAACAGAAATCACTTGCTCCCATTTTCTTTCAGTCTCTGTAAAGGAGGCCCTATGCCTTCCTGCTTTAAATGTGGTCAAAATGAGGCTTAAGCTTAAGCAACTCAGGGTCCTCTTCTCCCTTTGTCTCCCACTCCTTTGGGTTGGAGTCCAGATACCACACAGTGGTGCGTGGGGTGGTGAGGGGCTCTGTGTCGCCTGGCCCTGGGAGCATGGTCTGGGTCAAGCTGCGTCCACTCTGCTGGTCTCCTCTGGATGTGGCTCATCTATCCAGCCACTGTCCTTGTCCACCATTGGTAGCTCCTGAAGGCTGAATTCTCCCTTTTCCTTAGACTTTGGGCCCTCTGGTTACTTTTCAGCCCTTCTGTTCCCGTCTTGAGGGAAATGAGAGCATCTCAGGTGTGTTTCTACCCTGCTGTGGGGTGCACAGAACTCCAAAGCCCACAGGATGAGAGGCTGGAGGGGCACCCATATCTGGCTGTCCTTGGAGAAACCCAAGGGCAGCTTTACAGTCTCATGGTGACCTGGTGGTTCCCATTGCTCATCCTTCTTTTGGAGTTTTGACCTCAGCAGTGGGTCAGCGCTGCCGACTCTTCAAGGTCCTACAAGTTCTAAATTCATGTCAGTCCCATCTGGTCTTTCCTATAACCAGTTGGGCAAAGCTTTATCCCTTTTTGGAGAGAAACAAACAAGTTCTCTTTCTTAACTATTATATCGGATTAATTTATGCCTTCGTCCTTCAGACTTCAGCTTTTGATTTTCCCAACGAGGGTTTTTGGAATTCAAATCAGCCTTTTCTCTCTCAAGGGCCTGGATTTCACCATTCAGTGCTGTGGCTTTCAAAACCATCCTTTGCCCCAGCCTCCTCTCATCTTCCAAGAGCTCCTCCAGGGTGAGGGCCTCGAGGCATTCATAAAAAAAGCCCTTCATACTGCTTGAGGGGTGGAGGGGAGGGAAGAAGTAAAAGGAATTCAAAGAAAAACAGATGGTAATTATCGCAGGCTAAACAATAGCCCCCCAAAGATGACCACATTCTAATCCCTGGAACCAGTCAATTTACTCTATGGCAAAAGGGACTTTGCAGATGTGATTAAGTAGCTTGAGATGGGAGATTATCCTGGATTATCTGGGTGGGCTCAATGTAATCAATGGGGCCTTATAAGAGGGAGGCAGGAGGGTCAGAATCAGAAAAAGGAGATGAGACAACAGAAGCATGGTTGAAGGGATGAGCTTTGGAGATGGAGGGAGAAACCAAAGTCCAGGAATTCGGGCAGCCTCTGGAAACCAGAAAAGGCAAGGAAACAGATTTTTTTACTAGATTTTCTGGAAGGAATGCCTTGCTTGACACCCTGATGCTAGCCCCGTAAGACTCATTTTGGGCTTCTGCCTTCCAGAGTTGTAAGATAATAAATTTGAGTTTTTTAAAGCCACTAAGTTTATGGGAATTTGTTACAGCAGCAATAGGAAACTAGTGTAGTAATACGTCAAAATTGTATGTGGTGACACGTCAGTAATGGTGGGGTTGGGTGAAGAATGCTGCCTTTCCCCTAGTGGACTGTCAACATCACAGGGTAGAATCCAGGTCTATTTTGCTTCCTCTTGAGTTTGCCTGGGTAGGCCGACAGAAGGTATTTACAAAAGGCATGAGTGAATTGTTCCCTTTCTCAAAGGTAACTTTTGCTCTGATGATAACCATCTGCTAGTCTCAAGGACCAATCTCCTTTTCATTCTCGTGGTGTCTGGCCTGTAGTCTCTGCAAGATGTGAGTATCTTACTTCCCACTATGTTATCTGTTTTCCAAAGTCAAAACACCTCCATCTCACGCCTCCCTGCAGGTCCTGTTTCTGTCCCAAGGCAACATGCTTTATCTCAGCCAAATGGTAGGACTGGGATGCTTGCCAAGACAATGAAAATGCCCCTTCCAGGCAAGGCTGCACTCTCTGCCAATCTTTTTTTTTTTTTTTTTTT
>NW_016107422.1:5203823-5207637 GCF_001604975.1 Cebus imitator | reverse complement strand
GGGGTTTCACCATGTTGACCAGGATGGTCTTGATCTCTTGACCTTGTGATCCACCCGCCTCGGCCTCCCAAAGTGCTGGGATTACAGGCTTGAGCCACCGCGCCCGGCCCTCTCTGCCAATCTTTAGAATTATTTATGAGGACTTAGCTAAGACCCTCTCATCCCGTCTCCTTGTAAGTGGGCTGGTCCAAGTGGCTTCACATCTCACCGGGATGGACTCATAGCCTAGGCTTGACATAACATCAGGGAATCTGAGGTTGCCTGCAGCAGTCATAAGAATCCTTCCATACTCAGGCATTTTGTTACAAGGGTTTATTTATTTATTTATTTATTTTGACGGAGTCTCGCTCTGTCACCAGGCTGGAGTGCAGCAGCACGATCTCGGCTCACTGCAACCTCCGCCTCCCAGGTTCAAGCCATTCTCCTGCCTGCCTCAGCCTCCCGAGTGGCTGGGACTATAGGTGTGTGCCACCATGCCCAGCTTATTTTTGTATTTTTAGTAGAGACAGGGTTTCACCATGTTGGCCAGGATGGTCTCCATCTCTTGACCTCATGATCCACCTGCCTCAGCCTCCCAAAGTGCTGGGATTACAGGCATAAGTCACGCTCAACCATTAACAAGGGTTTTAACCCTTTTGTTGCTTCCAGTTTAGCTTGTAAGAAGTGTGCTGACTGGCCTTTAGAATACCAGCAGACATGGATCTGTGGAGGGGTCGTCTTCTCCTTTTCAGCACTGACAGTCTACCCCAGGGATGGCGCACAGGTGCCTTGTACACAGCGGTAACTGATTCATTGTGGCTGCCTGGAGGACCATGCTGGGGAAAATTCTGAAGCGACATCTCCGTTCAGACACAAAGAGTGCCATGATGAGTGATACCTGCTGTGGGCAGGAGGGGTGGAGAATGAATTTTCCATTTCCATGCCACCCTGTTGGCACATTTGTGCTGCTGTGAATCACCTATTTTCTTTGTGCATGCCTCTCTCCAGCTGTGTTATAAGCTTCTGAGTACAGAAACCAGGACGTAGACTTCTTTGAGTCCCCAACCCATGACACAGTGACTAGCACGCAGTAGGGTTTTTATAGACAATTGTTTCATCACTCTCTGAGTATTAAAATATGATCTCAGAGTCAGAGTTTCTTATTGTATGTTATTAACCCCCTTGGAGAGCAGCCTTGTCTGGTTCCTATCCTCTGTTCACTGCAGAGAAGCCCAGGCACAAATGAACGTGCTTTGATCACTGCTGACAATGTCCTGCTGATTTTCCCCAGTTCCACTTATATTCCTTTTATTCTGCCTTCCATGAGTTAGAAGCCTTTCCTGTTAGAGTCTAAGACATGCACAAATAGCAGAGCTCTCGTTCTGGCATTCAAGTAGTTGTGCACAGGTTAATTCTCTAGGACAACATCTCTAAACTGGGTAGCAACATGGTAGTTAGCAACAACCACTGAAAATCCAGGTACACACGAATAAGGTTCTTTATTACATATTTTTGAATTGAGCATGTGGAATAGGATGCAGATAAAGTCGCAATTGTGATGCTGGATTGAGCAGGAATAATGATCTCAAATTCTTAACGATGTTGTGGTTAAGAATAAATCACCTATCATACCAGTGTCGATGAAGACATTCTCCTTCTAAATTGTCCTCCCATATTTAACTGTCATTCACAGATGACTCAGCTAAATGAATAGATGGAGTTTAATTCTCTTAAAACCTTCCTTTAGCCTGACTATGAACCAGCTGTCCTACACAGAGTTCTTTCTGGCTTACTGAGTATACACCAGATGGCTTAAGCCCCATCTTTCCCCCGATACCCGTTGGGGAGACAGGCCTGTAACCAGATACTGTATTAACTGTTGGAAATGCATTGTACTCATGCTTAAAGCTTTTAGCACTGCTTTGAATGTCAGGAAGTGACAGTTCATGCTAAAAAGGGTTAATCCGGTTTAGTGGCTTGCCATCCAAGTTTTATCAAATGTCAGGCTTTTCTCAATATGCTGCACATCAGCAAGATGAGAGTATCATTGAGAGGAAATTTATAGAATATATCTGCTGATCCCAAGATACAAAGGGAGTCATCTCCCAGGCAACAGGAATGTCTTCATATTCATCGGGTTCTGGGTCCTTTCCCTGGCTCTTTGTTTCCTAGACCTGTGGGTTTTATTGGGCGTAGGACGCATTCTCTTTGTTAGGAGGAAGGTGGAGCTGTCCTGGTCGAGCTGACCTGGGCTTCCAGCCTTCAGTTTCCAATCTTTCAGGTGGACAGGATGGGGAGTTTTGTGGATGGTCAGAATGAGGGGCAGATTGAATCCAGGCCAGGAAGGTTATTACCCTCTTGCCTGACTGCAGATAAGTGGATTTTGGAAACAGATGATGCTGTCTGCAACCCAAATTACAGGAGGCAGGTACAATGAAGAGGTAAACAGTACTTACCTTCTTTGCCAACAGATGGACAAACTCTCCGCTTATTACCCAGCTACAAGATACGGTTTCAATTACCTTTACTTAAAATTCCAATTGGGAATGGTTACATTGGTACAAAATAAGGGGAGGTGATATCAAGTGAGAGTTTAAATATTTAGGAGCAAAGAAGAACTTTAATGCTACTCATAACAATTTCAATTACAGATTTAAAAAAACGGGACATGCAGATACAAGGCTCTCATGACAATATATTTAAAAGGCCTGCCTTAAAGAAGCAGTGCCCCAAACCCATCTGGATGTTTCTGTATTGCAACAATCACCAACCATGATTTCTTATCACAAAGGCATGGCCTCACTGCCCTCGCACATGACTGATGGTCTAAGGTCCTCAAGGCACAGTGCTCTGGGTCTTTCAGATGGGCAGTGACTGAGCAGAGGTTGCCTTCAGATTCTTTCCCTAGCCTAGGGAGCCACACACTTCATATCGCAGCAGACATGCCATTCTTCATCAAAACCCAATTCCTTTTCTTCCCCAGGAAGGTGAGAGAGACAGGGAATTGGCAAGAAAGCCACAGTTCAGTTTCATATATGTGAATTCAGATCTCCTCGGAATAGTCTTGTGGACATGTCAAACAGTTTAAAATGAGTCTGGCATTCAAAGGGGAAGCTTTCATTTCAGATGCACTTTTGAGATGACCAGTATATAGATCACAGGTCAGGTTACAGTCATGTGCTCCATCACTAGGGAAAAAGTGCAGGCTCCTTCCCCACTCTCCCTTGCCACCACTTGACTAAATTCTAGCTAATGCACATGAGTGCCATTTGGGGACCAAAACTTTCAAGGATTTCCTCTGTACTCTTTTCCTCTTCTGCCAGCTGAATACAGACAATGCCATTGCAATCTCCTAGATAATTTTGCAGTCCTGAGAAGGAAGGAGCTTTGGTCCCTTAATTGCCACATGAAGGAGATGCACCTATGAATAGGAGCTGTGCACCGACCAGAAACATCTTATGGGTGATTGGATATGTGAAATCTGTCCTGTTGGACTTGTGGTACATGTTTAGGTCTCTTTGTTGCTATAGCCTAGACTGCTGATTAATATGCACACTATTTTTTAAAAGGACAAAGATTATCTAAATGCATTTGCTCAATAAATATTGGTTGGCTGTTATTCTGATTGACTCTGGGGAAACCAGGACACAGGAGAGTATGATTTCTGGTATCATGGCTATTAGAGTTACCTAGGAGTAGTCCAGCTGGGTACAGTGGCTGACACCTGTAATCCCAGCACTTTGAGAGGCTGAGACAGGTGGATCATGAGGTCAGGAGATCAAAACCGTCCTGGCCAACATGGTGAAACTCTGTCTCTACTAAAAATACAAAAATA
>NW_016107422.1:5153016-5203678 GCF_001604975.1 Cebus imitator | reverse complement strand
AAAAAAAAAAAAAAAAAAAAAAAAAAAAGAAAAGAAAAGAAAGAAAGAAAGAATTACCTAGGGGTAGTCCAATGAAAATGGTGCCAATGAAAAAAATATAAAATACAAATTGCAAAGTGCTATATGAGCTGTGTAGGAATGAGGAAGGGGCCTGAAAAGTACTTCAGATAAGGTATTCAGGGAAGACATTCCTAAACAGGTGGTATTTACGCTTCTCTAAAGGATGAGAAGGAGCCAGGTCTATGGGAGAGAGAGAAAAGTGTTTTTGACAAAGGACACCACATGGGCAAAGGCTCAAAGGCAGGCAGGAGTGGAGCAATGGAGAGGAGGTGGAGACTCCATCAGGCAGGACACAAGCTTGGTAATGAGTTAGGAGGTAGCTATGGGGAAAGACCAGGTCTGATCATGAGTTTTAAGGAGGACTCTGGCAGCTGTGTGGGGGCACATGGGTTGAGAGACGCCATGGAGAAGCAGGTATCCCAGTTAGGAGCGTGTTAGTAACTCAGGCAAGAGACGAGAGGGCTTGGACTCCAGTGATACTAGCAGAGACAAATGTGAGCTATGTTTTGGAGTTTAGTGACCAGAATTTGTTAAAGCATTGCATTGTGGAGGCGGGGTGTGGTCCGCATTCAAGTTTCAGGATGAACAACCAGGTGCGTTATTTACACAGAGAGTGAGAGAGAGCGGAGTGTGGAGAAAGTCAAAGTTCAGTTTTGAACATGTTAAATTAAGATCTCCTGGAGATCTTCGTGTGCATGCCACATAGTATGAAATATGAATTTGGAACTCCAAGGGGAAGCTTGGGCTTGACATGCACCTTGGAGATAATCAGTATGTGGATCGCAGGCCAGGCTATGGGAATGGGCATAGTCTCCCAGGGAGAAGGTGCGGTGAGTAAGGAAATGCCACGGCTCAGCCTTGGGGCACTCACTGCACATGCCACATGAGGACATGCAGGAATGAGAAGCCGGAGACTGGGAAATAGAAAGAGGGATGCTTAGACAACATGGTGTCTTAGAAACCAAGAGAAACCTCCAGATTCTGGTCGGAAATGGCTTGTTCCCCTTACAGGAGTGGAAAGAATCCACACAATCATAGCTGGGGAAAAGGGTAGCTGGGAAGGTGACATAGGTGTGGTGGGGGCCGTGGGGATGAGGCTGGATGATTGGCATGACTAGGGAAGGAGGAGGCACTTGTTGGCCATGAGAGGACATTTCCTGTGACTACAGGCAACAAGGGGCCAGCAGAGTCTTCAAACATAGAAATGGTCAGTTCAGATCAGGTGTTGTGAAAGATGCCCTCGGAGGTGTGGAGTAGCCACCCTGGGGAGGGGGATGCCTGTTCAAGTGGAAGAAGAAGAAGGCACCGGACGTTGGATGGTGTCAGAAAAAACAGTGGGGCCAAAACAGGTAGAATGATTCGGCAGAACTTGAGGACAGACACAGCTGGGGGCTTAAGAGTGAAAGAGGGAAGGGGGACTGAGGTTTGGAGTGGAACGTCATGAAAGCTGCTATCAAAGGCCTAATAACAGCTCAGCCACCAGAAAGCGACTACAAATTAACCGCATTCCCTCCTTGTCTTTTTCACTCTTGTTGAATGGCGTGTGTCGTGCAGGGTGGCATTTCTCCCAAGCCTTCTTCTTCCTCTGTCTGCCTTTCTCCTGGGCTCCGGTCCTCCAGCATCCACTCCCCACATGCCTCTCCCATGACCTCTCCATGTACCTGGCCCACCTTCCAGCCGTAAAACACAACGCAAAACCTTACAAGAGCTGGTTGGCAATTCCTCAAGGAGAGGAATGAAGCTGAACTCATAAAACCAGGATCTTCTAGGAGTGAGAAAAGCTGTCCCACCAAACGAGCAACAGAACTTCTGATGCCAAATTTTCCCCTGGTAGAAGAGAGCGCCTTTTCCTTATTTCCTTACACAGGTTAGAAGGAAGCTCTCAGAGGCAGTGGGGCAGCTGGCTTCCTAATCTAGCTAAGGGTCCCACTGAGATGATGAACCTAAGATTTACTCCTCATTCACCTGCGTCAGATGAAATGGTTGTGAGAGAATCCATGTTCACAATAGAAAGCCAAATAAAATGTATGAGAAGGTATCTTTGCATCTTTTTGTCATATTTGGGAAAGCCGCTTCCTGTTTGAAGCTGTCATTGTTTTCATGACAGGAAGTGATCGTCAGGGGCTGTGGTGTGAGACCAGGATGTTTACAGCCAGCCAAGCTTTACCGAGAGAAGAGCCAGCTGTGGGCGGGACTGCCATGCTGGAGACACTTCAGAAAACCTGACCGCTCCGAAACCTCCTGAAGATCCTCTGAAAATGTGGCCCTGATTGTGAGCTGTGAAGTGTTACTAAAAGAAGAACATAATACAGCAGTTATCTGAAATCACGAATTAGCACTCTGATGTGAAAATAGGACTTGAGAATGTCAAATAGCTACAATAGAGGAAAGACTGGAAATTCTTGGTTGTACTTATTTGCCAAATTGAGATAAAGACTGTGTCTTGCTGGACCAAAAGTGGCCTGCATCCTACAGCAGCAGAAAAATTTCCTCCTCCTAGTTTCTGACGCTTCTGACAATGAATTATTGTGAAGTTTGTGTATGTGTGTATGATCAAATTTCCACTTTACTATGGAAATAGGGAGTTAGAGAGATCCTAGGTCCTTATTAGGGATTGCTAGAATGTTTGGATAAACTGCAATTTTGTGGATTTAGTTGACTTTGAAAAGTACATCATATTTTCAAAGAACTGTCAGATCGTCATCACATGATGGAGCTCAGAAGTTTAACAAGATTTTATTACAGTGGGATGAGAATGTGATTTTTAATGTAACCCTCGACTGTTGCATTTTTGAAAGTGTCATCCCCTTTCAGAATCATCACTTTTCGAGTCTACTCATGTTTTCTAGGGCTTCTGTGATCCCTGAAGCAGCTGTTTGATCTGGTGTTCAGAGCTACATTATTTGAAACTCTGGATACTCCAGAAAATCATTCTCATGGCTTCCCAGCTATGCCTCATTTTTCACCCTGATACTACTGTATTGCTCGGTTTGATCCCCCACTGAATTCACAGCCCTGATTCTCAATGACTTTTCCTCTGTCTGAAAGTCAGCACCATCCAAGGCCAAATGGTTGAAAGCCACAAGGAAAATTCAAAGGCCTCGTGTTTCTTATTTTCCCAAACTTGGAATTAAGGTTTAGGTTTTTTTCAGATAATTGTTTTCTGGTTAAAAAGTTGTCTGTAGGCTTTTTATCAAGAAGAAGTATTCATGAATGAACAAATACATGAATGAATTTAACAACCATTTGTTCAGTGTTCATATGTGTCCTTTATTATGGGTCTAATACAGTGCTGGGTCATGGGGACACACACTTGGACAAGGTATGTCTCGGTCTTATGGGGCTTTTAGACTGTTGGGGGCAGGCTCACACATGGATAAGAGTGTGGGGAAACATGGGTGAACGTGACTTCTACAGACATCAGGGCATCTAGGCTGGTGAAGGGGGATGCAGGCAGAAAGAGCACCTGGGGAATAGCAGCACCAAATGTGGAAGGAGCGCCGGGACCTACACAGGTCTCGTGACAGCCCCAGAGCAGACTTCTGCCCAGGAACAGCTTATCCAGGAGGCACAGTGGGACCTCTGCCTGGGACCTATGGCGTTTTAGAACCCATGAAGATGTTTTAATTGTTTTTGGAATCAGAAGACTAGAAGCCAGCCTGATTATATTTGTCTTTATGCCACCACAGTCATAATATATAAATTTTAATATTCCTTTAAAACAGGGTTTTTAAAGAAAGGGGACTATGAGGACAATACTGGCTTTGACCTGTGAAAGTCACAAGGTGGCCTTGCTTCAGGCTGACCATCCAAGTGATAGCTCAGAGTTGTCCCTAATGGAGACAAGAAAGTGGGGCTTTTGCCCTCATGCAGGGACCATCTCCGATTAGCAATTGTCCAGGCGTGTGAGCTCCCTGCACTTGGCTCTCTGCTCCAGGATGTCCCAGGAGCAGCCTCTGAAGGAGAGCAGCAGGTGGTGGCCCTGGGAGGCTGGAGGAGGATCTGGGGCACAGAATCAGCAAACAGGGGCTTGAAGGCTGCCGGGGCTGACTTCCAACAGACCGTCTCAAGTCACTAACACAGACAAAATGGGACACAGCCATCCAGAAAGACGGCTGAGAAGTAGAAGTCTGGGATTTGGTGAAAAGGGGATTGAAATGGAAACCATTCCCTGGCCCGAGGTGTATGATAGTCTTAAACAAGTGTCTGATCCTGAGCGGAAACCAGGCCAGGAGCTCAGACCCAGACAAGGTGTCACTCGGGCTGGGATGATGTGGCCGTGACGCCGGCTGCTTTCTCTGAAGGGGATCTTTGCACAGAAGACAATAGGCATCAACCCCTGGGCTCCTGCTGACATTGTCAGTTGCGCGGCTCTTTCTCCAGCCAGTCACTTCTTAATAAAGCCTGTCACTTTGAGATGATCAGGTGCCAAGCTGCCTCTGGCCTTTCTTTCTGCCACCTGGGCTTCTTCCTATCACTAGAAACCTAGCTCTGGACCGGCAACATTTTCTCCCCGGAACGCCATGCCTGAGAGCTGCTGGAGTGGCCTGGCTGATTTTGGTAACTAAGCTGCGCCACAGTCTCTCTGCGGTCGTCTGGAGAAAGCCGGCAGCTTCATTTTGGCTTCTCTTCCCGGGTTTGCATGGCCCTGAGCTCCTCAGGGAACTCAGCTATTTCCTGTATGTAGTTCTTTAGAATGGGAAGAGGAACCCCATAGAGAGGTGATGCTGGGGAGCAGAGATGGTCCAGCGTTTTGATCCCAGCCTCGGCCGGCTCCATGGGTGTATGACCCATGAGGTCCCGTGGGGACCATGCTCAGAAGGGCCCCTCTCTTGTGTAATGCTCTGCTGATCTTGCTTGGAAATTCTTAGTAATTTTTGAACAAGGAGCCCTATATTTTCATTGTTCACCCGGTGGCTCTGCAAATATGCAGCAGGTCCTTCAGGCAAGATGGTGACGATGATAGCAACCCCGTTGAGTTGTGCCAGGCACCGTTCAAGGCACTTGCGGTGTCTGCATGCATCTCGCTTCAAGTCTATCAGGTAGTTATTGATATTTATTATTAGCTCTACTTTATGGATGAGGAAACTGAGGCACAAAGAGGTAAAGCCACTTGTCTGAGGTCACAAAGCTAGAAGGTGGGAGTTTAAGCTCTAGAGTCTGCTACTCACAGTCCCACACGCCACTGCTTCTGAGGCAAGTATCTGACCTCCCTGAGCTGTCTCTGTGCCTTTGCCTGCCTGGCATTCCTGGGATTCCTGGGTAGCAGCCCTTTGTGCAAGGCCCAGCCACCTTCCCAGATGCTCTAGTGGAGTAGTTCACGCTTGCCCTGAGCCCAGCCTAGCAAGGCCTCATGAGCCAGATCAGCCAATCTGACTTTTTCCTCTCTGGAATTTTCCCTGGGGGCAGAGTTGCTAAGTGGTCTGTCACCTTGTTATATCCTTGCATTTCTGCTGCCAAGATCCCTGGGTCTGCCTGGATCTGCCAGTGCCAGGCCCCGTGGCTCAACTCTTTTCCTCCTGTGAGCCTCCCACAGACTTCCCTGGTCTGGCTGAATGAGCCCATCCCATCTCTGTGTCATACAATCGAAAGCTCCACCCTGGACAGGGCCTGGGTTGCTTGTCTGTGGAACATGGTGACAATACCTGCCATGCTGGATTGTGGCAACAGAACAATGCCTGCCATATGCCTGGCTCAGATCCAGCATACAGTAGGTGCTCAGAAAAATATGGCTGTGACCATTTGAGCTCAAAGTCAAGGACTCCACTCTTCACATTCCTGCAACTTTACTGGCAATTTATCCTTGTGGCTGCTCAGAGAAATTCCATGTTTATCACATGCTCAGCTGAGAAGCCAAAGGAGCTCTTTATTCTAAAGTGTGATGAGGCTTCGTCTTTGACAGGCATCTTTTCTGTAGCGCTGACATCTTTCTCGAGCAGCAGCTTCCCGTAGAAGCTCTCTGAGCTGCCCTGTGAAATCGTCACATAATGGTTGAACTAATTTACCCTCCTACCATGTAAAAGCATTCCTATCTCTTCACATCCTCTCCAGGTAAATTAGTTCAACCGTTGTGGAAGATGGTGTGGTGATTCCTCAAGGATCTAGAAGTAGAAATATCATTTGACCCAGAAATCCTATTACTGAGTATAAATCATTCTTTTATAAAGACACGTGCACCATATGTTTACCACAGCACTGTTTATAATAGCAAATACATGGAACCAACCCAAATGTCCATCAATGATAGACTAGATAAAGAAAATGTGGCACAGATACACCATGGAATACTAGGCAGCCATTAAAACGGATGAGTTCGTGTCCTTTGCAGGGACATGGATGAATATGGATACCATCATTCTCAGCAAACTGACGCAAGAACAGAAAACCAAACATCGCATGTTCTCACTCATAGGTGGGTGTTGAACAATGAGAACACATGGAGTCTGTTGAGGGGTGGGAGTCTAGAAGAGGAATAGCAGTGGGTGGGGGGATTGGGAAGGGATAGCATTGGGAGAAATACCTAATGTAGGGTATGGGGGGATGGAGGCAGCAAACCACCATAACAAGTGTATACCTATGTAACAATCCTGCAAGATCTGCACATGTACCCCAGAAATTAAAGTATCATAAATATATATATATATTTAAAAAAAAAAGAAATTGTCGTCCAAATGGACGTCCAAATTGTCATCCAAATGGTCCAATGGACCCCCCAGTTGGTGGGTCCAAACAGCTTCCCAGGTTCTCTAAATGCTGCTGAGCAGGGGAGGCGCACTCTGAGCCTCCTAAGGTGTATTCCAAACAGAAAGAATGTCCCCCTGTCTGCCTGCAGCCCCACTGCCTTCCTCCCAGGGCTTCACATATGAATGTAAGGGAAATGAATAATCTGCCACATAGATGTGTTGATTCTTCAGACTGAATTGGTCAAGTCTTTGATGGGCTTTCGTGGAAAATAAGTAAAATAATTCCAAAAGGAGTAAAATTCAAAAATCCTCACAAATCTTTCAAAACCAGGTTATTGGTGCTATTCAGACATGAAGTTGAGGTTGGCTGTTGGAGGCCCTGCCAGCTCTTGGCTATGAGCGAGGGCAGTCTTGGCACAGAGCAGCCCTGGGAAGACAGGAGGGCAGATATCCTGAAGATTCACCAGAAATCTGTATTTAGAAGAAGAAAAAACATGCAACTACCAGACGAACTTTGGGACTGATAAATCTCTTAGGCAAGCTCACCCAATCCACTGCCTGGGGGCCACATGCGGCCTAGGATGGCTTTGAATGCGGCCCAACACAAAATTGTAAACTTTTTAAGGCTTGAGATTTTTTTGCGATTTAAAAAATTCTCATCAGCTCTCATTAGTGTTCTAATGATATTTTGTGTATTTTATGTGAGGCCCAAGACAATTATTCTTCTTCCAATGTGGCCCGGGAAAGCCAAAAGATTGGACACCCCTGCTTAGGAATCACAGACTCTCAGGAAAGGATGAAGCAGTGCCAAGAAGCCCTAAAAACTTCCTAAAACTCAAGGCAAGTCTTGTAAGGAATGGCCACAGCATAGAGAGGGTGTGGTCGGTTATCAGGGGTGGGCCTGGCACAGGTTAGGCAGTGAGTCCATCCCAATGCGATTCTTCCCCAGGCTGGAATCTTGCCTCTCTTCTTTGCAATGTCCACCATGGCTGTTTTTGCTGCCTATTTCTCGGGCCAGCAGTACTCAGGTGGGTTGGCAGAGCTCTGGCTGCTGAGATGAGGCGGTTGGCTGTGCTGTTGGGCATCCAGTCCAGTGGGAAGGGTCCCACCCCTGATGCATTCTTGAGTAAGTGCAGCATTTAGCACTAAGCCTGGGGGAAGTTTTCAGCAGGAGGAGCCAGCATCCTCCCTCTCAGGGAAGTTGAAAAGCAAATGGAGGCTGGAGGACTGATTTATAAGAAAATCCCCACTGGCTCCTGCTGGGAAATCAAGAGAACTCAGCCAGGGCTGCAGAAAGGGGTGTGAGGAACCTTTTGGACAGAACATGGCATAGGCAGAAGATTGTTACATATACCTTTGTAACAATCCTGCAAGTTTACCCCCCAGAATCCTAAACCATATCTGCTCTGACCCTCAGGGGCCTTCCCGTTGTCTTCCAGTCTTTTGGGTCAAGTTGATCCAGGCTAGGATCCAGAATTTGTCATTGTCAACAAGGAGTCCCAACATTTTTTTCCCACCAAAGCTATATATTGCAGAAATGGAAGCAAGTTTTAAAGAACTCTGCCGATTCTACTTAATTTCAGTGCGCTGCAATGGTCACTGTTGTTTTAACAGGCCCAGGAAACTCTGAAAGGTCACCAGTTAGAGAACATTTCCTAGCCGGCTGAACTAGTGTAATCGATATGTTTTCTGAGACTGTTAAGTAAGAAAACTAACGTAACTTATCAACCATGTTTGTCTTTTGCGATTCTACTGGGGAGGGGAAACATGAATGCTACCTTAAAAAGGCAAGAGCTATGATTTGGGGGATTCCTTGTAATTCAGAAAGTGAAAGTCACACAAAGCCTTTCTGGTTCCCAGAGGGAAGGAAGGAGGCCAGTGGTGAGAGGTCAGTGTTCTGCTGTCTTCCCTTCCCCCTGCAGCTCTGTCCACAGTGGAAAGTTGGTGGCAGAGGGGACCCATAGACAAGCCTCAGGTAAATAGAAAGGGTGCAAAAGCAGAAGGGTTCGATCTCTCTTCTCAGTCTCTGGAAGGACTTCATTGTTGACTCCTGAACTGGAATGGCTGACCACAGGAGAATATAAACCACAGTTTAGGGTTTTCTAAGCCAGAAAGAGGACCAAAGATAACTCCCCAAGTCCCCATGAACCACCAGGTGGAGAGAAAGGAATAGAGGAGTTTCTGTTGCTCTCAGTGGAAGGCAACTAGAGTAAGAAAGGCCAGGCCTTTTGGTGAGGCTGCAGGTGACCAAGCTAGGGGCAGGTGAAGCTGTCAGGACAGGGTGGGGACAGGAGAACACACCAGCCTCAGATGCCTGCAGGACAGCCCCACTCCAGGAAGAAGCAGCCCAGAAACAGGAATCCCTTCCCTGCAGAGCAGTGCCTACCTTACCCAGGTGCCTCTGGGAGAGGAGCAGGAGGTGGAAGGAAAAAACCCACTGATGCATGGTTGACCTAATGCTGCTGTTTAAATACAAGGAGACCCTTATTAGCAACTGAGTTACCTTTCAATGCTAAGTTTAAAATATTCCAGATGCCTCCTCCCTCAAAGAATCCTGGTGTGAGTGTGAAGAGGAAACAGAGAAAATAGAGAGGCAATATTTATTTCTCATTCACCTCTCTGTGTCTCAGGCACTGCATATGTAAAATAAAAATAAAAATAAAATTCCCGAATGTATTAGTCTGTTTTTATGCTGCTGATAAAGACATACCTGAGATTGGGCAATTTACAAAGGAAAGAGGTTTAATTGGACTTACAGTTTCACGTGGCTGGAGGTGCCTTACAATCATGGCAGAAGGCAAGGAAGAGCAAGTCACATCTTACACGCATGGCAGCAGGTAAAGAAAGAGAGCTTGTGCAGGGAAACTCTTGCCTTTCAAAACCATCAGATCTGGGGAGACTTATTCAGTATAACTAGAACACCATGGGAATGACCTACTCCCTGATTCAATTACCTCCCACAGGGTCCCTCCCACAACACATGGGAATTCACGATGAGATTTAGGTGGGGACACAGCCAAACCATATGACCAAATTTACAAAGTTGTTTTAAGGGCCAAATACCTGAAAGCGCTTGAAAAAATAGTGAGTGTGCTATCCAAATGCAAGGCTCAACACACACTATTGTTAGTGGTTTTGGGGTCGGAGCCCCACAGGCAAATTCTTCACCTATCTTCTTGCCTTTAAGCACGAAGAAGAAAGCAGGTGACGGTCATGGCTGATCCCTCCCTCCTTTCAGGGAAGGGGGCCATTGGGTAGAATCTGTAGATCACAGTGACACATCCTCAGCTAGCAGAAGGAAGGTGCAGGGAATAAACACAGCTGCCCCAACACCAGCCATCACAAACCTTCTCCAGAAAGCCAGCCGCTGCTCCTATCCTGGTGGAGGGATCCTGTGCCCTGGCTCTGCTCCCAGCATGGTGAGATTTTCTGTCACAGCCGCCCCATACCAGAGCCTTCGTGTTTGCTCATCTTTGTCCCCAGTCACACCTACACTTCTCAGGTATCTAACTTTTCCTTCTGGCCAATGTCAGATGTGTACTTCAAATTCTTCCCACTCAAGCATCTGACAAGATAAGAATAAAGGACATATAAATTTAGAGGAAATGAGCTGCTTTATTGGGCTCAGCAGCCTCTCATTTTTGCAGGAGTCAATTGTGGTATCTGTTACTAATTGTGTGGTTAAAATATTAGTTGGATGCCCTTGCAATTTTCACAGGCAACTGTATTCATAATCAGTCTAAAAATGCAAGGTGACAACCAACGGAAGTCCACTCCAAGCCCAAACTACATGTAGTGTTGATGCCATGTTTATAATCAGTCTTTAATGTTCATTTCTGCAGGGAAATTAAATATACTTAATATTCACAGATAACTTCAGAATTCTAAATTTATAAAATTCAAAAATTTTTTTAAAAGTTAACAAAATAACAAGAGGGAGTTTGAGTGAAGAGTTAAATTTGTCGTTATCTTGCTTAGGAGTCTGAGATTCAGAAAGCACTGTCTTTCAGAGGAGCTCGATAATGACATAAAATTATTTCAGCTGAAGGATCAGGATCATTCTGTAGACCAAAGCAGAAGCTCCCAGTAGATAAAGTTTCAAGTGCCTGGTATTTATTTGTCCATGAATACAACCCTAATAAAAGACTATAAAGTTTAAAGGGGTACGTAGTTGGAAGGTAACTATGGTACTCATAAAAACTCCACAGTGGAATAAAACCTTGCAAAAAACAAAAAAGAGAGAGCGAGAGATGAGGACAGAGGTGGAAAACAGAACATGCCCTGTGAGTTTGTCCTGAGAGACGGAATTTACCGGCATCACTGAGGCCTGGAGCACTGCCTCCAGGGAAGAGCCTTAGATCTAGCAGGGGTCTGAACACTGTTGTTTTGTTGTTTCTGAGCCTTTCAGCTCTGGGTCCCAGACAAAATTCTGTCTGGGATGCAAGAAGGTGAGGGACGATGCAGGCTGGCTGGGCCTCCCTGTGCAGGCCAAGGTCACTCTCTGCTCCATCACTGCTTTCTGCATTGCCATGCTCAGGGTATCATTCTGGAAGCTGCCTCTGGAGCAGAAGGGAGGGGAGCAGGAAGGGGAGGCAGGGCTGGGCCCCTGGAGCTGGTGGCTCTGCAGGCTCCAGTTCTTCCTTGGGTACAGCTGCATGGGGTCACACCCCGGCTAGGGCATCATGAGAGCGACCTCGCATGTCTAAGCCAGAGCCCAGGTAATGCCTGGGAGTCCACATTCCTGAGCAGGGAGAACAGCCGCTGCTCCCCATCACACCATGGGGAAGATGCAGTGCAGAAATGAGTGTGAAGCAGCTACATGGCACCCAGCACACATGGTTCTCTTCCCTGGGCATCTTAGTCTAATTTCTGAGAGGCACAGAAGGAAAAGGAAGGTTCTGTACCTTCCAGCAGGATGTGGCACCTGGCTCAGCTCTGCCCCTCTGCCTGACCCACAGCTGTCTGGAGACACTGTTCATGATCCTGGCTTCCCCTTCCCTATGGTGGGACCTTTACATCCACTTGACTTCTCCAGCGTTGCAATGCCCACCAGGTGAGGGGCTGCAGTTTCTTCCTCTGACCCTGTCTCCTGTTCTTCCTCCTCATTTCTTCCCCTTGCATACTGCAGTGCCCTCTTCTCCCTCAACCCCATTGCCACCCTTAATCAATCAGCCCTGCTCCCTAACCCCAGCTCTACTTGGCCATGACACTCACCTGAACATCTGGTCAGCCATCCTGGGCATGTCCTCATGGCTACCATAGATTATCCCTGAAGACTCTTGGATACTCATTGCCAATTCCTGGAGGCAGGACCAGTCCCCCTGCTGTTTTCAGTGCTGCTCCCTTTGCTGGAGAAAATATGTAACACACTCATGGGCTGTGTCCCACAAAGGTGACACGTGTCTCCCCAGACTGTACCAGCGGTGTGGCCTTCTCACCTGTTTCGAGCCTGGCACCACCATGGCCAGAACAGCATGGGGGTGGGTGACTGGTGGCACATCAGGCAGGGAAGGGAAGGGATGAGGGAGAAGACAGTCCCCATTGCTCTCATCGTTTAGGCGTCCCCTTTGTCCGCCCTGTGGCTGCTGAGAACAAGGCACAGCCCCAAGAGAAGCTTAGAAGTACTTGTTAAATAAATACATGCTTTCTCTAGAGGAAAACTGAACATATTATCTCCCTCATGAAACAAACTTTGCCATTATCCTTTTGCTGCCTACAATGCACTCATTCTCTTCTCTTTATTTCATTAATTAATTCATTCAACAAATGACTATTGAGACACGTTTGTTCTTGCTGGCAGAATAAAGCAGTGAACAAGATGGTAAACTGCCTGTTTCTGGTTGGAATGGGCAGAACACCAAAAATAATCAAACAGAAGAAACAAAGGTACCTGTGGTGAGAGTGAAGGGTGGCCGGGTGGGAGAGTGTGAGGGGCAGGTGACCGGGCCCTTCAGGTGGAAGGGGACTGGAGTTTGGAGGGGCACGTTTTAGAGTGGCTGCAGTGAGCTGGTGATACAGGCCCCGTCACCACCCACACATCCAATTAGTGACAGTGCCCATCTCATTGTCAATGGCCCCATATTCTCATCTGGGCTCCCACCACAGCTCATAGGGTGGGTTCTCTTCTTCAGTCACTGACCCTTCCAGCCTGCCTGCTTCTGGCAGAGCACTCTGCCAAAACACAGGTCTGTTCAGGCCCCCGCCCCTGCTTACAGCCATTTTGTGGCCTCTCTGGCCCTCAGAATCAAGTCTAGGTGCTCTGGCTTCGCACACATGCCTCACACAATGGGGAGCTGCTGCGCCCACCCAAATGGGCCCTTGAGGCAGTGAGACTGAGCCACTTGCAGGTCCTCAAGTGATCTCACTGTGGGCTCTGTCCCTGCCCTGGCTGCGGCGCATGCTGCTCCTGCCCCGTCCTGGGCTCTGCCCCACCCCAGCCTCACTCTGGCCTTCCCATATCTCCTGCGTTTACCCCTCTGTGGTACGTACTTATCACTGCACCCCAGAACCTCATCCCGTCCCTGGCATGTAGAGGACCCTCACTGGTTCTTTGAGAAATGCATAAATGCAGTGTTGGCTCCGGCAAAGAGCCTTCCTTGAAAATGCTTTCAGGAGGCTGTGCTGTCCCTGGCAGAACAAGGTGCTTTATAATAGGATTTTCCCTTCTTACAGTGGTTCCTTAGAAAGGTCATTACTTATTCAGAAAGATCCAGTCACCTACATAGTAAACCTTAGATACCACATCAATAGTTGATGGAATTTACCAAACAGAGTGCCATTTAGGATACGATGAAATCATGCCTAGGGTAACATCCGCCTTCTTAAAAACGAATTCAGAGCATCATTTAAAAAAAAAACTACCAAAGTGCAAGAAAAATAAAAGCATATGTAGAAGTTTGTAACTAAGAACATATGTCAGTGAAAAGAAAACCTAATAATATATTTTATTGCTAATTGCTTAAGCCAATATCTAATACATAAGCCTTTTGTCACGAATGCTGTTGCCTTCCGTAGTACCTAAAAATAAGTACCATCTTTCATTGAATCTAAGACTCGATCAATCATAAGATGAGCTGTTCTTTTATGCACGGCACTGCCCTGCTCATTCCCCCTCCCATTGCTATCTGCCTGCGTTTGGCAGCCAGATCATTCTTCCAAAACACAGATCTGATTAGGCCCAGTTCCTGCTTGTGGTCCTCTGGTGGCCTCTGGGGCCCTCAGAATTAAGCCCAGACCCTGTGGTCTGGAGCCCATGCCCTGCACGATGGGGATCTCCTGTGTCCTCCCAGATGGACCTTGCGGCAGTGAGACCGAGCCACCTGCAGGTCCGCAGATCAGCATGCACCCCTTTCCTTATTTTATTCACCATCAATCAATAAAAATATGCTGCCAAATAACTGTGGCCCCGGATTATAAAGCGTATGCCCGTCCTGCCTGTCCATCTCCACCAGGAAAGTCTAAGAGCTTATCTCTAGAAGAGGGGTTCTCAACTGGGGGGGGGGGCGTTTGCTTTCCCTTGCCCCAGGAGACATGGGCAATGTCTAGAGACATTTTCACTTGTCTAAAGTGGGGTACTGGTATCTAGTGGGTAGAGCTCAGGGTTTCTGCTAAATCTCCTCCAATGCACAGGGCAGCTCTCAACAACCAAGAACCATCAGCCCAAAATGTCAGTAGCACTAGTGTTGAGAAACTGTGCTCTAGAACAAACAAGGAGAATTGCTTGCACTTTTTATACCCCGCTACCGTCAGTACCATCATCTTCTGGATTTTCTTTGCCTTTTTTTTTTTTCCCATAGAGAATTGATCTTAAGCACGGGGCCCATTCAGAATGCATATATGAAAACTGTAGCAAAGCATTTTAGAAGCCTCCATGAATTGGAGCCATGATTTATTTCAATAAATTAACCTAAGCCCTGCACAAGCCTTTATTTCTCACATTATAGTATAAAACCAGAAAATGCACTTAGACACATTCTGCATTTTAATTATACTTTCAGAGGATATAACGGTTGTATAAATTAAGAAGCAGTAAAATTAAATCGATTTTTCCATACATGCAGAAAGATGCAAGGCTTAATGTGCATTATAATTAGGACAAAGAAATCAATTGTAGATTTTGTTTCAAAGTCACAAAAATCCTAAATTGTACTGAACTGCCAACCTCTTCCAGCTTGTCACTTGTTTCCTTAAAATCAGTCTAACACCTTTCTAAGTCCTGCTTTTGGCAAGCTGCTAAACCCAGTAGCCGTAAAGCTGGTCCTTATAAGAAGTTTTTGGTACAGGAAGCTCTGGGAATGAGAAAAGTCCTCTTTTGATCTTTTCAGTCCAAAATATGTCTGATTTGACATATTGAACTTCTGAGGGGTGATTCAGAAAGTGTCTCCAACACCTTTGCGTTAACAAATGAGAAGCAAAAGTAAAAAAAAAAATGCTTATTCTCTCTTGGTTTCACACTGTTGTCAGAGGAAATGTGTGAAGAGGGCTTGGGGGACTGTAAGTTACCTCATGGCAAAGAGGAGGGTCAATGTTCCATGAGAATTCGGACACATTCCAGGACCTTCACTTTTGGTGTGGACAGTTGGTCTTTGCATGTTCTATCGCACCCTAAATACTCACTGTAGACATCACACTTCAGGAGCATCACCAAGAGATGGTCCAATGCCAGGCAAACCCTCATGATCCTGTAACAGACAGAATCCTTCTGAGGTTCCCGACATTTGGTTCCCATTTCTGCCCTCTATCGTGTGTGACAGGCAGCCACCTGTGATTTTAAATATCCAGAGCATGGGTTTCTTTCTCTCCTCCCTACAATTAAAACCTGATTTAAAGAAAGATATTACATTAGTCATTTGCAGGGGAGGGTGATCCTGCTGCTGGGTGGGGACATTCTAGATCCTAATTAAAGTAGTGAAAGGCTCTGCTTCTCATTGAGGACGTCAGGCCTCCATCAATGATTTGGGAAGGAAGCTGAGATGCTGAGGCCTTGGCCCTGCCTCAGAAGTCAGGGCCATTTACACAACCTGAGGCCCAACTTTTCCCAAGGGTTTGCACAGCTCTTTCCTGGGTGTTGCTTTTAATAAGCTCAGAATTAGAAAGCAAATTCTGATATTGAGCATTTGCTGAGTGCTCCATGAAGACAAGAGATGGGGGTCGAGGGTGTCTTGTTCACTCGTGGTCCCCTGCATCTGGCACAGGACCCAGTATGGGGGTGACGACCAAACAGTATGGATCCAATGAATAAATGGTGGACTGAACACCTCTTGAACTAAACGTTGTGATTGATTCACGTGGCAGAGATTACTTTCAAAGGCAGGAGGTGTTCCTGTGGGCAGACCCAGGCCTTGAAAACTTAATTCTATTATTTATTTATTTATTTTTATTTCAATATGTTTTTGGGAACAGGTGGTGTTTGGTTACATGAATAAGTTCTTTAGTGTTTGTTTCTGAGATTTTGGTGCAGCCATCATCTGAGCAGTGTACAGCTGCTTCCTGTGTGTACCCAGTGTGTAGTCTTGTATCCCGCACCCCCATCCCACCCTTTCCCTTGAATCCTGAAAGCCCATTGTATCATTATTATGCCTTTGCAGCCTCATAGCTTAGCTCCCACTCATGAGTGAGAAAATACGATATTTGGTTTTCCATTCCTGAGTTACTTCACTTAGAATAATGGTCTCCAATTCCATTCAAGTTGCTGTAAATGCCATTATTTCTTTCCTTTTTATGGATGAGTAATACACACACACACACACACACACACACACACACACAATCCATAATATAGTATAATCCATAATATAATATGTATTATATATAGATGAATTATATATATATCTCGCATTTTCTTTATCCACTTGTTGATTGATGGGCATTTGGTCTGGTTCCATATTCTTGGAATTGCAAATTGTGCTGCTATAAACATACTTACGTAAGTATCTTTTTCATATAATGACTTCCTTTCCTCTAAGTAGATAGCCAGGAGTGGTATTGCTGGATCAAATGGTAGTTCTACTTTTTCTTTTTTAAGGAATCTCTGCACTATTTTCCATAGTGGTTGTACTATTTTACATACCCACCAACAGTATAAAAGTGTTCCCTTTTCACCACATCCCATGCCAACGTCTATCATTTTTTGGTTTGGACATTCTTGCAGGAGAGGGTGATATCGCGTTGTAGTTTTGATTTGCATTTCCCTGATCATTAGTGATGTTCAGCATTTTTTTACATGCTTGTTGGCCTTTTGTGTATCATCTTTTGAGAATTGTCTATTCATGTCCTTAGCCCACTTTTTGATGGGATTGTTTGTTGTTTTCTTGCTTATTTGTTTGAGTTCCTTGTAGATTTTGGATATCATTTCTTTGTGAGATGTACAGATTGCAAAGATTTTTCTGCCACTTTGTGGGTTGTCTGTTTACTCTGCTGATTATTTCTTTTGCTGTGCAGAAGCTTTTTAGTTTAATTAAGTCCCATCTGTTTATCTTTGTTTTGGGGGTATTTGCTTTTGGGTTCTTGGTCATGAAGTCTTAGATTAAACCAATGTCCAGAAGCGTTTTTCCAATGTTATCTTCTAGAATTTTTATGGTTTCAGGTCTTAGATTTAAGTCTTTGGTCCATCTTGAGTTGACTTTTATATAAGGTGAGAGATAAGAATCCAGTTTCATTTTTCTACATGTGGGTTGCCAGTTATCCCAGCAAAGACTTAATTTTAAATCCTTTCTACTCCATAATCTTTATTACCATGTGTGAGAAGTGATCACTCTGTGGTCAGTGGTCAGTGTTAGGAGGGAAGTTCCTACCTCTGTTCATGGTCCAGGAGGTGTTTGTGTTTGGTGAGCAAAGGGCAATTGGAATTACATTTGAGAAGGAGCTGCATTCAAGACTTTTAGTAATTGTTTACTGAACACCTGTACCAGTCTTCTGCTACCAATACTCCCCAAAACTCAGTGACTTAATAACAACCATTTATCATGGCTCCTGTGTCTGCAAACTGGGGTGGCAGATCTAGGCTGGGCTGTCTGGGCAGCTGTGCTCCACGAGATTTCTTGTCCTCCTGGTATCAGCAGCCTGACATGGACATGTTTTTCTCAGGGCACTAATAGATGTACAAGAGAGCAAGTGCCTTTCACACCTTTCATTGCATTATGTCTACTGATATCCATGCACCAAAACACGTTATATGGCCAGCCTCAAAGTTGAAGGGTGGGAAAGTATAGTCTGTCGTGGAGAGAGGAGACAGGAGGGAGTGAATATGTCTGAACAAGAATCTCATCTATCAGACCAAATACATGCCAGAAATATCCCATTAACCTCATTCATGGTTAGACTTTGTACTCTTTGCTCCCTTTATGAGCCTCTTCCTATGAATGAGTAAATGCGTGAGTGCTGTGGGGGTGGTGGCAGAGGTGGGAAGAGGTGGGAAGGGGGGGAAGATCATTTCTTTCATCTCACAAAGAAATGATATCCAAAATCTATAAGGAACTCAATCTGTCTGGCTTCTATCTGTCTGGGGGTGAGACTATTTGGATTGGTTATAGATTTATGTCTAAACCAAAAGTTGTTATCTTGAAAGGAGGCCCATTATTATTTTGTATTCAGCCTGGGGTATGTGAGTCAAACTTTTTCAGTTACAATCATTAGTTTAGGATGTGGGGGCTGGTGTATTAAAAGGAGAATCAAAGAAAATAAATTAGTTTCAAGCATGGCTGGACCTGTTAAACTATTCTTATTTTTTTTTTAATATCTTAATTTTCTCTCATTTGTCTTTTTTCTCTGATATCTGGGAGATTTATTTAACCTTATCTTTTAATTCTTCTACTAAGTTTTTTATCATTTTAATTTTTCATGAGCTTTTTTTGAGTCTTCACTGTTTTTCTTTTATAGCTTTCTTTTCTTATTTTGTAGATACAATATCTCAGTATATACCCTTTTCATGAAGAAGATTAAGGTGTTTCTTTTTAAGGTGTTCTTCTCCTATGTTTTCTCTTATTTCCTTTGAGTTATTTTTTTCTGTATGTTTTGGTCTCAACTTTTCCTGATAAATTACTGTTGCTGTAGAGGTCTCATCTTCTTTGTTTCTGTTAGATTATGACTTCATAAATATGTTTCATTCATTTTAGTGTGTCTCTGGGTTGTCTGTTTAATAGTGGACACTAAAAAGTCCAAGGCAGGATTTTGTGTGTTATTGGGAATTGTCAGCTGTGGACTTCTGTGGACTGCAGTTAGCTGAGATGTTTTTATTGGGAAATCCTAACATCTGTATCTCTAGAGTTTCCCATTGGGCTCCTCAAAGGAGGATCTTCCATTGACTTGTCTTGAGGTTTAAGACCTGTCTGGCAGTGTGCTGAGAGTTGTGTCAAGGAAGAGATCCATGGGTCTCAGCATTGAGTGTAATCCTTATTCAATCTTTGTTTTTAGAAAGATACCCTCTCACTTCACTATACCTGATTCCCTCTGCTTACCTTCTCCTTAGAATAAACCTCTCTGGCCAGATACAGTGGCTCACACCTCTAATCCCAACACTATGGGAGACCAAGGCAGAAGGATCACTTGAGCCCAGGAGTCTGAGTTCGAGACCAGCCTGGACAACACCGAAAGACTCTGTCTCCATAGAAAATTTAAAAATTAGCTGAGTATGCTGGTGCATGTCTGTGGTCCCAGCTACTCGGAGGCTGAGGTGGGAAAATCACTTGAACCCAGGAGGTTAAGGTTGTAGTGGGCCATCATTGTGCCACTGCATTCCAACCTTGGCAACAGAGAGAAACCCTGTCTCAAAAATAAAAAATAAAAATAATAAACCTCTCATCTCCTGCCAATGCTAGAGAGTAGGCAGCATCTGGGAATGGAAAGTGGGGAGGGGATGTGTGGTATTGACTGAGCTGATTCTTAAGCAAATTTCCACTTAACCCTCCATTTTGGTGCCATCTTCACTACGTGCAAAAATCATTTGAATCTGTTGAGGGTTCAGTAAACACCTTTCTCAGATCTACTTGATCAATTGTTTATTAATAAAATCTTTCCACATTCTTTGTGTGTTCCTCTGTGTGTGTGTGTTTTAGCTGTAACAACCAAAAGTAAATGTGCGTGTTCAGTCCCTTGGTGCTCTTAGGCCCTTTGTCTCCTAATGTCCACAAAATATCCCATAAGAACACTGATCAAAGATGTTTGGATCCCTTGCCTCAGCCTCTCAACTTGGCTCTAGTCCTGTGAGCTTGGTTCTCTTGAGAGTCTGGGTCACCTGCTTTTCTTTGTGATAGGCAAACTGTGACTATATGATTGACAACTACATGAAAATCATGCAAATGGCCGTTCCCCAAAGAAAGAAATGCAGTGCCAACAAATTGGCAGCAACTGTCCCAGACACAGGGCAGCTTTGTCCTCCAAAAGGTGCTGATCTCAAGGAGGCATGGATTATCCTCGGTTGCTTTGTATTCAAAAACTGTTGGCATCGTCTCAGAAACACTAGTTATCCAAGCAGAAAGCACCTCCCTTGGTGTTTTTCTCCATTGTAAGCCTCAGCAACATCTGTTCACACTTAGCACTCCTGAATCCATTTATTAATGCAGATGCCCATTGAAGTGCAAGGACAGCAAAGGCTTCCTAGAGAAATCTCATACCCTGGGGAGAAAAAGGAAGTCATGACAAACAGGTTCTCCCAGAACTGTGGGCCTGGGACTTTGGGAGTGCACATGGCATTGACAGGGGAGAGACACAGTGTTCTTCCTTTATTTGGATGACAAGCAGAAAAAGTGTGACATTTACTTTCCTGTTTTGACTGCTCAAGTCCTAAAGGAAAGAAATCTAATGTAAAAAATGTAAATAATCTGCATGAGTTGTTTGGGTAAATGTATTTTGCTTTTTGAGTCTGAGTCTGCCTCTGTCACCCAGGCTAAAGTGCAGTGTGGTGTGATCTTGGCTCTCTGCCACCTCCACCTTCCGGGTTCAAGTGATTCTCCTGCCTCCTGCCTCTTCCTCCCAAGTAGCTGGGATTACAGGTGTGCACCACCACACCCGGCTACTTTTTGCATTTTTAGTGGAGACAGGGTTTCACCATGCCGTCTCAAACTCCTGACCTCAGGTGATCCACCCGCTTCGGCCTCCCAAAGTGCTAGGATTACAGGTGTGAGCCACTGCGCCCAGCCAGGTAGATGATCTTTATTTCTGTAAGTATTTCTTTTGCATTAGTTTCTGAAACATGATGCCTGGGACATTCAAGGAAAGAACGTCATCCTTCTTAAAGGTTTAAACTCGAAGCTAAAAAAACCTTTTGTTTCCTGTTGAGACCTCTGGCCACCCATGCCACAATGACGCAGTCTAGAAGACAATGCTTTGGAAGGACATTCTTAATGGCAAACTTTAAATGAAGTCAATCTTGGGCAGCTCAATGACAATACCTATATGTTATGTCCTTTTCCTGCTTAACAAGAACAAAAGGCCACAGCCAGGCCAATTAGTCATATAGAAGGGATGAGATGACATTTTTACTTCTGAACTTTTCTGGTATAAAAGAGCCACCCAACAAGGATCTGACAGTAAGTGTGAGAAATTTGGCAATAAAACCACCAATCTGCACAGATTTTGGGAAGTCCAAAATGATTAGGTAAAAGGCTACGTTTTTCTGCAAAGAAAAATGCTGAATTTTTATAAGCTATTTTACTTATTCTTGTCTAGATGAGACTAAATGTTGATTGTGTTTTTTCTGCCTCGCAGCTCACTGAAACTCAGTCTCATCCTACTTCTGCTGCTGTCGACAACGCATGTGCTTCGGTGTTATCCAGTTCTATCTTCCAAGGTAAGAATTTGCCTCTAATTTAGATACCTAAATAGATGACTAAAATGGCAAAGTATGTAAATTCCAAATACTCTGAAGGAATATGTGCAGAAAAGTTATTTCCTTTATTATTAGAGTTCTCAATGGGAAAAAGTCAGCAGACTGATGAAATTAGTAAAAGAAAATATTTGTGTGACAAGTAATACTGGACTATATTCAAATTTGTTTTGAGTCATTTAGGGTTGGCTCCTGCAAAGGGAAATATTCATCTCGATGTAAAATAATTTTTTGCCAGTGGTAATTTATTTATTCCACATGCATTCATTCATAATCAAAGTGCACACTTAACTGTGGAAACTATATTAAAAATACAGTGGTCATTTTTCAAAAACAGTTAATTTTTTTCAGCTGCAGAATATAGATAGAATGTTAGATCTAAATAAAATATCACATAAAATATTAATTCATATATTTATTCAAGAATGCTGATTGAGCTCCTGTGTTCATTGAGCTGTTCAAGACACTCAGAAAATGAATATCTTTCTCTGGAATATTTAATACTATTGCTACATAAAATTTCAGTTGCTTTTATGTCAATATTTTGTTTAAAATTTCAAAATATCTTTTGTCATTGTTAGCATTTTGAACTTTAACTTTTTTTCACTAAAACTTAATCTGTCACATTATAATTACTGAAATCAATGTGATTTATGAAACTACTTTTAGGATAAAGAGATGTCACATAAATCGCAAATGATAAATATCTGTCTACACATAATACTCTAGTTATTTCTATTATTGGCCTTCTCGCTAATCTTCGCATCTGTCATTTTAAAATTTCTTGTTTAGTTAATATAGCTTCTTATTTATTTATTTTTGGTTTTACTCCTATGAACATTCAATGCTAATATAGTCATCAATTCTATAAGACACCACACTGATCAAGCTGATGAGTCACAATCCATAAATTGGTATATTTTCTCAAGTGTCTCCCTAATTACTTTCCATTCTTTTCTCAAAGGTTTACTCATGACATTTCTGTTGAATAAGAGACACTTCTCTGTAGCTTCTTTTTAAAAAAATTAAGAATGTACTTTGTTCTAAAATACTCATGAGACTTCCTTGTCCATAAATGCAATGTTTCTCCTTTCACTGCATTTTCCTTGTTTCTATTTCTGCATGTGACAGTTTTGTTCTTGTTATTACCGAGTCCTGTCGTAAGAGTGTGGATGGTATCCATGCCAATTTGATTGCTTAGGGTGAATGATTATGCAGGCAGATGACACGTAGGCTTTTATATTTGTTGTGAACTTCACTGAGTCCATTAACCAGGCACATATACAATCTTATTATGTTAATGAGTCTGCCCTGGCAAGGGCTGCCTTCAATGACCAGCAAAGAACATCAGTACCTTTTTGGGGATGTTTCAGGAATCTCATAACCAGAACTGATACATTTCTTTTGCAGTATAAAGGTGGCATCATGAGTATTTCTGGAAAGAACTGGCTTGCTTCCCTTCCTGGAATGACTCAGAGGCCCCTCCCGGCTGGGGATTTTAAATAGAAGGCATTCTATCTATCATGTTTAGATTTCCTCTGTTAACACACAGAAAAACACGTAGTGGGTGTCCAACTAAGAGTGTTTGATTGGTTTTCTCATTAACAATACTTCTGAAACTCTGACCAAACTCTCTGAGATCAAAAAGGAAAAAAAAAAGCCCATTTTTTTTCCCCAGAGGACAGAGGGAAGGATTGGTCTGGGATGCACTGAATCTTCAGTAAACCACCCCATCATGGGTTAAGAATTATAGGGAATACTTTATGCACTCTGGCTCCATTTCAACTTCCAGATACAGTAACCTGAGACTAAACTTGTTTTTGTGCACCATGATAGAAATAATGTCTGGTTTTTACATTGTATTATGTCTCTTTATTGATAATAAAAGCACTCAGTTTCCTTTTCCTCTTGTAGTTATAGTATAGTTGAGAAACCTAAACTTGGAGTCAGATACCCCGAAACTAATGGCACCTATGTCACAGAGCTTTGTTCAGGAGTGAGACAAGATGATGCCCATAAAGCAAGCAGCACACAGATCATGGATAAATCTGTGCTTTGCATTATTGGTGAACCTTGTGTTAGCATCTTATCAGTGTGTTCTAATTCTTCTGAAACCACGTAAGAGGGAAAACATGACAACTGTTGATGATTTGTACCTAAGCCCCAGGTCAGAGCTGCCTTTTGGAATCTCCAGCCCTGTGACATGGGGCATGAACCTTTGGTCTTGTGCTTTGTTTCTTCATCTGCAAAATATGGGGTTGAACTTCAGGTTCCTGAAGGCCCGATTGAACTCTAAGGTTGCAGATCTATTTCTTTCACCACTAAGCACCCTCCACTGTCCTGTACTATCTGGACCCCGAGCCGCTGATGAGGACCTGAACTAAAGTCAGAAGTTGAAGATGCCATTGTTCAAGCAGCAAGATATTCTTATGGGAAAACTTGGCAAATGGCCCAGGACAGGCCCCAGGAGAAAAGCGGTTCTGATTGGAACCTAGAGTCTGATCTTCATGGGCTGTTTTCCTAAGTGAATTTCAAAAATGATTCCCAGGGCTAATTAGTGCTGCTTGAAATATTCTTTATAAAATAACAGAAACAAGATAACTTAAGTATAGTGCATGATATAAATATGGAATAGCAGCAAGTATACAAGTAGTGCAAAAATTAGACAAGTGAGTAGATCACTCCAAATAATATTTCGTATCTAGATAAATATTGTGTTTTAGTAAAACTTCTGCCTTTAAGATGATTGATATATTAGATTTATAGCCATAAGATTTTGAAAATTGTTACTGTTGAAATACACTTTTAGCCCTAAGGCTGTATTCTCTTTTTCCTCCCCCATCTCAATTGACAGGTGTCTGGAAAATCTGATTACTTTCTCATTCTGCTGAAGAGCTGCCCAGCTAGACTGGACAGGAGCAAAGAACTAGCTTTCCTAAAGCCAATTTCGGAGAAGATGTTTATGAAAAGGTCCTTTCGCAATGGAGTTGGCACAGGGATGAAAAAAACTTCCTTTCGAAGAGCAAAATCATGACTAAGTGTGCAAAGGACTCCAGGAGTTAGTCTCAGATTGTAGAGTGTGACTGACATGCTCAAGGTCCATCATCTCCTTATCACTGAGTGTTGGCATGCTCTCGATTCTCAAATATCTTTCCTGTCCTAACTGGTACAGAATAAATTGAGTTTAAAAAGAAAGTAAACCTGTCTCAAGCTTCCACTTGTGGGAGAAAAAACAATTTATGTGGTCCATTAGTAGCTGTTTCCCAAATGGGATGGACACATTACCTTTGGTCTTAACTTGGCCGGAATGCATGACCACGTTCACAGTCATCACAATGGTACTTTATTTCCTGCCTATGATATCGTAACACGAATAGTGTGATGTTTATTATTCCTTTTATATCGTTTTCTCAAATGGCTTAACAGGGCCAATTCTTGGGGTTACGGATGTACTATTTCTGTTTCTAAGGGGCTTGTGAAATTAAAGTTAAGGTGAGTGGTACAGCTGTATCAATTAATTAATTAGTTGATACCAAGAACAAACATCGCCATAGCCCTCTAGATGTAATTCTTGCCTCCCTTTTCCAATTCCAAACGTGCTTAGCTATAGGTTGTTCTTTTGTCTTGTCTCAGAAATTCGTTGCCTTTTAAAATCTTTAAACAAAGAAATGCTGCCGGTAACAACAATAACAGAGAGACTGACAGTGCCCTGTGTTGCTGGGGCAGCCGTTTGGAAACGTGTTCCACAAATCACACTGATTAGTGCCCTCTCTTTCCCCTTTCCTTCCAGGAAAGACTCCCCACTCTTTGCATTGAAACTCCTGACATTGCTTTTTTAAAAGGATAATGTGACATTGGTTGATGTGTTGTTTCAAAAGCATAAAGTTAATAAATCTGTTCATGCATATTGGATTCTGCAGCACACTAAGGGTGTTTGCTGTAAGCCACACACAGCTCCTAGACTAGGGGCAGTGGAAGCTGCCTGTGGTGACCTGTCTTTAGTCATCAGCTTTGGATAGAGACACAGAGTCTTCAGAAAACAGTACTCATGGTGAGCTGGTCTCACTGTAACCAGCTAGGTCTGCTCAACCAAATCAATTTCTACAAAAAGCGGTCTTCACACATGCTGTATTGCTGGTGATGTGCCACGTGCCCACGGAAAGAAACCGAGGCCCCTAGAGGTCTTCCGTGCTTTCTTGGTGACTTCTACAAAAACAAGTGGTTTCATGTTTGTGGTGTGTGCTTATTTCACTCTTGTTGCATAGATTCATCCTAAGTATTAAGGGACGAAGTAACATAGATCATGTAAATGTGAGTTACAGGAAGGAGCATTTATTTTAAGGATCAGGGAACCTCAGGGAAACATTTTGTAAGGTACAGAGAAGCTTGGTAGAAGTGGAAGCCATCAGGCAGCAGCCCTGCCCTCCGGGGTCCCTTGCCCCCTTCTAGCTGTGTTTTCTTCCCTGCAAACTGGATGGTCTGCAAGACCTTTGTTTCTGCTCTCCCATAACTTCCATCCACCTGGGGCTTTGTGTTGCTCTTCAGGGCCTCACAGCATGAGACCCAGCACCTCCCCCAGGTCAGCATCTTTAATTTCCCTTTGGGGTCAGGGATCCATGCCTGGTTCTCTCTGCAGCAGTCAGAGATGCAGGCAGGGTCATGTGCCTGTAGTCACAGACTACATCGTCTCCTTATCACCGAGTGTTAGCATGCTACCGATTCTCAAATGTCTTTCCTCTCCTAACTGGTACAGAGTAAATTGAGTTTTTTTTTAAAAAGTAAACCTGTCTCAAAGCTCCACTTGTGAGAGAAAAAACAATTTATGTGGTCCATTAGTAACTTTTTCCCGAATGGGATGGACATGTGGGCTGTGGCAGGGCAGACCCCTACGCAGGGGTATGAGACAGCAGGAGGTGGAGGAGGACATTGCTCCTTCTGCTGTGTCACCCACTGCACCAGCGCTGTTCCCTGGGTCCAGAAGGACACATGTGGCCTTTCGGTCTGGTCCTTCTTTCAGTGGATGTTCCATGTATAGGAAAGCGAGACGTACCCTTCAATAATTTTTAAACATTTGCTTAAACAAATCCATATTTTCTTTCTAAGATCACCTCCTGCCCATCAGTGCTCCCCCAAAACACACAAGTGCACATGAACACACACCAGAGTGGGCAGCTATGGGCCAATTTTCTAGATGCAAAGGCATGGCCTTCAGTCTTGATGCAAACATGGCTTGTGGGTATCCACAAGGACAAGCAGGTGGGGATATAGGGTACAGGTGGCACTGGGAGAGGAAGAGCTAGCTCAGGACAGGTGTCCTCCACCAGGTCCTCTGCTGCTCCCTTGTCTGCCTGTGGAGGGTCTGGTCCTTCTAGCACCTTCCCCCACCAGCAGTCACATGAGAGGTTAAACTAGCCCTTCAGTGGCACCGTGGCCTCTGTCTCTGTTCCCAGGGGGTGTGGAGTGGGGCAGGTGGGAGACTGCTGTGCAGGTGTTGAAACAAGAAATCAGCCCAGCAGTGCTCCAGATGTTGGCGTAGGATCTGGAGCCATTCCCTTGACCCACCGATGGCATCCAGTTGCCTTCCTGCTTCGTGGCCACAGAGATCACTGAAGTCATTGAGATTTTAGAGGAATATCTGAAATCAGAAACAAACAAACACCTTCAAAGTGAATGTACCTTAATTTTTTTCACCCCAAACAATCATTCCATTTCCCACTTCTCCCTATGTACATGGACACAGATGAAGCGAGGTCCTCAGGCAACCCTTGTGTCTCTGTTTTCTGTCACTATGGCCTCTGCCTTTGTTCCTATGAGGCGGCTTTAAAAATCTAAGCCATCAGCCACTGTCCTTACCCTTGGCCCTGAAACTGAAGTCCTCTCAGAGCATCTGCAAATGCAGCAAAGGGGCTCTGCAGCACTGTGAGTTTTCAAGGGTAACATGCAAAATGCTTCCAATAAAATGTGCAAGATCTGACAGAAGCTTGTCAGGGAAATTGGCATTTCTTATCTGCCTAACGTTATTGGCAGGAAAGCTAATTAGATAGCCTGATAGGCGTTATTTACTCCTGCGAAGTAGAAAACAAGTTACTACTGCATTAATAAGCTCATGGTAAGTGTGGTGTCAGTGGGGCATCTTGTGTACAGAAGAGAAAAGATTGTTATTTCAGGAGAATCTTCCTAATTTTCTATTATTTGCATTTATATGGATTGGTTGGAATAATAAAAAGCCAAAAACATAATTGGAAAAATTCGCTTCCCACTTCTAGATCTAAAATATCATTTTAATCTCAGGGGGAAAAAGGCCTATGAAAAACTACTTGTGCTCCAAAAATCATAGCAGATGAAATGCTGGTAGGCAGGAAAAATTTCTTTTTGAAGAAAAATTGTACCTCTTGCTAAAGTTTTAGGAATAAAATGTTTAAGAGCAAAGCCTGCTCTCAAGGCTGCATTGGCAGGTAGGAGAGTGGCTTGTGGGGACAGGGGGGCAGTGATGAGAGGACCCTGGTGACCCTCTATCCCCCAACACCAGGGATGCTGCTGCTGGAGGCCTGAATTTCACCTTTAGAGCTGGATGCGTCAGCAAAGCTTTGTAAGCCCTTGGAATGCAAACATTCCAAGGGATGAATTACCTTTTAGTCAATTTTTGTCAACTCTACCTGAATGTGATTGAGCTTCATGTTCTATTTGGAGACAGTATCAGAAGGGAAGGAAAACAATTCATGAGGGCCACAGGTACCTGGAGACAGAGAATGCTGGTGTGGAAAAGGGGAGGGCAAAGGGAAGCTTAGGAGGCCGGATATCAAAGACACCCAGGCCACACTAACTGTGCTTGAATCCTGGGTTCCTCTTTCACTGAATGGTACCATGTTGCTCAAGCTTCTAGAATCCTTTTGAGCCCAAGCTTCATCATCTATCTATAAAATGGGGCCAGTATTCTTTATGTTAGAAGATTGTTCATTTATTAATTCACATTTTTGGCAAACGTTTATTGAGCACCTTCTATGTTTTAGGTACTGGGAATGCAGCAGTGAAGAAAATAGAACACAATTACTGGGGTTGGATGCTGTGACGGAATTAGAGAAAACAAGAATATATATTTAATATATAATCCTATATATATGTGTATATATGTGTGTGTGTACATAGTATTTCAGAAGGAAGGGGAGCTGGAGTATTGTGGGGTAGAGATGGAGTACAATTTCTGATTCAGTGGTTAGGTAAGGCATTGCTGAGAATTGTGAGAATTCCACTTTCCTGGATTGGAGTGAGTAGGGTGAGGGTGGAGAGAGATGGCATCACACAGGTAGGAGGGCTCCTGCAGGACTTTTGTTTTTCCTCTGAGTGACAGAGGAAACCACTGGAGGGTTTTTAAGAAAAAAAAAATCATCAAATGTATTTTTGGCTTTCATAAATTCCTAAGAATGAAACTGAAATACACACATAGCAGGTTTCAATAAAAGTGGGAGTAGTTTGTTGTGTGAATGACATCCAGCAACACAGATTCATCCTTCCTTGCCCGCTTCGCAATTCTGCCCTGAGAAGTAATTAAGCTGTGATGTGAAGCCCTTGATTGGGCCAGGGCACTGGGGTGGGAACGCAGTTGCTCTCCAAAGTGCTAAGAGAATTGGGGACAGTAGAGCAGATTCCTGGCCCATCCTCCGAAACTCGCCTTGAAGCTAGAATGCCATGGCTCTGAATTCTTTTTCATATGTGAATGAGGAACATTTTGTTCTCACAAATATCTACTGAGATTATAACAGAAATATCCCCCATTATTTTTTGGAGGGATGCATGAAGCGATGGTGAATACTGAGTGTCAACTTGATTGGATGGAAGCATACAAAGTATTGATCCTGGGTGTGTCTGTGAGGGTGTTGCCAAAGGAAATTAACATTTTAGTCGGTGGCCTGGGAAAGGCAGACACACCCCTAATCTGTGTGTGCACTGTCTAATCAGATGCCAGCGTGGCTAGAACATAAAGTAGGCAGAAAAATGTGAAGGAGAGACTGGCCTAGCCTCCCAGCCTACATCTTTCCCCTGTGCTGGATGCTTCCTGCCCTTAAACGTCAGATTCCAAGTTCTTCCGTCTTGGAACTTGGACTGGCTCTCTGCTCCTTAGCTTGCAGACAGCCTATTCAGGGACCTTGTTATCCTGTGAGTTAGTACCTAGTAAATTCCATAAACATATTAGTTCTGTCCCTCCAGAGAACCCTGACTTATACAAGTAAGTATGAGTGGAGAGTGGGGGTTAAAGCTCAAGCAAAGAAATAAAATAATTAAGATTTCTACTTTTGCAGTTGACTTTTTAGGGTGCTCTTCTCATTTTTTTTTCTGTTGGCTATTTATTTCTAATGCTCAATCCTTAAAAAACAAAGATGTATGCTACAAAATTTTTACTCCAAAAATTCATTTCCATTCATCTTTGAGTACTTGCAGGAAGAGATCAACATTTTAGGGAAGGGAAATCTGAAAACAATTGGATTTCATCTCCCACATGTAGCAAGGCTGAGAATATGGCAATTTGATATCCAAGGCCTGTTCCTACACTCACTACTCTCATTTCTCCTTTTGTCCCATCAGAAAATAATGGTGAGCATCCAGGAGCCTCCTCTCCACTCTTTCCCTCCTGAACTCCTCTTTGTTAATATTCAGACACACTCATATGGTGAGGACAGAGGCAGGCTTCTGTGTTGGTGGAAGATTGTGGCTTGACTTCTCCTTTATGGGGTAAATATGGTCTTTTGGTTGACCCTGATGGCTCTCGCAGGGCTGTCTGGGATGGACCCTCACCTGTGCTTCTCCTCTTCATGGGGGCTGTGCACACTTTCAACTTCCCCCAGCGCCACCTTCCCTCAAGCCAGGTGTGCAGGTTTTCTGAGCAGCTGACCCCGCCAGCTCAGTGTTTGTTCCTAGCCTGCAAGGTCATTCTCATGCTTGCCTCACACAAAGGGAAATGACAGGCAAGATCCCTCCCCTGGAGCACAAACCTTGATGGAGCCACAGATGCAGCTCATGCAGCGCCAACATCCCTTTCCAGAATAACAAAGACCAAGACAAGGTTCTGCAGGATTGTTCCATCTGCAGGATGTTTACATATGGTTTCACTCAATTTCCATAACAATCCTAAAAATGCAACAAAATACCTGTTAGGTAGATACTCTTATTAGCCCCATTTCACAGATAAGCCACTAGGTGAAAAGAGGTTAAGTTCCCTTCCGAAGATCATGTATCTTGTAAGCAGTAAAGCCAAATTGGGAACCCAGGCAGTCTGACTCCAGTACATGAATGTGCCTCCAGCCCAGTGTCTGAAGTCTTTATCTTACTTAAGTGTTCCAACATTTTTGAGTGGTGTGGGCTGGTTCAGAAAAGTTGGCTGCATTTAATTACAGGAGAGAGAGTGTGGAGAGTAAGTAAATGGAAGTGGCAAAAAGGACACAGTGAGGGGAAACAAAGATGTCTTGAAATTTTCAAGATATATTTCCCATGGTGAAATGTATTCCCATGGGAAAGAACAAAGGAGCAATTAGAAAATGACAGGACCCAGTTCAAATGGAAAATTATGAAATTATAAAGAAGCTGCCCATGCACTTGGTAAACACTGATATAACATTGTAAAGTAACTCTTCTGTAAAGAATGGAGCTGTGGTATCTTGCCACCTACAACAGTAAATGCACTAAAAGTTTCACTGGAGAAGACAGCCTACAGGGGGTTTGTAACTCTTGCTCCCTGTTCACGATGGAACTCCGTGCATTCTTGGAGAAGCAGGTTAGTAATTATCAAAGTGCATTCTGGTCACTGCCAAAGGATGACATTAGCTAGAATCCTGCTTCCTGCAACCATGATGGAAACTCTCCAGGTACATAAAAAGAATTGTGGGTTAATATTCCTTTATAGTCTTTAAGAAGCAAGATCTGCAGCTCAGAGCTGGTGCATTGCATTCTCTCTCAGGCTTCTCTGGGATTTGGTAACCCAGGCTTTATATGTGGTCAAATCATTTTACAGGGTCTCACATTTCCTGGGATTTATAAGCACCAGCTTTACAGTCAGACATACCCAAGCTCAAAAGGCATTCCACTTAGCAAGGTCCACTGTGGCTGTGTTCCTGGACCTCTTCAAGCCTCAGTTTCCTCATCCATAGACTGGAACTCACAGTGACATCCCAATGGGGCTGTAGTGAGAGATAGGGGAAATAATACGTGTTATGCACTCAACCCAGTGCTTAATTTCATGTGAGTGCTCCATAAATGGTAGCCAGCCACAGCAGGGGTGTTATGAACATTCCAGTTTAATGCTGAATCAAAAGCTGGCTGTATAACTCATACTTATAAATTAAATCAGTAAAGAATAAAGGCCAGATAATACTTGCTGATAATGGAAATATGGATTAGATATTATTCTGAGTATATTGCTAAGCTAATATAGAGGCTGGTATGGCTGAGTCCCAAGGGAAGAATTCTATATTTTTTAGAAATGATGTGGCCAATAATGTAAATTAATTGCAATGCATTGAGAGATGAATATACAAATGGGCAATGGTCAGACCGTGTACAACAATGCACACTCACAAGGCTGCAAGCCAGTCCAGGAAGCCAATCACTGCAGTAATGGGCTCAGAACAGCCAGGACATGGTCAATGACTGCCAGCATTCCTAATTCCCACTCCCCCGCCACCATTTCCAACTCAGAAACAGCAGAGAAAGCCAAGTATGTTCTCCCATCAATCACATGGGATGTCTGACTTCACATTATTCCACCTCCAATTTCCCCACACCAACACGCTGCCAGCATATCACATCGGAAGCCATCCTTTCTTTCACTATGAAACTTTCCCACTCCCCTGCCTGCCTTCAAGTCCCTGTCAAATGCAAGTGATGATGCCTGACCCTTGCTATAGAAGTTCTGAATGTATAGACTCTGTTTGTCCTAAATTGGGAGCTCTTTATTTCTGGAACCCTAATATGGTAAAAGTGGCAAACAGAAAGACCAACTTCACAGGAACTCTCCAATGAAAGTCATATCTCTTGGCATAAAAAGATTAAGTGTTTGTTTCTTAAAGACAGTTGGGTTAATGTGACTCTTACTGTAAATTTAAAAATCAGACATTTAGAAAATTTACACTAAGAAAGGACAAAGAAGTAAAAATGTACCCCTATCTCTCTCCCCATACAGAACCACCCTCATGCGTTCAGTTACCCGTGTGACGTTTGTGGGAGAATGCGTGCGTGCACACACACATACTTTTTTATATAAACATGATTATAAAATTCTCATTCTGAAATCCACTTTTTCAGTTCCACAGTATTGATGGATATCTTTCCAGGTTGAAGAATGCTGAAATATACCACTGTGTTGAACATCTGTATGATATTCAATTGAATGGCTATATCATACTTAGTTAAGCTATCTTCTGTTAATGCACATTTAGATAATTCACAGCACTATGCTAATGGGAAGGCTGCTACAATGTATACTACTACAATTCTGTCCTCTTGTTTTATAATAATAAAATGCTAGAAGTGAGAAAGCTGGTCAACTGATATACAGGTTTACAATCTCAACGCTTATTGTAACTTGCCCCCAGAACAGTCACGTCATTATAGGAACACTGAACATTGTCTATCCTTTTCAATTTTGCCAGTGTGTTAAGTAAAAAGCAATGTCACATTCTTGTTTGAATCTGTACTTTTTTTTAATTATGAGTAAGAACAAACATTTTTACACACACACACACTTGGAATTCTTTTATAAGTTGCTTTTTAATGTACTTGGTCCATTTTTCAATTGGGCATCTTTTCTTACTGATGTTAAAACTTCCTTATGTAATTGGATGTTAGCATTTCTGTCATATTTGTAATTATATTTTGCATTGTTTGTGTTTGCCTTGCAAATATCTTTCTTTTTTCTCCTTTACAGTTTCTGGCTTCTGGTCATAAAAAAGAAAATATGTTTCCATTTCAAGATAATAAAAGGTTTTAAGGTTTTATTTAAATCTCTGTTCCAGGACAGTATCACTTACTGGGTGAGATTATGTCAGGTGCATTTCATGTGTTAATTCTTTTTGCATATTTAGAATGTCCTTCTGCAGACTTTTCACATAAATAACAGTTTCTTGAGTATACAGTTTTCAGACTTGCATTTTTTTCTGTTGAAATATTGTAGACACTTGATTGCTCCATTTTATCCTGGAGTCCTGTGTTGTTGAGGAGGCATTCTAGCCTATCTTTTATATTTTATTTTTGCTTCTAAGCCACCTGTTTCTTCTTATTGAATATTGTAAGATTCTTTCAGTTGTTTTGAAATTTAGTAATCTTACCAGGATAAACCTCAATATTTATCATTCCCTAATAATATTCTAGGTCATGGTACATTTCTAGAAAGTCCTCTTTTTTTACATTTTTATAGTTAATTCCATTGGCCTGTTCTCTATTCTCTGGTTGTATTCTCTAATTCATGGAAGCCAATATCATCTCCATTGTCTATCACATTTGGGTCATTATCTAAGTCTGAATTCCCCCCAAAGCAGAATATGAGCAAAACTTCATGGCAACCCTTTGTTTGGAATGCAATCCCAGGACAGCAACGACGAAAGAACAATGACAGGGAGTGAAACAAGGGCAGAGGCACAGCAACAGCAAGGCTGTGCATTCCTGAGCTGGTCTCACAGGCCGCAGCAGACAGCTGGTGTTCCGTGGCTTCAGGAACCATTGTGTTCTGGAACAGTTCATCAGGCAGAGGGCGGAGTTACCAATCATTTGTCACCGACTCTTGGGTCACATGTGTTTGCCTGCTCCTTTCCATCCAAGTTTGCCACAGGGTTCACCACCTGCTCCTTCATACTGATTGTGCTACCTGGACCCTCTGGCAGCTGCCGGGAGTCACAGTCCTTGTCCCAGTGGTGATGCTTCATCTGAGCCTGGAGGTCGTGGGAGGAGAAGGAGGTTGCATGCAGATGTAAACCTAAGCCCGTGGTATTAGGAGAAGTGCCTGAGGCCCTGACCTGGGGCCAGGTGCATGTGTTCGTTGTACTGTGTGTGTGGCTGTTGCCCCTGATGTAGACTGTCTTCACTGGGGGATGTGGCAGCCCCCCTGCTGAGGCTCCCCAGGGAGCAAAGGGGTGTCCGGTCTAGACAATCTGGGAGGCTCAGATATGTAGCCCAGAACAGTAATTTTCTCTGTCGTTCTTTTGTTTCTTTGTCTTCTGTCTCTATGTTATCTGTGACTTTTCAGTCCTGTCCTGAATGTTATTGAATTGGTTTCTGCAGCGTCAATTCTGGCAACCGCAGCTTCTAAAACATTTTGGATTTCTGCAATGGCACTGTTTTTCTCTTCATTATCTTTACTTAGGCCTTCCAGGTCTATTTTAATCTCATTCTATTGTCTTCTTTAGGCTTTTATCTTTTGTTCATTTTTACTTTCTAAGTATGTGAAGAAATTTTCTGATTTAGTTGATTTTCAAAAGTGACCACTTTGTGTTTTCCTTTCTCCCTTCTTTCCTTCTTTACATCCTTTCTAAAAGTAAAATTCCAGAATAATCATGCATTTTTGAGTGCTTGCTAATGGCAAGTATTTTGGTAAGCATTCTGAATCCTTACGAGGATAGTATGACATAGGTAGTATTATCTCAATTAAGCGTAGGGAAATCCATTAAATTGCCCAAGACTGCACAGCTGAAACAGAGGAGACTTAAATCCAGCTGTGCTCGGCTCCAAACCCTGTTTTCATATATTGAGGGCTTTCTATGTACAAGCACTTACTATGCCTTCCCAAACAGACCTTTTAGCCTTGTTTATTCATCTGATTAGCTGCAGAACTTTGACCAAGTCATTGCACTACTTATGCTCCATTTCCTCATCTGTGAAACACCAAGCTTAAATTAATATTCTTTCAGCTTTGAGCCTCTTGGCTCTATTTTCTCCCTCCCCTATGCTGTATTGTTTTGGAGACACAAACTAGTCTTTCAATATGGGCTGCTTCTTGTCCAGGATTGAAACGATAGGGCTGCAATCTCAGCTCCTCATCTGCCAAAAGAAAGGTTTAAAAGTCAGATGAAAATGCCTGGCTTTCCTCCCTGCCTCCAGCATTATTCTCGTTTGGGTAGCAGGATGCAGGGCACTGGTGATTACCAGGCACAGGAAAGAACTTCTAGAATGTTGCTTCTCAGGGCTCAAGAGAGGAACAAAGCTTTGGTGTGACTCTTTCTTGGTTCCAGGAAGGATCACTGGAGAAAGCCCTCTTGACCACCACGTGTGGGCCAAGTGGTCACTCTACATCCTCTGCATTGCTGCAGATATTGTGTGAACACAAATTCGAAGGCAAGCACCTCAGGCCAGGATAGTGAGTGAAAGTGCCTCTTTCAATAACATGAAATACTGTCCCATGGGAGAGGGTACCTCTCTGTGGATTTTTTAAAAGCTTCAAAAATTCTTTTAATTAGAAGTTTCCTCTGGTTTTCAAGACATTGGAGGATGCTGGGGATATGGGTGGGGACTCAGCTGATGAGATGGGTTCTCCATTAGGGACAGAAGCATGCCTGATATTTAATCACAGAGTACAGGATTTGGACTGTATTTGCAGAAATTAAGAAGGAGATGTCATGAAGTGAGTTGGTCGTGATGTCCTTTTGCTTTCCCCAGGTTTGCACAGTGGATTGGCTGCTTGTCACCAGCCAGTATCCATTCCCCCTTCTGGTAACAAAACATTGCACATTGAGGACCCACATTCTTGTACTCTTGGCTGTCTGGTTTCTCTGGGCTTGGCCTCAGTTGCAGGGGTGGCCATGTGACCAACGTGCAACTGGTCAGCTTACTGAGTGCCCTTCTACAGGGATGGGTGCAGGGGTGATGATGTGGAGCCCAGGTTTTTGCTGAACCTACCTAGAAGGAAAATTCTTTTTTAGTATGGCCTGGGGGCTGTTGGTAGCCATTTTTCCATAGCAAGGGGAAACTTTCAATAGTGTTGAGGGATACAGGAATACGGGGATACACCAGTCCCTGAAGACAACGGCTGGGGCTCTGGAGTCCATCATGCCTGCAGCCATATCCACCCTAGCCCTTCACTTGATGTGAGCCAATAAATTCTCTTTTCATTTAAACAGCTTTGAGGAGAGTTTTCTGCAGCTTGCAAAGGAGTACTTCTATGGTACACTGTTCCCCTTGGCTGCTTGGATGCTTGAGCGAGAGCCTTATTGTTCTTTGTTTTCATTGAAGTCAGATGTCAGCACTTTCTCCAATGTCTTGGTTTTTACTAACAACTTTGATGTTCTCTAATAATTTGGCCATAGCATTTCAGTTGCCCAACACATCTGCCTTAGGGTGTTGTTTTACTGGAAGTATTACATAAAACTTTCAACAAGCACAATTAATATAAAGGTGCCCTCTTGTTGGGTGGGAGACTTCCTTTCCTTAGTTTCCAGGTTGTGTGGGTACGAGAAAGCTCTGAATTGCCCTCCATCTGAAATGTGCACTGACTAGCTATCTCACATAGATTGGAAGCAGGGAGAGAGAATAAAGTCAGTGGCATCTTTCGTTATAAACTCCTGCCAATAAGCACGAAAAAAGATGATATAACAGAGGACAGGAGAAGGGGCGTTGAATGAGGCTTTTAAAATTCTTTTGTTTTATCTTGTGGCTATAACTGTAAAAAAATCACTTCCGGGCCGGGCGCAGTGGCTCAAGCCTGTAATCCCAGCACTTTGGGAGGCCGAGGCGGGTAGATCACGAGGTCAAGAGATCGAGACCATCCNCAGGAGGCTGAGGCAGGAGAATTGCCTGAACCCAGGAGGCGGAGGTTGCGGTGAGCCGAGATCGTGCCATTGCGCTCCAGCCTGGGTAACAAGAGTGAAACTCCGTCTCAAAAAATAAAATAAAATAAAATAAAAAATCACTTCCATTTGGATAAGACTTTTTCCTTTTTATATCTCAAAAAGCTTTCACACCCATATCTGAATTGATCCTTATAATTCTGTGACATGGAGAGAAAAGATGCCGTAATTTCAGTTTTTACAGTTGATGAAACTGAGCTCCATAGAAATAAACCAGGAACATACTTCTAATTATTCATCCGCGCTCTGTGGGTTCTCAGGATAAGCACTTCTCTGTTTTCTGACTTAAAAATGTATTATGTTATATTTCAAAAAGATTATGCACAAACTTGCCACTGAGAATATGAACTCTCTTGTCCACGATCCCAGAAGTTTCACATTATGTAAGAATTTTGCAAAGGACCAATGTTTCCATTGATATTATGCTTTCACTAGTAACTCTTCAAGCTAAGTAATTTTAAAGTCTATGTCCAATTTTTTTATAAGAACCTTTGGAAGGTTTAAATCATTATTCAATTTCTAAGCTCTCCTTAAGTTTGCCATCTCAGAAGCAGCAAACTGTATCAGGCTGGAAGAACAGACATTTGCAAGATCCCAGTTAAAATATAACTGCACTTAAGAAACAGACACAGCTACATTGCAAATCAAGTGTGGGTAGGCAGATCTCCCTGGGCTCCTGGCTTCAGATCAATGAGCAAAACCAGGTGGGACTAGAAGGCATTGGTTGCTATCCAATCCCTGTCAGGGTCACAGACTCTGGCATTATAGACCTAGGAGTTCTCCCAGCTCACCATGAACTAGCTGGCTGCCTTAGGCAAGTTACTTACTTATCAGGGAATTATGATCTTACTCTGTGAAATGTCCTTAATAACAATAATGGATTAACAGGGTTTTGCAAAGATTAAATGAGGTAATACACATACAGTACTCAGTATACAGCCTGACAGTAAGTACTCAAAAAATTGCTACTTTTAGCATAATTCATAGCATAGCACTCCCCTCATCCCCCTGGATCTCCATCATCACCATCACAGTCATAAAAACCATGTGAGGTCTCTCTTTGGGGACTCTAGTTATAGATCTTCCTGAGATCCAACATAGTTTAGTGTCTTAACTCCATGGCTACGACCTTGCCTGTCTGCTTTTGATATAGAGGAAGTGTGCTTTGTGTTTCTTTTCTTTTCTTTTTTTTTTCTTTTTTTTTCACAGAGTCTCACTCTGTTGCCCAGGCTGGAGTGCAGTGGTACAATCTTGACTCACTGCAACCTCCACCTCTCTGGTTCAACCTCCATGAGATGGTGCTTAGGAACATCTGCAATGAGATGACCATTTTATCTCAAAGAATAGAAGCTACTGATTTTTTTCTTTTGAGACAGGATCTTGCTCTGTTAGCCAGGCTGGAGTGCAGTGGCATGATCTCGGCTCACTGTAACCTTCGCCTCCTGAATTTCAGCAATTGTCATGCCTCAGCCTCCCAAGTAGCTGGGATAACAGGCATGGACCACCATACCAGCTTTTTTATTTTTTTTTTGTATTTTTTTGTGGAGACAGGGTTTCACCATGTTGGCCAGACTGGACTCAAACTCCTGGCCTCAACAGATCCACCTGCATCAGCCTCCCAAAGTCCTAGGATTACAGGCATGAGCCACTGTGCCTGGCTTGTGCCCTGTTTCACACCCCCAGCATCATACACGGGAGTCAGCATAAAATATGACAAGAAATATAATTCTTAAATGGTAACATAGTGTCTTATGTAATTCCAGTTGAATGACTCAGTAGCTCTATAAACACTCCACTAACAAATTAGGGGCTCATGTGGATATTTACAATTTTATAGTTACAATCCTAAGTGATGAAAAGTGGCCTTACTTGCTGACTGTAGTCACCTCTGCGTTTTCTGTTCTCTCTGATTCTGCTTCGCACAGGGCTCTAATATTTCACAGCCCAAGAGAAAATCCAGGACTTCTCATTAGGACCCCAGACAGTCAAGGGGTATATTTTACTTGAAGCAGCTACTCCCAGGTGCAAATCTGATGCCTTTATTTGTCGAAGTCTTGTTGATTAATACCTCCTTGTGATTATTATATATTTTAAATAGCCCTGGCTTGGAAAATCGCTTGCCATTAGGAGACCCCTCCATCTGTGTATTTTCACAAAGAAAATACTGCTAATGGGTGCTGCTAAAAGCTTTTAAACTTTCAAAATATAATTTGGCTTAATGAAAGAAAAGAGACTTTCTACTTGGTGAAATGGCCTGAGACAGATGTTGGAGCAAGATATGCTAAAAAAATGTTAATGGATTAGAAACATCTATTCCATTCCCACTTCCCTCCTCTCCTCTACAGTAAGATATTCAGTTGCTGGAAAGAAGAAAAGTGATTGTAAGATTTAAACTACATATTTTAAAAAATCATAAGATTTTAGAATTCTTATAGTAGAGTGGTTGTGTGGGATGTCTGTTTACTTTCAGCTAAATTTTCTTTGCTTAAGTTATGTGCACAAGTTTCTTTTTTCACGTTTAATTTTAGAATGGTGCTCAAGTTGCAGAAAATATTTACATATAAAAAACTAAGCATATTGCACTATTATTAACCCCAAATCCTGTTGACACTCAGAACACTTCTTTGTGAGTACAAAATCCATAATTCCAACCCTTGTGAAATTGTAGCCACAGCCCTCTCAAGCTGTGTGTTGGTATTGTTTTGGTTGTAATATGGTAGGTTTGGGGATTTGATGCAGGAGAAACATCAAGACATCATAATTCTGGTTCCTTAGAGATAGGCATAAAGTTTTTTTCATTAGGGAGCATCAAGAGATACATTTGGCTTGTTGCATGGTAACCAGTTCCTTGAGAAGGAAGACAGTTGATCTACTCATGTACAAGGATCTGTGGTGCACCTCCTCTACTCTAGATCACAGGATTCAAAGAAGAAGGAGGAGATGGAGGAGGAAAAGATGCATCCCCTGTCCCTAAGCAGTTGCTTCTGAGTAGGAGGCATATTAAAATAGTGTGTGAGCTGAGTAAGTGAACCAGCAAAGAAAGAAATGTGACAAATCACCCTCATTTAGCTCCACGCTCCAAAAAGGGACTCTCTTACAAGCAGAGGAAGAAGCATCCCCTCTGAGGGTGGCTTGACCACACATGCCAGTTGGACTCTCATTGTTGCTGGCTCAGAGAGATGTTTCCTGTGTATTTCAAAGCAACTTTGATCCCAACAGACTCTCTCTTTTTCTTTTGTCTCCCCTTCTTTATTCTAATTTGAAACACTGCTTGACGTGAGCTCTGGAAACAGAAAAATTTTTGAGAAGCTTTTGGTTCAATGGGCTGGAGGAAGAACCACAGGAAATCAGCAACATCTAGTTCTAAGGAAAATGAAAGAGCATGTGTTGGGCTGGGGTGGGCTATTGGTCAAGACTCCTTCAATGGCAGGTGGCGAGAGCCAAGTTCTATGGAGCTTCTGAAACACAGAGCGTGTTCTCAGACATGGAGGAAGGAGTGCGGTCGGGCCTCAGAGCCACTGATCTCAGGCTCAGCTTCAGCCGGACTCTGTCTTGAAAGCTCTCCTCCATTCTCTCTCTGTTGGCTTCTCTCTTTTCCCACTAGACAGAACAGCTTCCTTCACATAGCTGGACCTGGCAGTACCCTGTGCTCATCTAACAGCTTCAGCTGCTCAGGGAGAGGGAAACTCCCTGAGAAGGAAACTTGTGCTTTGAGTTCTTGCTGTTTGGGAAACTCTGGTGGAGGGATTCTGACTGGCTAGGCTCCAGGCGGGCACTCTTTCCTGGCTCAATCAACTGTGGCCAGGAGAAAGACCCATCTGTGTGAACACGGTTCGTGACATGTTGAGTCTCATTACATATGAACCTCATTTATAAATGACAACCACAAAACCATGTTGTGGAGGATCAGCCTCAGGAGGGAGCAGTTCATGGAAGACAATCTCATGGAAGTCCACAGAAGGAGAAATGTCCACTGGACTTTTCTTCAAAGACAGACTTTCTCTGTGTCTTCCAGAGTGTCTACAACACATTTAAACACCAGGAAGAATTGGTTGAAAGATACATAAGTCTGCCAGTTGCTGTGATGTCATACAAACTGGACTGGGTCTTCAGGATGGATCATTCTTGATGTCTAACCACCTTCCCTCAGCTTTTTGGAATAGGACAGGTGGCCTGAGTGACAGGAGATGGCGGTGTCACAATGTGCCCTGGGTCCGCCATCTTTCCTTAGAAAAAGCATGTTTTCAGGGAGAAGAGGCAGCATCCAGCACTGCTTGCTTCAAGGAATATGGCTGCATGTGGATTCCAGGCCATGGACAACAGTAGGCACATTCGGCATGAGTAGTCACTTCCACCGGGTTATGAGGAACTCCCTGGGCAATTTTATAGCTAAATATATCCACCAAACCCTCATAAGGATACATTTATTTCTAAACTTCAATATGGTTCACATATTTCTTGCTAGGTGCAAGTTTTATGCCAGTTTTCCAGCCTGCAAATATATAGCAAAATGCAAAATATAGAACTTGCAATGGATTTTTTTCATATTCTCAATTTTTATTATATGTCCTTACAATAACCATGTCCCAAACATGGTTCCTACAAATACATAAATATCTTAACATAGTTTTTAGTGGTAAGCCAATATAAATATATTACATAAAATGTTTGTTTGAAAACTGTAGTTAAAGATTATAAAATAATATAAGGAGATGCTTCTTTCTTCTATTGTGTAACCATTAGAACTTGGAAAATAAGCTTTGGGAAGTGGAATTTCTATATTACATGTAAATATAACTAATGTGCCAAGAAGACAAGTGAAGTTCTCATACCAAATTGATGGAAACCAAAATCTAATCTTTTCCCCAAATAATGGCATCCAAAACAATTACTTTTTTGTGTGAGAATTTTTTGACCTGTTAATGGGATCACTACCCTGCAGAAAAGAACTTCGAAAAGAATTCAAAGTGACTGCAAACACTAAAGAAATAGCCAGTCAGAAAAACACAGGCCATGCCAAATTTTAATCATCAGTTTAGAGAATGACTACTAGAATTTAAGCTCCACTAGAACAGGAAATAAGGTCCCTGTGCACATGACATATTTCTCTAATTCCCTATTGCTATTTCTGTACTTAACACAGTGACTGGAAAATAATAAATACATACTGATTAAATAAATAAATTATTTACTTACTTAAACCTTGCTTTATTTTTAAGAAGTGACTAGGAATAAGCAGAACTAAAAAATATCTAAGGAATCACAATGAATTAGAAACTACACTTAAGCAGAAATTAAAAGTTAAGATGATTCTTAATGAAAAAGAGGAGTCACTTCCATTTACGTTTAATGGTGTCTTAATAGAGTACTTGAAAATGTGCACAAGAAAAACATCGATTAGCTGTCTTTCATCATCATGGAAAATGGGACAAGAGAAAATGAGTTTAAACATTAATATGTGTTATTAGAGGTAGATATAAACAAGTAATTTCTCTGACATCAGCCGTTAAAAGGAAATCTTGGCTGGCTTTCTGCTAAAGGTGAAAGATAGAACATATACATCTATGTTTATAGCCTCCAGAAGCTCCTCTAAAATCACAACAAAAGGATGTTTAAAACAGGCAAAAATCCCAAGGATAAGGAGAATAGGAGGAAACTACAGCAATAAAATTCTGAAAGGGACAAAGAAGATAAAAAAGGGGGTAGATTACTTATCAGACCCTAGAAAACTTAATCCTAAACTGATAATGGAAAAAAATTAGAATTAAGATGATTCGGCTGGGTGTGGTGGCTCATGCCTGTAATCCCAGTACTTAGAGAGGTCAAGGCAGGTGGATCACTTGAGGTCAGGAGTTCAAGACCAGCCCGGCCAACATAGTAAAATCCCGTCTCTACTAAAAATACAAAATAAAAATAGCTGGGTGTGGTGGCACATGCCTGCAATCCTAGTTATTTGGGAGGCTGAGTCACAAAAATTTCTTGAACCCAGGAGGCAGAGGTTGCAGTGAGCCTAGATTGCACCACTGCACTCCAGTCTGGGTGACAATGTGAGACTCCATTCCCCCTCACCCCCCAAAAAAGATGATTTATACCTCCAGAGACTTAATATTTAGTGGCACTGGATACCTCTGGAAGTAGAGTTAAAGTGGTTGACTAAAATAAGAAGTATTTTTGAAGTTGGTTTAGGAAGAAATCAGACCCCAGCTTCCCTCTCTCATTCTAGGTTTATACCTCTCCCCTGTGCCCCTTGCATGATACAAGACTGGAAATTTATTCTTTGTCAATAACAAAAAAGAGAATTTCTGGATTGGAGGAACTAGGCCTAATTGAATGCAGAGGTACACTACAGAGAACTTAGGGGTCAGGTGAATATGGATATCCTGGGTGCTAAGAATCTCTTTGAATCCTTTACCCTCACTCAGTTCCCATAAGGCTGACACTTCACCCTCCAGTCAGAAGAGTTGGATATTCAACCCTTGGTTATTTGGCCACCCAAAGGAAAGACACAAAGATGCTAACATTGGAGGTTCCCCAACTGAGCAGTCATCCAGCCCACCTAGCAATGAGACACATAGAGGAAAACCTCCACCTGATGTGTTTAGAGCTCACGGCCAACTCTGCAGTGCATTCTACTTAATAGGAGAAGACAACCAAAGATTAAGGGACATCTGAGGAAAGCCTCTAGCTTGGAAGATAGAGACCCAACATTTATAAATTAAAAAAAGCAACTTGGAGGAAATAGAGCTATACTGGAAGAGGAATACAACATCAAAACCAAACTGGACCAAAGCAACATCAAGTAACTGTGAGTATATCCTTACAGGGATAAGAGGATATAATGAAACTATGAAATAAGAACTGGACACTACAGAAAAGGAATATTCAAAGAACAGTAACAACAACAAAACACCATTGGGAATAAAAAGCATTACCATAGAGATCACAAGTCAGTAGAAAGTTTGAAATATAAGTCAAGAGAGTCTCCCAGAGAGCAGAACAAAAGATTTTAAAAATGTAAAACAGAAGAAAATAATTAGTGGAAAAGCCTAAGACGTTCAACCTTTAAATAATATGGAAATAGTAGTTCCAAAAAGAGAGAACACATGGAAAGAAATAACCAAAGATATAATGCAAGAAAATTTCCAATAATGGAAGAACATCCATTTCCAGTTTAAAAGAGCTTGCCCAACATGTAATACAATAGTTGAAAGTAGGCCTCACCAAGTCTATTCACATATCATAAAATTCTGGAACATTCAGGACAAAGAAAGAAGATCCTACAAGCATCTGTAAGTTAAAAAATAAAAAAGGTCACATACAGATCCAGAATCAGAAAGGATTCAGTCTTCTCAATTACACTCATGTAAAGCTGAGAGCCAATTACATGAGATCTTTGTAATTCTGAAGAACACTGTGGGAGTGAAATAAAGATATTTTCAGGCAAGCACTGTCTCAAAGATTCACTTCTCATGCATCTTTTCTTAGGAGTCTGTAGATGGATGTGCTTCACACCAAAATAGAGTATAGATCAAGAAAGTAACATGAAAGGTCAAGAAAGGAATAAAAGATCAAGAAAGGAATAAAAGAGCATGTGATGAAGACAAAGGATAAATAAAGGATCCGTGCAAATGATGCTGAAGGGTGATTCCAGGGAACAGCTGTGCCCCAAGCTTACAGGATCACTAATTCAGGCTGGAGTGGGTCAAGAGGCTCTGAGAGGCTTCTTCAAAAAGACTGAACAGACAATGATCCAGATGTGTCTGAATGTCTTAAGAGGAGATTAGACGACTAATGAAGCTTTTGTTGTTGCTGGGTTAAGGATGAATCCATAGATAATTCATCAAATTAGAGAGATAAGTTTATTAACTCCAGAGAAAACAAAAGTTGTGCCAGAAAAGATGAGTACTGTTAGCTTACTGTATGGCGTCCCTGTGTCTGATGTTACAAAGTCACAATATGTAAACAACTGTTGATCTCATGAAAATGATGACTTAACTCCATAATGTCTGCAACCAAAAAATAAAGAAGGAATACAAGCTTTTTTGGAGATACGGAGGTGAACAACAAAATAATCACTGAAATGTGTTGAGCGTCATTGCCTCTGGGAAGGGGAAAGGGGAGTGAGGAAACGCGTATGATTAACTGGCTTTTTAACTTATATACATGTGTAAGTTTGATAAAACTAAAAAGTAACTGACAAGCAGAGAAAAAGGATGAGGGGACTAAGGGAGGAAGAAAGGAAGGGAGAAGTGGGAGAAAGGGAAAGAATGAAAGATAAGAGAAGGAAAAAGAGGCTGCACGATTCTTTTTTTCTGAGCAGATGACATTTTGGTTGATTGATATGTGCTCTTGATGCTGTACAGGAGAATTTCAGGCAGCAGGACTTTCGGAGCAAACAGTTTGATCTGCAATGCGTAGGTAGGCACGTTTCCTCCTCCTGTCTTCACAACACTGATTGTAGGGCTTAGCTCACTCTCAGTCTGCCTGTAATCGTTTATTAACAAACAAAAGGAATACCACAGGAAAATTTTTCCACTTCATGCCAGGCTGCAACAGACATGCCTGAGGCAAGTCCATTTACGCCAGTGAAGCTTTTGCCCAACTGTTCAGACATTCGTGGTACACTTGGGAGATCGCAGCTGTGTTTATAGAATTTATACTTCAGATTAAAGTGGAATTTTAGAGCTATTAAGAGCATATTTTAGAAGACAACCTGTGATCTTCTCAAACCGTATACACGTACAGGTTTAGCTGCTATGTACGGAGAGGAGCAGGGCAGCTCTCTCAAAGAGTAAGTTGCAAACAACGTTTAAACTACTGCTGATCTCCTGGTGTGACTGGATTTCAGTGAGTAGAGACTTGTAGTAAGATGTGCACGCTTCTCTTCCGTTCTCTTTCTATTCTGCATTGCAGTGGACTCTGTTGGAATCACTAGGAACAACCTTTTTCCTTGACTAAGAGGAGCATGTGGGAGACCCAGAGGAGATAAGAGCCCTCGCAGATGTGGATTCCAGTTTCAGTGATGCCAGTCATCTGAGCAATTTATTTCCCATCTCTAAGCCCCATTTTCCTTGCCTACAGGATGAGAATTCCAACACTCTTTCAAAGGTTATTGAGAGGATTATCTGAAATCATGTAAATGAACAGTACAGTTCAATGAACAATGAATGAAACTATTTTACCCTATGAATTATTTTGCCTATGACCTTGGTAGCCACTGGCTCTGCTTCTTAAAAATGATGACCACTTCAGGTGAAAACATTTACAGTTCAAATTGGGACCCATCACATGCATTTGAGCTTGACCACCATAACAATTCTGAGAAACAGAATGAGCAGGTGAAACAGATGACCAGAGGAGTTAAATAGCCTTCTCAAGGTCATCCAGCTGGGGAGTAGGAAAGTGAAGATTTGAACCTGAATCATTCTAATTCCACATTTAGGATTGTTCTCACTTGTGTATCATCAGGAGCAGTTTGAATTGTTCCTTACACGGAGTGGGAATTGGCCACTCATTAACATTAACTCCTTTCTTCAATGTGACAATCTTCCAACATTTGAAAAAACAGCTACTCTGCCCTGCAATGACCCCCTGACCTGCTGCCCAATAGTTTGAAGCCAAGACTCAATCACCCCATTTGCAGGTCAAATGCTCAGTGCCTTCCAGCATCCATAAAGACATGAATGTCCTGGGTCATTGGCAAAAGTCCCATTTGAGGGAATTGGAAACTTCATGTAGACTTGTGTGGATGTTGCAGGATAGTGGAGGCTTAGATCCCTCAGAAGGCCTTGCCACAAAGCCCTTTGTGACAGCTTTTCTTACAAGCATTAGGCTTAGTTAGTCATCTTTACAAGCTTCTATGAGGCTGGCCAGTGTGAAGACTGGAGTAACCACCTAGTAAAAAAGCGTTCAAGGCCCATTTCCCTTGGCCAGCCTGCTCCTGTTCTTAAGGCAGGCATTGCATTCCCACTTGATTGAATTGACAATGTACATTTCACTCACATGCAATAGTTTTCATGAACTGAAACCTACAAATCCAACCTGCCAGTTTCATCTTCCTGTAAATTTGCTGTGCAGTGCTCAGTGGGTGACCCCAATCCTCCATCTGTATGGGCCTGGAGGGCATCTTGGGGGCAGCAGGGAAGGGCGAGGGAGATTTGCCATACTAATTAGTAAGGATCATCCTGAATGCAATGCCAGTTAGAACAACACACCCTTGGAAATAAAACTCTGAACATGCAATAACCCAATTTGAATCCCAGGGAGAGTAAGAAGGCACAGGTTCTGGATGAGGAGGGGAAGATACAGACTGACAAATTACTTTGTGCTGCTCTGTGTCTCCTCTGGAGCCAAGAGGTCAGAGTATCAGCTGGGTAGAGACATTGGCTTTGAGTACATCTGTGTGGGCTTAGGATCCAATTCCCAGATGGAGAAGGTACAGATGGTGCCAGTAGCACATATGAGTGGGAGGGTTCAGTCCCTTGGAGAAGGAGTAAAATCATATTCCCAGATGGAGAGGTCAAGGCTGTGGATATTTTTGGTGCCTTTCAGTAGGAGGACAATGTTATTCCCACACCTGATTGGCAATCTCTCTTGGCGTAATGAAATTTAAATGTTGGCAAGGATATTGTCACGTGACTGTGTTACAGAAATAAAACTCGGGGTGCTCTGCTTGCCTGTGACGTACGACTCCCTTCCCTGCAGGCAGACTTCCTTGTCTGCGGGGAATGAGTAAGAAAAGCACTCGTTGGATAATTTTAGAGAAGAAAGCTGAGTATGACTTCCTTTCTCCCCTTTGATAGAACACAGGAAAGAGGAACTGTTAACCTGGTAAAAGCGCATCATATCCATATAGCTCAAGTCAATTTGTAAACCCATCAGTGGAAGTGTGTTCCCAGCCAAGTAGTGCTGTTTACCATTTGTATAAACCTTAGCAAAGGGGCTAGCAATAGAAAATATAGCAAAGGTTTCAATTTTGCATCATATAATTTATGTATTTTCCTGGAGGTGGAGACATAGGAACTCTTAAAAACTGTGTTTCCCATTGGAATTCCAAATTCTGTTGGAAGTTTCAAATATTATCGGAATTTTAAGCATGTTAGTGAGAAGTACCTAAAGTCCATCCTCTTAAACATTTGATAAAATGAATCAAAAGTAAAGTGTGCATAATACTATCACTTTATCTTTTCTTAATGAAAACACTGCCACCAACTGGTTAATAAATGGTTTTGTCTACTTTTTTATTGACTGGAATAAGCAAAGTCATTTTTTCTTCATTTAAAAAGGGATCCCAATTTCGACTAAAGGTTATTGTTTTCTCTTTTCATAAAAATTAATAGCACCTCATAATTGCCTGTCATTCTTCAGTCGTTTGCAGAGTAAAAATGACCTGAAAAAGGCATATGCTTTCCATTCCCCAATAAACGGTGGGCAGCACGTTAGAGGGCACACTGGTGGTTTCCAGGGGGAATTGCTGAATTTCACAGTTTCAGTCTAGTGAATCACACAGCCTGGTTCATTAAGTTAATGGGACAGTTGTCCTCACTTTTATAAAAGTAGGAAGAGCCCAGCTTACAGAGCCGACGACCACAGACGATAACTTTTAGCAGCCTCAAGACATCCCCACAGGGGGTGGGTGAATCCTTTGGTCCTTATTGAAAAGGAGCCCAGCTCTCTCTCTGCTTTTTTACTGGCTATGCTCCAGAGAACTTATGTTGACTTTAGAACTTTAAGTGACCTTAGCTATCTTGAAGTGTTAAGGCACAGAGAAAAAAAAATTAAAAAGAGAAAGAAAAGGGAAGAATCAAAACAGCTACATCCAATGAACATAAAGTGAACTCGGCTTCTACCTGATCATATGTTGTAAAATCTGAACCATTGTCTGTACGCTCTTATGCATTCATCCAGGTCAAGTGTAGCACCAGGAGCCGAGACGCTGTGGCTGTCACTTTGCTGGAAAACGTTCCTCACCAAGTAGGGCGAGAGCTGTGAGAGGAGCTCGCACAGGCATGATGCTTACGCCAGGCTCCATTCCAGGCTCTGCCTCGAGAGGTCTGAGCTGAACTTTCAAGGTCAGCAAGTGTGGTCTCCAGGGGTGGGCATGGGAAATGTCCCAGGGGGGGACCCACTGAATGTGGTGCCCAGGTGAGGCCAGGTTCAAAGAAGAACCATGAATAGGTCTGGGGGTCAGGCAGGTGGGGATCACTACAGGCTTGGGGTCGAAGGAGCATGAACTGTACCGGGCCAGCAGCCCATCTCAACCACGAGGACAGTGGAATGGGGAGGGGTTACCCAAGGGACCCACATTCGAGAATCTTGCCACAGGTTAGATTTGGCTTTGTTTTCTTGAAGTCTGGTTTCATATTTAATCACCCATGGCTGGAATAACAATTCCTGAGCTGTTCCTGACTATGCTTGTTCAGCAGGTGGGTGGGGAACCATTATTCCTAGATCTGCCAAATTACACAAAGCTGAACAATGTGTTGGGATCCCTCACACTTACTCCACTATAAAGTTCCTTTTAACAGAGCATGGGGCAGTACTTGTACTGAGGAACAGGCACCAAGAGGCTGGCAGCGCCTATTGCCTCCCACCCATGGGATCCCCTCCACCTCACCCCCAGCACCAGTGGAACGGACCCCGAAGGCCAGGGCCAGGTAACCATGCTGAGTTCTAGGAGTTTGCTTCCACTGAGGCACATCAAAATCCTTGTAAGGAAGGCTACCCCACTCACCTCCAGCCTGGGGGTAGGTGACCCCAGCCCTACTGCAAGGTTGGGAAACAGGCTGATATTCAAATGTATGTGTTTCTGCTCCTTCCACACCACACAGTGCAATAGAAGGGCATGAAGTCTGGGTAGTGACCCCAGGCCTGCTGGAGACCTTGGACATCTCACTTGTCTTCTCTGGACCTCAGCTTTCTCACATGGAAAATGAGGGCTTTGGACTAAAATGATCTCTTGAGGGCCTTAGGTGTTCTCACATTCCGAGGTTCTCCCAGCCATGACTGTGTGTGCCTGTGTGGTGCCCACTCATCCACACACACAGTGCTCACTACAGTAAGAGCTTGGTACTAGTAAGTGCTCACTGCAATAAGAGCTTGGTACTAGTAAGAGCTCACTGCAGTAAGAGCTTGGTACTAGTAAGTGCTCACTGCAGTAAGAGCTTGGTACTAGTAAGAGGTCACTGCAGTAAGAGCTTGATACTAGTAAGAGCTCACTGCAGTAAGAGCTTGGTACCAGTAAGAGCTCACTGCAGTAAGAGCTTGGTACCAGTAAG
>NW_016107422.1:5123711-5152861 GCF_001604975.1 Cebus imitator | reverse complement strand
CAGTAAGAGCTTGGTACCAGTAAGAGCTCACTGCAGTAAGAGCTTGGTACCAGTAAGTGCTCACTACAGTAAGAGCTTGGTACCAGTAAGTGCTCGCTACAGTAAGAGCTTGGTACCAGTAAGAGCTCGCTACAGTAAGAGCTTGGTACCAGTAAGAGCTCACTGCAGTAAGAGCTTGGTACGGGGAAGCATCTAGCTGCATGGTAATATCAACTGAACTTTCACACTAAAATTTAATTCCAGTTGTTTCAATGCAACACAGATAGAAGTGGCAGGGGAGTGGAGAGACAGAGAGAAAGAAGAGGTGGCATTCATGCATTCACTAGAGTCCCTTTTCTTCCAACGAATGAGGAAAATGGCAAGGATTCCCTGAATAAAAAGATTCATTTCTCAAAATGGCATTAATAAGAAAGGGGGAGGGATCATTAAGAGTTCAAAATAAGAAGATAAAAAGCTCTCAAAGGTTCCTAAGCACCGACATTAAGCTGTAACATCATTTATTAACTACACAGTTTTGTAGGACTCTTTACAGTTAATATTTAACTCAGTTGAGTTCACAGGCATGAAAGTATTTCTGCAGCACAATTACATTATTTAAGGGCAAGTGTCCATTTTAGGATATTGGAAATGCCTGGCAACCCTGGAATTCTGCAGCAGTTAATGTTCAAACAAAGTGCCAAACAAACATGTGGACTGGCAAGAGTTTCCCACAGGGCTTCGGGTCTCTGGCTGTAGCGGTGGATTCTCCCAGACATAGAACGGTGGTGACCTTGACCTCCCTAACGCTGCTCAGCATCAGCCTGGCTCCTGCAGCTTCTCCTCTACTGGAGTAATCAAATCCTCCATTAAGAGGAATCTCTCAAAGCAAACACACCCAAACACTTCCCTGAAGAGCAGTTTCCCCAGATTGGATGCTCTTGGTCTCGCTGCGTCATCCCATGACCTCAGCTTCCGGGCTCCAAGCCTGAGAAGAGCCGAAGCAGCCTCTCACCGTGCGTCCTGCGCCCAGGGCCCCTGCACGGCCCTCCCTTCCTGGCGATATAATGACCTCAGCGGTGGAAAAGGACCTTTTCTGAAATCTGACACCCACAGGGCTCCACTCGATGACCCAGCCTTGATCTGCAGAGACAGTGAACCAGGCACCCAGGGCTGCCTCCCGCTGGGAGATTTTGATGAACAGCTCCACATTTTCACAAGGTTTCCACTTGGCCTTTGCATAGTCTGCCTGCTGTTTCGTGCCCACTCTCCCCAGCCACTCGATTTCAAGTAAGAAGTTCTGATTAGGATTTGAACGTCACCCACCTGGCACAGAGACAAACGGGGGTGAAGCAGATGAGAAAAGGGCTCGCCTGGAGCTCCCTGCCCTCCTCCCTGTCCCCTGCCACACACACCCTGCAGCAGAGCTTGTCTGGGAGGCAAAGGGGGCCGCAAAAAAAAAAAAAAACCCGCTGGAAAATGGGGCAACTGGATTTTTTCTATTTGTCTGCTTTAAAGATTTAATTTTACTACTTTTCTAAATTCTAAGGATAATGCCAATCAGAAAATGCTATCATTTTATTAAAGCATATTTGAAAATGTTTTCTTAATGAAGAGAAAGAGAACAACTCAATATACGCCAGAGGTTTTGAAATAATAAGGGAAAATAACTGGGAATCCATGAATCCATCAAGCATTTGTTGAATTCATACAATGTTCCTAAGGTCTCACTCCTTTGTCATCTTATTTTTAGAGACTTGTTTTAAGAAATTCTTCTAGATACACCGTTTCCTTTCTAATGCACTGCATTGCTAAACTCAAAAGTGTTTTCAGATGTTGATGTTGCAAAAATAAAATAATAAAATAAAATAAAAAGAATATACTCCACATAGAAAATTGGGAAATAGAGCAAAGTATAAACAAAAAATAAATCCCATCACTAGAGACAACCTCTTTTAAATTTTTAGTTGATTTTCTCTCCACGTATTAAAAAATATGTTTTTAGAAAGTATTAAATGAATTTTTCACTTAACATAGCATAAGCATTCTCCATGCCTTTAAATATTTAACAAAGCATGTTTAATATCTGCATAATATTCTATTCTATTACTATACTATATACAATGTCTGCCTAATATTCCATTCTATTACTGTACTATAATTTATTTACCCATTTTCCTTTAACGCAAATGCTCATTTGTTCAATAAAAATTGATTGGGTTAGGTGCCATATGTTGTTGGACATCTTGGTACTTTCTAAATTGTTAGCTTTATAAATTTTATAGTGTTGAGTATATTTTTCCCACATCTTTGTGTATACCTTTGACTATTTTATTAGGATAAACTTCTCCAAACAACTTCATTTTTCTGCCAACTTTTTATTTGAAAAGTTTCAAACCTACAGAAAAGTAGAAAGAATAGTATAATGAAAATTTCACTTGGATTTATCAAATGTGAACATTTTTCTCACTCCCTCTCTCTTTTCTCTCTCTCTCTCCCTCTACTCTCTCTCCTTCTCTCCTCTCTCCTTCTCTCTCTCTCTCTCCCTCTCTTCCCTGAAAGACTTGAAGCTTTGGAAAATAGCTTGCAAACACCACAATATTTAACTAATTCCTAAACTCTTCAACCTTCATCTGCATCTCCAAAGAAAGGACATTCTCTTAGATGTCCATGCTACCTTTACTACACTCAAGAAATTTAACATGTGTTCACAGTGTTAACCAATATATAGTTCACTTTGATTTTTTTTCCTGCCTGTCCCAATGATGTCCTTTAGAGCTGGTGGGTTTTGAAATCTTGTTTGTTTGTGCACTTGTTTGGCTTGGGATCCAATTGTTTTGCTCCTACGTTGCACTTGGTTACGCCCACTCCCCCAAATTTGTTGAGGTAGAATTTGTACTGAATAAAATTTGGTCTTTTTAGATGTATAATTCCATGAATTTTGACAAACTTATATGGTGATGCAACTACCTTGGTGGTAGTATCAAGGTACAGAATTTTCTCATGACACCAAAAAGTTCACTCTAGCCCTTTCATAATCAATAATGTCCCTTTCCCCTTCTCACTCCTGGGAACCATTGGTCTGGTTTCCATTTGTAAAGTTTTCCTTTGTCCAGAATGTCATATAAATAATTGTACAGTATGATGATGGGTCTAACTGCTGAGTTTGACTTCTTTTGATTTACATAATGCTTTTGAGAGTTACATATATTGTTGCATGTTTCAGTGGTTTGTTCCTTTTTATTTCTGAGTAGCATTTCATGCGGTAACAAAATTTGTGCATCCATTGCCAGCTGACAGACATTGGAGTTGTTTCCAGTTTCTGGCGATGATAAATAGGCTTTCATTTTGATGAAGTCCAATTCTGATTCCCAGTTTTTCTTTACTGGTTGTACTTTTAGATGTATCCAAGAAATCTTCGTCTAATTCCAAATCACCAAAATATTCTCCTATGTTCTCTACTGGCAGTTTTATAATTTTAGTTTTTATATTTAAGACTAGCCATTTTGACTTATTTTCTGTATATGGTATGAGGTATTAGTCAATGTTTATTGTTTCACGTATATACGTCCAATTATTCTAGCACAGTTTTTGAAAAGAGCATTCTTTCTCCATGGAACTACTCTGCTTTACAAACAAAAGAATACAAAAACAAAGATTGTATAAGGAGTGGTGCAGATTCAAAATTATTTGATCTCATGATACCTTACATGTGAAATCACTGAAAATGTGCATTTCTAATTGATGAAGGCTACAGATGCAAGACTTAAAAAGCTAGGTAATCCATTATTTTTAGCGTCCATTTGCTTGATGAGTGTTTGGATTAAAAGGGCATTTAATTGCTAGTCCTTTAGTACCTAGAATTTAATGTTATATAACAAAATTAATAAGCCTTTATGTATTTCTTGACTCTTCCAAAATATTTATGCTGCCCTTCTGGGTTTTTATTAAAATAAAGTTAATATATAGAAAGTGCTCATCTTCCAGAAGAACTGTTAGACTTCAAGGAAAATTTTATACTCACAGGGTCTCTTTGTATTTCACCAGACACCCTAGGAAATACTAGTTAATTCCTTTCACCACAAGGGATAATTAGATGGAAACATTTCTAACTCCTTTTGATTATTTTCCAGGTTTTTTGGTTTATTTGTTTGGTTTTGTTTTTTCCCACCAATTTCCTATTGCCACTCAATAGCAGTGAATCCTATATTCTAATTTAGTGTATAGGCTTCCTTTAACATGGAAAATAATGCTTTAAATATACCGTAAAGAAAAATAGGAACCAAAGGTTTCCTTTATGCTCCATTGTTTAGCACATGAAATGCTGTAACAGTAAGTCTACCAATTTCAAAAAAACTAGGCTCAATTGATTTTTTTTTTTTTGTAAAGACAGGATTTTGCCATGTTGCCCAGACTGACCTTGAACTCCTGGGCTCAAGTATGCCCACCTTGGCCTCCCAAAGTGTTGGAATTACAGATGTGAGCCACTGCACCCAGCCTAGGCTGAATTGGAAGAAGCTGTCTATAAGATTATCTAGGCCCCTTATTTTCTCTGACTTCTTAGCTCAGTATTTCAGAAATCCAGGCTGGCATCAGTATTTTTTACTTCTCTACCACCAATGTGAGAGTGATTACCCATGAGAGGGAACTGCAGTGCTGCCCAAGATTCTACACAGTGCAAAGCATCTGATCCTCCACGGGTGAGAATCTCAATGACTGCACTTTCTGAGTGGAGACCCATTGTTTGTGCATATGGCAGACTGAAGAGGTCTCTCACCCTCTGTGTTTATCCATTCCATGATATTTACAAGCCCATGATATGGCCAAGGAAGGGGATAAAACAGGAAATAAGAGAGACCCACTCCATTCTCCTGGAGCTCAGGACCTGGGGTGGGGAAGCCTGGCAACCACACCTGCTACAAACCACATAATAGGGGGATCTGGGGACCTCAGGAGACATGGGAGAGAACCCCTGGTCAGTCCTCTACACTGACAGCAAGACTTTCTTGGTGAGGTAAGATGATTGATGATGTACCTTATGTTGCTGCCAATGCAGTAAATCTCATTACATGTAAATGGGCAGGAGTCCCCAGTGATTAATCATCCCCATGATAAATTGTCTTCATCCAGTTCCCAAGCTCATCTTCATTTCAGCAATTTTGTCGTCTGCAATAAACATATTCCATTTTGCCTTGCAATTGTTGATTAAGAATGTTAAACATCTGTTAAAATAAACTAAATCTGTGAGCCATTCTTTATTGTTTGGATGAACAATGAATTCATTTCCCTAATCCAAGTGGTGTCTATTGTTTTTCCTCCTTGAAGAAAAAAACAATCCAACCATGAATTGGAAAACACTGACCAATCCAAGTCAGCTAGTATCCACAGAGCAGGACAAACATTCCAGGCCACTTCCCATTTTATTAAAAATTATCCAAAAATAAATAAAACCTACCATCTATTTTATTAAATACATTTTTTACCACATCCAATTAATGTAGCATTGGTTAGGAGTACTTTCAGCCAGGAATAAAAGAAACTGACTAACGGTAGCTTAGCTCAAGATATATTTAACCCACAGCACAAGGAGTTGACAATCTAGGGCTGATGCAGAGGTCCCAAAAACTAGACTGTCTTCTTTCTTCTGTCTTTGCTTTCCACTGTGTTTATGGAAGACCTCGCTGTGAAGCTTGCCATCTCTTGTCACAACATGACCTCCACACCACTCAGGGGAGAAAAAGGAAAGGCAGAGAGTTGAAGGTGTATCACATCAACCATTTCTAGCTGCAAGGGAGCCTGGCAATGTGGGTATTTTATCTGGGGTGTCTATGTCTAAGGTGCAATCAGGATTCTATTAGTGAGAGAGATGGGCAGAAGAGATGTTGGCTATACAACTAGCAGACTCTGCCATAAACACACAGAAATTAAGGGACAGAGATCTTGGAGGTAAGGTGTGCTTGATATGCTTAGTGTGCAATGGGCCGGAGCTGCTGCATCAGCAACCCTCACAGCCCCTCCTGATCTTAACTATTCTCATGCATACCTGCTTTCACTCCTGAAAGGAAGCACCTATGCCTCGTTGTTGAAGGACTGCACACCTTCTTTTTATAAACGAGAGAAGAAAACTGGGAATTTATATGACCTCAGGATCACCCTTAACCAACAGTCTAATTGCCTCCATTCTCTCTACAGTAACTAGAATATTTCTGACATGTGAGCTACATATTTCTACAGTGTTCTGGGGTGGAAGTGGGGGTGTGGGTTTGAACCAAAGTTTCACTGCTTAAGCCTCAGACTGGCTTTGCTTTTGCTTGGCCTCCTTCCCTTCCTGGTACCACTTCCCCGTTCCTCTACCAGTTTTTCCTGGGATCACTTCCTAATAAACAACTTCCACAAACATCATCTCAGGGAATATTTCTCAGGAACCCAAACTGTCATAATTTTAGGCACATCAGTGCATCCAAATGTAAATGTCTTCCTTAGTCAATCCTGCCATTACTAAAAAACACACATATTATTTAAAATTTCTGTCATTATCTAACCATCAGGTGCTTTGCATTATAATTACTATTTATAGACATCATCATTATAAACATTGTAAACAAAGATCAATTTGATGGTCATATCATTAACATGTTTGTGATCAACCAACTGCAAGGTTAAAGCATTGAATTAAACTTGATATCCTAACTGTTTAAGCAAAAGGCAACTTTTAATCTGAATAAAATGCATTATTACCAAGCCATTTGAGAAGAATATGTTTTCCAGTGAGACTATTTATATTTTCTCCAAACTAGAATCAATCATTCTGACAGGGTAGGTTGTCACCAACTTCTCTCCCATAATGTGAATTTCACCGTAAGTCATTTCTGAAACTGAGCTTGATGGAAGAATCAAGCAACTTCTTATTTTACGTTTTATTTACTCGTACTTTTCATTTATTGTTTCTCTTCAAAAGACCACTTTGTCCGGATTCAAAAAATCATTCTTACCCATATATATATACACCTACTATGTACCCACAAGAATTAAAAATTCTGACCTCAAAAAAATTCTTAGATTTTCTTTAAAGCCAGCAGGTTTATTTTCAAACATTACATCGTGATCTTGGTTTTGTATAATTTATTTCTCAGTTTTCTTGAACAGGTGACAATAATATTTAAGCCTATTTGCCTTGAGGCAGTGATAAAATTCATCTCTGAAATAGCATTCTAAGGACACCTATGCATCCTAGATCAGTGGCTGCTTCTGATTTAAGCTGTGCTTGAAATGCCCTCTGCAATGTCAGCTTCAGTGTCAGAGCCGCACGGACAAAGGCATGTCTGTCTTCATCCTCAGCAACTCCAGGAAGCTCCAAATGTCTTCATTACCTGGTGTATTTTTACTTAGTTCAAGCTTAGGTTTCTAACTTCCCTTTTGAAAGGAATCTGTTTCAAGTTTCCAAATGAAAATATAATTTAAAAAATTATAATGGTTTAACTGGGAAAATGAAGAATCGTACTAGCTCAGCAAAAGCCTGATTTGGAGTCCTTTTTGTCATGAGAATTCACTGGAGCTGGAACCAGGCAAAGTTGCATTTTGCTAAACAAAATTTTGAGCCAACGCACAATGGCAGGAAGCTAAACTGACTTGTGTGGGCCAGTTTTATTTTCTATAATCAAACACTAGCTCAGGAAGTGACACATTCACTTTAAAAATGGCTTCTGGTTCAAGATTTTGCACTGAGACCATATTTTTACTTCCTCAAAATAAACTTCCAATGACAGTTTTTTTTTTAAATGCATAAAAAGGAATAAAGTTTTAAACATTTACACCTTAAAATGACAAATAATATCACTTAATGGCCTTTTGGCTAAGACCAAGTGTAAAATGACAAATGAAGAATGAGGAACTCCTAAAACCCATCACATTTTAGTTTTTTGAGGTTGTCAGGAGACTCCTTGTGGCTGACCCTTCCCTAAGTCATGTTTTTTGGTAAACGAATCACTGACGGAACACAACTTCTAGAAAGTGAACTGATTGGCAAGAGCCAACGGTGTTTTCTGAATTCAGCAGCAGCCCATAAGTGACAATCTCATGGCTTCCTAAACCCCCACTTTTGGTTCAACATGGGGCCCTGATCCAGCATTTGCCTCCCTCCAATATAGATTGCACTAAATCGATAGGAAAAGGTCACAGACTCATGGGGACAATTCACTAGGTCAAAGACTTTGATGAACCTCTACAGGATCTAAGCCACAGGGATCCTCTCCTGCTTTAGATCACACTCACGGAGCTAGAACCAACGGCCAATGTGGTTTTCACAGCAGTTAGCTCCAAGGTCAATTAGAAGCTGGAGGCAGGGGCAGGAGTTCAGAAGCATGGGGAGTAGGGAAGGACCATCTGTGCATGGTGTTGATCCCACTTTCTCCACGAGCCCTACTGCACCCCACCTTCCAAATCACGAAACTGAGACTCCCTACCCTGACAAAAAGAATCACCAGCAGGGAAGGAGCTTGGCTTTAAACTAACTGACCACCTACTAGAGTCAGGCATGTGCTAAGTGCAGGGGATAAGAAAAGCTGATTCTGATTACACTGGCTTCATCCTTTGCAGCCCTCTGTGGGCCCGCTAGGGCTCTGAGCAGGGACAGCAGATTTAGCAACTACGAGCCACCGCCCACCCTCGATTTCAGAGCAGTAACCCACTAAAATACAGCAAGAGCTTCTCTAAACACGATCTATTTCTAATGAACCAATTGAGCCATCTGTTGGGTACCTTTTTAACCACTGCCAACCAGCTAAGGAGCTCTCTCTCCAAATTTATATGTGTCAAGGGTTACTGGGCCATGCCAATCAGCAAAGAGCTCAGAAAATTTGACTCACTTTAGAAAACTGAAGGACTCCTATAAAAGAAGTCTGTGCTCTGCCCATCTGTTTTGGGGGAACTTAAAACATCCCATGACATGAATAATGATTAACCAGGAACTTATCACTGATGATGATTACACTGTTGGAATCCACTTTGATTTTCCTGTGTTTGAATTTATCACACTGCAGTGCACTGGTCTGTTCCACAGTCTTCAGTGAGCTCTCGGTCCTTATTGAAAGCTCTGTGTAAAGCAGGCAACGTGTTTCCCTCCCCACTGAGACTGAACTCCCAAACCACTCAGTTTCCAGACAGAGTCTGAGATAATCTGGGCACCGCAGGACAAATCCAGAGGCAAAAAGGAGCTCTACCTTCCTAGCGGCATCTTTGCATGTGAAAGAGACTTAAAATTTCTATTGTTAAAACTATGAAACCAACACAAAAACTATGTTGCACATATTCCGTTTGGCTCAATTCCCAAGGAAATGACCTGTGTCTTTAACTCCCTCACTGGGGTTGGTTTGAGGATGGTCTGAGGCTGGTCTCACTTTGATCCTTTATGACAGTCAGTATCCTAAAGCCAAGTGGGGCTCCAGGTCACCTAAGGAACGCCGTCAGATGGTATTAGAAAAGAAGGATTTCTTGCTGGTTGGCATTGTTTTGTTTGTTTTCTTAGTGAGAGAAAGTAAAGTGTGTTTGGTGATTGTGTGTTTATGGAAAAACCCAGTGGATGGGGAGATCTGTTAACTGGGAGAGAGCATGGTGTGGAGCACCTCCTTCTAAGTGGTGAGGGAGGCCTGCAGTGCACCAGCAGGTGGTGCTGGCTTCAGATGAGGCACAGGTGTTCATCCATGGAGAAGTCAATGGCCCTCCTGACAAGGTGTGTGCAACTGTGGAAATTAAACAGCAGCATAAAAGTTGTGTCTTGCGTGGTCTTGGAGGACATTCCATTTCCTCCTGATCTCCAACTGCAGTATTTTGTTTGATTCTGATTTCTGCCTTGAGTTTTCCCAGGAGGTGCAAAGACTTCTCTGTATCCGATTTGGTGATGTAGAAGATGGTGGGGACCTTGCAACATGAGCAAAGCTTGGTGTTGGTTTTTTGGTTTTTATTTATGATAAGTAAATGTTTTCTTCAGAGTAAATTTACAGAAGTACTAGAAATATTATTGGTGGAGAAAATATGGATGTTTTCCAATAAACAGTTGGAAGGATGGAATTGCCATTCTCAAGGTGGGGAAGACCATGGGCAAAGCAAGTAAGAAGGAGAAGGAGACCAGGAATTTCGCTTGTGGAAAAATTTGTTAATAAGGCAACCACAAAAAGCTGCATATCACATGATTCTAACTATACAACATTCTAGAAAAGGCAAAACTATGGAGACAGTAAAATGATAAGTGGTTGCCATGGTCCAGGGGGAGTGGGGGCTGAATAGATGGAGGCCAGGGTATTTTTAGGGCAGTGAAACCAATCTGTATGATTCTACAATGGTGGATCCATGGCATTATACATCTGTCAAAACCAATAAAATGAATGTACACCACCAAGAGTGAACCCTAATGTAAACTGTGGACACATAATTATGTGCCGATGTAGCTTGATCCACTGTACCAAATGCACAACCCTGGTGGGGGGTGTTGATAATGGGGAGGGCTGTGCATTTGCCAGGGGATGGGAGTATGTGGTTGTATTAGTTTGTTTTCATATCTCTGTAAAGAATTGCCTGAGACTGGGTGATTTATGAAGGAAAGAGGTTTAATTGACTCAGTTCAGCAGGGCTGGGGAGGCCTCAGGAAACTTACACTCATAACGGAAGGAGAAGGGGAAGCAAGGCACCTTCTCCACATGGTGTCAGGAAGAAGTGCCAAATGATGGGGGAAGAGCCCCTTATAAAACTATCAGATCTTGTGAGAACTCATTATCACGAGAACAGCATGAGGCCACCATAATTAACTTACTGCCGCCTGGTCTCTCCCTTGACTTGTGGGGATTGTGGGGATTGTGGGAATTGTGGGGATTAAAATTCAAGATGAGATTTGGGTGGGGACACAAAGTCTAACCATATTAGTGGTAACTGTTCCTGCTGTTCAATTTTGTTGCAAACCTAAAACTGCTCTAAAAAAATAAAGTCTACTACAATAAGAAAAGAGAGAGAAAGGAAAGAGAAATATGCAATCAATTATTTACTAAATTAGATTTTTTAAAATTTAGAAAATATATAACAAAAAATTCTCCACATTAAGAAAAGAAAGCCAAATAGCTCAATATAAAAATAGGTATAAATATTTAACACACACCTCATTTATTTAAAAAAGGTAAAGGGGAAATAAACCAATGAAAAATTGCCTTTCATAATAAACCACCAACGAAAAAAAGGCCCTTCATAATTAGGAAATTCTCTATAAGACATTAATGGGCATGCCATTAATGTCTTTCTCTTCCCATTTGATTGACCAAATTTAAAAAGTGGGGGGAGAGAGAGAGAGAATATCAAATGCTGGTGAGGATGTGGTAACTAGGCAATTTCACAGATTATTTAGGGAAATATTAATTGATAGAGACCTAGGACATGTTCTGGAAGGCAGTTTTTGTTAATAAATCACCTGGGATAAAATGTCTTCATAGTAATTTTGATTTTCAGGTTTTCCCAAACTCCTATGAGCTAACTTTGCAAGAAGGAAGATTTTCTTTCAATTACTTGCTCTGTTAGTCAGATAGAGCCTGCTTCCAGATAAAACACTAAGTTAAATTCTAAAAATGAATGTGAATCCTTTCTTTCCTTTGCCAGATTCAGTTCTATTGAATAAGCCATTGGTTCATCAGAGAAACTCAGTGGCTGGAGGGGATTGTAATATTGTCCATTACAATCCAGAAATGGCACAGTCTTGAACCTCCCACAGTTGGTCAAGAGGGCTCGGCAAGTGGGCACAGAAGCAAATGAGTTTTGGGGTTAGGTCTGGAAGCGATCACTCTCTGTTGCTGCTGCTGCTCCTCCTGCTGACAGGTCGAGAGGAGGTGGGTGTCTAATCACTGTGAAGAAGCAACAGCCCTTCCTTATGTAGCATCAGGAAAGATGCTAAATTGCCCAGTTCTCTACAAACAATCTTCATTAGATAGGTGTCTAATTCTCCTAGTAGGGGCATGGCCCTGGTGGTCTTATAAAGCCCAGGGTGTGCAGGCAGAGTTCCCCCAGTGAGACTCAAAGTTCTGTGTCATCCCTGGATCTCTAGACTTATTACAATTTCTGGCGTAGAAATCACAGAGGCATAAAGAAGCCACTCAACTAATTCCTAATAAATAAAGGGATGGGTAGGCGGATGGATGGATGGACAGATGATATCATCAAGAGACAAAATGAATTTTTCACTGCAAAATTGGTTTTGAATAGCCCAAGGAAAAACTGGCTCCAAAGAAGTGTTGAAGGACCAATGCTTAGGAAAAAAGAAAAGGCCCAGGTAAGTAACCAATTAAAAGAGGACCCTTCCAGAGCCTTTTCATAATTAAAAAAGCTCAAGCTTAAAAGTGTTTTTGCATTGAGAATGTTTCTATCAACCAGTATTTCCTGTATTTTGCAGATTTCATTATGAAGTCATTTCTTATTTTTAAGTAACTGGATAAAACAAAAAGATTTTGTTTTGACTTCTCACACTCGCAACTTGTTTTCGGAAAAATGCTGGCAACGGCTATTTTAATTCTTATTATTTTACAAAGGAAAACAAGCTGAATTCGGAGGTTATCTTGAAGCAAACGCCATATCTTTCTTGGCCTTATTAGTTAGATGATACATCTAGTGTCCTGTGTGTGAGGCAAATTCAACGTAAGGGCTGATTGAAAATGCTTCCTGCATCGTTAACCACATGCCCTTTCTCACCGCCTGTGGTGATATTCGCAGGGCACGAATGAAGGATGTGAGAGCAATTCCTAGTTATGTTGCACTTTTCTGAGATTTACAACTCTGAAACTTCAGTAGAAATTTGTGGAGCAAAGTCTGCCCAAACTTTGCAAAATCAAATTTTTACCGTGTTAGTGTAGATAAAAAGAAACTGGAGTGAAAATAAATAGGCAGCTTCGGTTTCTTCCCTCCTTTTACAAAATAAATGGTCTTGCAAGGGAGAACTCAAAGTATTAAAGCCAAAATGAGATATTCTTCTTATAGGCTGTCTCCGACCTTGGAAATTGTTTGTTTGATAAAAGAACATGGAGAGAGGAAATGGACAAGGTCAATGCTTTGCAAAAGGTGGATGTTAAGTAAGCACACATTTGTTAGACTAGAAAATATTTTTTGGTTCCTTTCTAAACGAAGAATTTTAAAAACGAAATTTTAGCATTTTTGTTTTTATATATGTTATGGAAATTAAATTTTATCTTTTCCAAATTAGGGAAATATTCAGACTACCATGCCAAGCATGCAGGCTGGAGAATGTCTGGTCCAGAGGTTTCACTGGAGTTGACAGCTTGGGATAGAAGGCGGAGCCTCAGCTGACAGACTGTGGAGAGGGGGAGGAGGTGTGGGTGGGTGCTTCCAATCTTTCCATTCCAGGTGGAAGGTCAGAACAGCTGGTCACCTCAGAGGAGAACAGTCTAACATGTATGAAACAATCACCCTATATTTCAATGTACATTTTTTGGTCCCCAGTCAAAACATTTTACCACATGTAATTTTAAAATTGACCTTTGACATGAACCAAAAGTAGATCTATATTCAATTCATCAATCCCCTACTGGGTATCTACCCTAAATAAAAGAAGTCACTATATCAAAGAGAAAGCTCTGTGTGCATGTTCATCACAGCACAGTTTACAGTTGCAAGGGTATGGAATCAACCTAAGTGCCCATCTATTGATGAGTGGATAGATCACGGAATACTACTCAGCCATAGAAACGAGCACAGTAATGTCTTTTGCAGCAACTTAGATGGAATTGGAGGCCATTGTCCTAAGTGAAGTAACTCAGGAATGGAAAATCAAGTATCAAATGTCTCACTTATAAGTGGAAGCTAAGCTATGGCATGCAAAGGCATACAGAGTGCTGTAATGAACATCGGCGACTCAGAAGGGAAGGGTGGGCAGGGGGTGAAGGATGAGAAATTACTGATTGGGTACGAATGTATACTATTTGCATAACCAGGACATTAAGAGTCCAGACTTCACCATGATACAATTCATCCATGTAACCAAAACCACTTGAACTCTTAAAGCCATTGAAATAAACAATTTGTCTTTGACACAGTATGATTTTTCTTATAAAATCAATTGAAAGTAAACTAAAATGTATGCATCTTTTGCTAATTGGAACGAAGCCAGACAGATTATAAATAACACTTAAGATTATATTACAATAATTTGCTAGTTTAATTATCAATTAATAATATGCTAATCGAAGCCAAAAATGTTTCAGAATTTAAAATATGTTTAAGTAACATATTTATAAAAAAATTAAATGATTATATCCTTCAGTGGTTTCATATGACTATGTATTTTTGAGAATGACTTCAATGAGTGAAGATTGTCAGGAAATCTTATTCCAGAGGGAATTGGCAAGGAGAGGATTTTCTTGTGTCTTATCTGGGCCAAGCCTCAATTCCACATCACCCCTTTCTCTCCACACCATTCCTGTCTCAGCTTGTCTCATCCACTGCAGTCTTCACAGGGCAGAGTCTGGGGTTGGTTCATCAAAAAGCAGATGCATCATTTATTAATTAATTGTAAACATCATAAGCAAGAACATTCCTAACATAGGTGCACTTTAAAAACATAACTTTTGGAAAAATAAAATATTTGCTATTCAATGTAGGCCAAAAAAATACATATTGGTTATCAGCCTCTTTAGTTACTTACGGAGTGAACCCACTTTCAGTTCTTTGTCATAAGCCCCTTTTGTACTAAATTTTCTCTTTTACACCAGAGAAAAAATGGGAGCTAGTGTTTCAGGACAGCTCTTCAGTAGGAGAATTCACCTCTACTGTGTGGCACTTCAAATTGTAGGAGGGGAAATATTCTAAACTTAATAATGCTTAAAATGTAAGACCTCCTTAATAGTGATGAATGATTTCCATATGCATTCATGTATTTTTCTTCATCTTAAAGTCAATAAAGCTGCGTTCATGCTGAATGTGTTCATACCTGCATCTGTTTACTGCACATCTCTGACAATTCTTAAAATACCAAAGGTTTTCCTTTGTCTCACTGCCATACGGAAAGTGAATTTTCTATGTGAAAATTGATCACACTGTTGGTTATAAGAAAACAGTTAAAACAAATCTATTGTCTGTGTGTGTGTGTGTGTGCAAGTGTTTGTATTTTTAGCCACAAGACTAGAAACACTGAGGTTATTTGGTTCAAGGCTCCATAACATGGTGCTTTAGCCATCACACCCCTGTGGAAAATCTGCATCTGTGTTAACTTCTAGAACAGTAGGCAAGCTGACCTGCATTCCTGAAGACCAAGCTGAGTAAGAGAATTAGAAAATTAATCTTTCATCTCAATTTTTATTTCAGAGTTAGATCCTTATGTGTGTGTTTTTTTAGATACCATTTCATTTTAAATTCCGGGATACAGGTGCGGAATGTGAAGGTTTGTTACATATGTATATGTGGGTCATGGTGATTTGCTGCACCTACCAATTCATCATCTAGGTTTTAGGCCCCACATGCATTAGGTGTTTGCCCTTATGCTCTCCCTCCCCTTGCCCCCCACCCTTGACAGGCCCCAGTGTGTGATGTTCCCCTCCCTGTGTCCAACCATGTGTTCTCCCACTTATGAGTGAGAACATGTGGTGTTTGGTTTTCTGTTCCTGTGTTAGTTTGCTGAGAATGGTGATCTCCAGCTTCATTCATGTCCCTGCAAAGGACATGAACTCATTTTTTTATGGCTGCCTAGTATATGCATGGTGTATATGTGCCACATTGTCTTTATCCAGTTTATCATTGATGGACATTTGAGTTGGTTCCAAGTCTTTGCTATTGTAAACTGTGCTGCAATAAACAAACATGTGCATGTATCTTTACCGTAGAATAATTTATAATCCTTTGGATATATACCCAGTAATGGGATTGCTGGGTCAAATGGTATTTCTACTTCTAGATCCTTGAGGAATTGCCACACTGTCTTCCACAATGTTTGAACTAATTTACACTCCCATCAACAGTGTAAAAGCATTCCTATTTCTCCACAGCCTCACCAACATCTGTTGTTCCCTGATTCTAACTGGCATGAGGTGGTATTAGATACCTTTTTTTTTGCCTCTAGATGAAGTGCCTGCATCATCAACAAAGTAAAATGAAGACATTTTGAATACTAAAGGTAACTGTTAAATGAACAAAAGAGAATGAAAAACAAAACATCACTAAACAAGGCTCTGTCTGTATCCAAGTCACCATTCCCTGGATGAAGTAGTACTCAGGGGCACATGGGTTCTGGTACTGGGGCTCCATCTCCAGCTGGCCCACCCAGGGCACAGTGCTCCATGACTGCACCTCACACGGCCTTTGTGTATTAGATGAAGATGCTAACACCTAACCTAGGGGCCGTCATGATGTTTAAACAAAATTGCTTAGCACAGAGCCAGTTCCATAGCAAGTTCTCAATAATGATAGTTAATTCTTGAACCACGTGCCTCAAGTGATCCTCTTTCCTTGGCTTCCCAGAGTGCTGAGATTATAGACATGAGCCACTGCGTCTGGCCGTGACGATGCTAGTCAATTGTATTGGTAAGGCTGCACAAGCAATGAAAACATGTCCATGTTACAGGAAGCAAAGTTGTAAAGAGGATTCCTGAGCGACACTTCTATCCCAAGACCAGAAGTTGGCTTTGAGGATACTAATACATGTTTTCCATGGATAAACTTTGGATGGACTTAGGTACAAATTTAAGTGATTCACACCAGCCCATGTATTTTTTTTAATCTGCTGGGCAGAAGTTTCCCTCTCTACAAAAGGTTAAAATTCTGTGTGTCAGATTCATTTTTATGTAAGAAAAAGGCAAAAGAGAAGGGCGATAGAGTCTGATTACAACACTGTGTTTTTCAGTTTGAATGGGAGTTGGGAAATTCGGTTTTGTCAATCATTCAATTGTGTGGTTGAAAAAAATCCACAGTGTGAACATGGCTTCAAAACCACTACTGGATGCAAAGTGCATTTCAAGCAATTCAGGAGTGTGTGGTTATGGGTGGGTGGGTGGGGGAGAGATACATTGTTTCCTTTTAAGAAGCTTAGCTGATAAATATGGAAGGGGTCTTAGCAAAGTGGGCATCCCCATGCTGAGTAAGGAGGAAGCACTGGTGGGATTCTCACCTTGGAAGGTGCTGATCCAGTAATTGTCCCATTTGGAAGAAACGGGTGACAGATCCTTCTTTAGATGGGGTCACTTGCTCTATTTCTTCATTCTGTGTTTGAGCTGAAAAGAAGGAAAGTTGTAGGACCTGAGGTCTTTGGATGTGTTAGGGAGACAGCCCCAGGGAAGGTAATTTTGACAAGCAGGAAGGAGATCTTGCTGCCATAGAAAAGGAGCAATTCCTACAGCTGTGGTTCCCAACTTCACTGCTCGGCTTTTGGCTACCTGATGTATACAAAAAAGAAATTAAAGATTTTTCTATAGGTCAGAATGCGGGAAACCAAAGTCATGTTAAATGATAATAGGTGGCATCCGGAGAAGATCCAAGAGGATGTAACAGAGACATCCTAATAGCCTAGCTTTTAATCTTGCCCCATATGGCATTTCTTTGCTTAGGACCAGACCAACAAAGATATTGAGTTAACTGCATGTTTAAATGTAGTGGTGACGTGCTGTTTTTATTTGCTTGGCATGGGTTGTGCATGCCCCTTCTTCTGGTAACAATGCTAACTACCCCTCACCCACTCAGCCTGATTCTTCTCTGCCTTGCCAGGGAGTGGATGTTAGACCCAGGCCTCGTAAATCCTAGTTTCTAAATGGAAGCAAAGTGACTGCCCAGGTTTGGGCACATGGCCAAGACAGGCCACTCTGAGGTCTGCTGTGGGAAATGGGCAGGGAGAAGTTGGCTGGCTATAAGAATGTGATCACAGTTGCTGGCTTCCATGTCCCCACCACCTGGAGGAGCATGAGAGGTGAGAACGATGCAGGGACAGGGGCCCCGTGGAGACGAGGAGAGATGGACAGAGAAAGTGGATCTTGATGGCTCAATTTGAACTGCCGGATCAGTGGTACCTGAGACCTTCTCCAGCCCATCCTTCCCAATTATATTGGCCAATAAATTTCACTTTTTGCTTAAGCTAATTTGAGTTGGAACTCCTCATCATCATAAATTGTCACTTTAATAGTTATACTAATATATGTACAGCCTATTTCTGCTCCTTTCAATTATTCAGTTCTGCCAGGTCTCACCACTGGTTCTACACATTATTAACAAAGGCCTTCATTTGCCTCCAAGAGTAGCCATTGGAATGATGGCTGGAGAAAGGGGTCCTCCAGGACTGCCTTTCAACACTAAAACTGACTATATACATGACATGAAATATCTCTCAGGGATTTCTACTTCTGAAAACACAAACATTAAGGAACATTAAGTAATTTAATATGTTTTGGAATTCCTTTTTTGTGATTTAGAAAGCACACTAGCACCTATTTCACTTGTGTTTTTTAAAGGAAGCCAAGAGTGCATCTCACCCAGCCAGAAAGGCAAAGGAAGGGTAAGCCAAGGTCATCACCATCAGGCTGGGAAGGTGAGACGCTGATGGGAAGTAGCAAGGAAAGTCACATGGCTCTGACATGAATGGTTCCAACAGCAGCAGCTATATAAAGGAGTGTCCAGAGGCAGGAGCCAGTCTGGGCACAGGGACTGGTGGTGGCTGATTGGAGAAAGAAGACAGGAGCTGGTGCCTAAAGAGCTGAGCCTTAGCTTTGGTGAACTGATGGACAGATGGACTGGAAGGAGAAGAATCCTCATGGAGGTGGGAGAGAGGAGCAGGAAACAAAGCATCTGGACTCAAACACGAGCCAGTGATATCGTCCGCCCAGGGAGGAGTGCTGGCTCAAGAGGATTCTTGTGGTGGGAAAATAATTGAAGTTAGGGCTGCAGAGAACACAGGGAATGGGGAGGGCAGGAATCTGGATATTATCCTGTAAACAGACAGTGGGAGGCAAAGGTGCCTGGTTGTTCCTGAGCCAGGAAATGATGCAGTAGTGATGACGATGGCTTATCCCAATGTTATGTCCACCTCACTGTCTGCCACGGTCTAGGGCGTTCTCAGTGTGGGTGGAAAAACAAGGGCAACTGGGAGACTCTGCAGAGGGACTGAAGAGGCTTTTCTGAGAGATCCCATTCTGGGTAAAGAAGGGTGAAGATCTGATCAACAGGTCTTAGCTACAAACACAGTCACAGTTGTGGGGGTCCTCAGCAGGGTGGTGGTTGTTCTCCACTCTGCCCCAGCACCTTGATGTGGGTTCGGATATAAGAATAAAGGGGACCGTAGGTAAACACTGAAAGGGGTTGCACCAAACTCTGCACCATATCAAGCCCTGAGCATTCTTGCCATGATACACTCCAAGTGAAGGTAGCATGCAAGGAAGAGCAGATCTCCCCTACCCTGGCCATGACAGGCTGAGCAAGGGCTCAGGGTATCATCTTGTGGGGAACCGTTGCACAAGGCAGAGCAGCCCTGTTGCTCTGTATCTGAGATCTGCAGGCTGCCGTGCACACGTGTGGGCAGCACTCCACACTTACAGCCTGCGGGCAGGACAGGCCATCTTCAATCCTCACTGCACTCCGCCACTGAACGGGGAAAAGGCCTTGTCCAGGGTGCTGACGAAGGCAGTGGAGAGAACGTGAATAGGAGGGCTCTGAGAAGGAAGGACAGTTAAAAATCTACTGCTGACTGTGTGGAGGATGAAGGAGAGGAAGGAGTCAGGGGAGAACCCACACTTGGAGCCAGAAGAGCGCTCAGTGCCTCAGGAATCATTACCAGGGTCAGGTATAATGATTGCACCTCGGGAAATTGAGTGATGTGCTGCTAAGGTGTTCTGTGTGACTGAACGGCATAACAAAGTTGATTATCAATTTTCATTATCTGAGCCCTCTCCTCTACAAATTGGAGAAATTATTTACCTGTCAGAGAGTTATCCATCATTCCTCCCTTGCTTTCAGTCTTTTAAAAGCATACTGTACACTATAATAGACGTAGACCGCTGTGCACGCTAGCACCAGATTAACTCACATGGTAGGAATGCCTGACCTCCCTCTTTGCCTCTATTTTTGCTATTTTCTTCCTTCTTACTACTGCCGTGGACCAGAGCACAGCCCAAGTGCCAGGGTGTGTAATCTCTCATCTGAGGACATCTCTGAATCAGTGTCACCTGCCTCTCTTTTAATTGCTGCTGTGTTGCCCTTCATTCAGTTACTTGAAAATTTCCAATTGTGCCTTTCTGCGGTATAAACTTAAACTCATAAATGAGCTGTATCTGACTTTCCTCATTACTACTCCTGCCCACAAATTTGCTCAGCCTTTTTTATAATATTATTTTGTTTTCTTTCAAGAGGTGATCTGTTTTTGCCTCAATCACAGACTGAATTTTGTTAACTCATTCTTCCCTCTTCTTTAACGTCAGTGCTGATGGAGACAAAGGACTTTATACTGTGTGGAATGGATCATAAAATAAAGAGCAAACATCTCTCTCAACAGTTGTCTGACCTCCTCAGTTCTCTTCCTCCTCTTTTCTTACTGTCCCGGCTCCCTCTGTCCCCTGTCCTCTCTTCACCCAATTCTCCTCTCATCCTATAGCCATTTGAAACCTCCTAAGAAGCAGACTGGGAACAATACACTAAATGATCTTGTAATCAACTTGCAGGAACTGTCCTCCAGGGTTAACAAATGTTCTCAGCCCCTCTGTAGAACTTGAAGCATGACACCCAGGGCAGATCCTAGTTTCATGGGGGCATGGAGCTTCAATAATGTGGGATACTACTTTAGGAAAAGGAATTCAGAATTATAAACACATAAAAAGGTATGGGAGTAAATGTTTATTTAAAATGAAAAAAAAAAGCCACAAAAAAATTCCAAACTTTAAAAAGTTGAAAAATCCCTAAACATTACAAAATCTAGAGAAAATAGCATACTTTCTGATATACTTTGGCAGCACATGCTGATAATTTTTTACACTAAAACAATTTTGCAATGTCATTTTCTGTTATGCTGTCCAAGAGAAATATGCCAACCCCAAATGTGAGCCACATTTATTATTTCAAAATTTCTAGAGAACACGTTTTAAAAAATAAAACAGAAATATATGAAAGTAATTGTAATTATGTACCTTATTAACTCAAGGTAGCCAAATATTGTAATATGAACATATAATTAGTATAAAATATATTAATGTGGAATGTTTCATTCTTTTTTTCTTATGAAGTCTTTGAAAACTGGTGTGCATTTGACACTTACATCACTTCTCAATGTGCACTGGCCACGTTTCTAATGCTCAGTAGCCACAAGTGGCTAGTGGCTACCAGATTGGACTGAACAACTCTGTTTAGACTAGACAGATAATCCAGTCTTCCTTCCGCCGTGGTGAACCAAAATTTTTTTTTATTATCAACAATTTAGGAAAGCTCCTTTTAGCTTATCAATCTCATGAAATGTCTAGGATTATTGTCATATTTGGAGAAACTTCTACCAAGTCTTTCACATATGAGTTGTAAAATTTAGGGCACTTCAGGTTATCTTCTGCAGGGATGAATCTTAAATTCTTTTTAAATTGAAGGCTTTCATTAACCAGTTTGTTGTCAACATTTACATTGTAGTGGCTTTTTATTTTGTCTTATCTGTGATGTCAGTGTTCCATGACAAATCTGCAGGAGATTTGAAAAGAACCTGTGTAGATGTGCTTGGACACGTGAATTTACATGGATGGTGTGTAGACAAGTATAAGGAGACAGGATAAGATTAGAAAAGTGTGCTAGACTCAGATGGGGAGGTGAGAAAGGCTGTTAACTGCTAGTGAGAGGCCAAGGACAGGTTCTCCCACCTTTAGGTTAAGGAATCAATGCCTGTGGACATAACACTATACTCACGATATTTCTCCACGGCTCTCTAATATTTCTGCACACCTTGTCAGCAAAGTAACTGATAGCTTTCCCGCCCCCCCCCCCGGACTATCTTTCCAAGAATGTTAGCAAAACAAATGACCTTGAAAGACAGAGATCTTGTCTTCCCCCAGGTCAGAGGGCAGGTTTGTTTCCTGACCAAGATAATAAAGATAATGTCTTCTTCTAGGTAAAAGTTGGGAAAGTTTGCTAGTAGTCTCTTATAAGGGGTGCATCTCCTAAAGTTGGTTAACCTCAGCTGTGACGCAGACCCGCTCTGTGCATAGCATTCTGCTAGGGCCACTCTGTGTCACCCCTATGAACCCTGGGGAACAAAAGGAACCGATAGGAACGTGAGTTCATGTTGCCTGCTCTGCCATGAAAACTGAAGTCCTTTGTTTCTGACCCAGGAGTCTTATGTCTTCTACCAACATCCATGAAATGGAGAGGCTCACTTGTGAGCTTACAAGTAAAGTCTCAGAATCCTCACAGTTCCTGACACACTGGCAGCCTGGGAAAGGCCTTAGAGTGTAGTGGTGTGATCTTTAGCATGCGAGAACTTCAAACCTGGGTACAGATCTAACTTTGTGTTTTGCTGACTTAAAACTATGGTTGTAATAACGTTACTACACATGAAAGCCATTGCAAATCACATGTCCCAGGAAACCCAAGCTAAATGTATCCCCCAACTCAGCTTCCTTGAGCCAACTCCAAAATTGCTATCAGCCACTCCACATCACCCAAAGTGAGGAGAAACTGCAGTGGATATTGACAGTGGTCTAAACCGATTGGAGCGTATTTGACTCAGGCAAGTTTCATGGGGTGAACACATTTGTAAACTCTTCCCATGGTCTGAGGGGGCTCTTGCAGGCAACATAAGTTCATAGTGACATGCAGACAGCCATGGTTCCTGAATCCTTCTCCCCATAAATGACAGGCTCCATCGCATTCCTGCTCCACCAGCTGAGCTGTCAGCTCATCAAGGATCAGTTGTGTCTGCTCCCAAATCGGTTTATGCCAGTTCTCCTGGAAGTTTTTATTATCATGTTGCAAACTGTTGAAATATAAATGCAGAATTAGCTGTGGGTTTTATGAAAACCAAGTTGGAAAAGACAAGTCATTCAAAAACTTGCTGTCAAAAAAGAAGTGTACAGGAGAACATTGTAAAAATTTAAGAAAAAACATAAATTTGTAGAATTTAATTGCAAATTCTCTTCCAGCTACTATCTCTCTCAGCTTAGAAATCTCAGAAGTCCATAGTCCAAATCAAAATCACCTACAAAACAACCACCCTAATAATGATTTTCTTTTTTCTTCTCTTCATACTTTTTATTTTTCTTTCAATATAGAAATGCCTGGTCAGGGTAAAATTGACTTCACTGGAATGTACTTACTTTCCACAAAAAAAGTCATTAAAACCCTGGCAAGGTTGATCTGTATCAGAGACAGCTATTAAGTTTTATTACAACAGCCTTAGGGTAAACCAATCTATTGCCAAGCCTTTGGGCATCTTTTATTCTCCTTGGTCCTCCCACTTACTCATTACAGTACCTATATTCATACATGTATTCCTTTTCCCTTTTTGCTGTAATGAATTAACACAACTTAGTGACTTAAACAAACAAATTTATTATTTTACAGTTCCATAGGATAGAAGTCCAACACTGGGAAATCCTGCTATTTGTGGTAACATGCGTGGACCTGGAAGGCACTATGCTAAGTGAAATAAGGCAGACACAGAAAGACAGATACTTTGTTATAATGTATATGTGAAACCTAAAAAAATGAGTTAAATTTATAGAAACACAGCCTAGAAGGGTGGCTGTGGGATGAGAAAAGTGGGAAGTTGTTGGTTCAAGGTGCAGACTTTCAGGTATAAGTTCGGGAGTTCTCACACAGTCTAGAGACTGTAGTCACCAACACTATATTGTGTACTTGAAGTTTGCTAAGAGAGTAGACCTCAAGGGTTCACTCTTCCCCTCAGAGGGTAACTGTGTGAGGTGATGGCTGTGTTAATGAACTTGATTGCGGTAGTCATTTCACAATGTACACATATGTCAGATCATCACATTTTACACTTTAATTATATAAATTCTATTTGTCAATTATAATTCAATAGAGCTGAAAAAAAAAAAAGAAGCTCGACATTGATCTCCTGTGCCAAAATCAAGGTGTGAGCAGGGCTGGGTTCCATTCTGGAGGCTCTGCAGGATCATTTCTTCGCCTGCCCTTTCTGTTTTTGGGGGCTGCCCACATTGCTTGGCTCATGGCCCCTTCCTCCACCTTCAAAGCTAGCATCATTGTCTCTCCGCCCCTCTCTCATTCCATATTTCCTCTCTACCTTACTCTCTTTTTCTGGCTCCCTCTTTCACTCATAAGGACCCTTCTGATCACATTGGGCCTGCTCAGGTAATTCAAGGTAATCTCTCCACCATGGGGGCCAACCAATTTGTAAGCTTAATTCCCTCTGCAGCTTTAAGTCTTTCTTGCCAGTTAATGGCACAGTCACAGGGCCTGGTGGCTAGGGTATGAACATTTTTATGGGCCATTATTCCACCTACCACCACACGAAACTTTGCAGAGAGTGACCTTTGTTGTTTTTAAAGATAACTTCCACTTCACCCTGGCCTGCTGCAGACTTCTTCTATCAAAAGCAGCAGGCATGAGAGTCTGGGAAAAGAACGTCAAGATGGTCCTTAGAGCAAGACTTAGCACACACACATCCTCGTTCAAGGCTGGCCTGATATGCTGGTGGTGTTGGGGGTGAGTAGGAGAGACCATCCCATTCCTTGATGACTTCTATGAGCAAGGAGGGTGAGGGTGCTGTCTGGGTCACCCAGAAAGGAGACTCTTGGCAAGCTTCCATCTTCTCTCGCAACTCTGGTGAAGAGTCAGGCTAGGCTGGGGAAGAGACAGAGAAAGATTGTTGTAAGAATGGTGTTGGCGTAGTGGGTCAGGGAGCCAGGAAGGATGTTAAAAGGTGGGGCAGGGAGGTTGGAATTAAAGTGGCCTAGAAATTGGTGAAAGATCAGAGCCCAGGTAGAAGCCACTAGTGGAGGTTCCCAGGGGTCAACAATGGCTGAGGGATGTTTAAAGACAGGGATACCCAGGGTCCAGTTTTAAGTTGATGGGTTGTAGGTCAGTCACACACAGCCATGTGGAAGGATAGAGTGCAGCTGAGCAGTGAGAAAAGGACCACACAGGGTGCACCATGTGAGAAATTCAGCAAAAGTTCATTTTAGAACTGGAAGAACTGGGGAAGCACAACCCCTGCCTCTCTGGAAGCTCCCTAGAGGATCAAGATGAATAATGTCTTTTCCATTATACCTAGAATGGAGGTGAGGGGTCTGGGTACTTTCGCTAATTTATTTATTTATTTATTTTTGAGACGGAGTCTCTCCCTGTCTCCCAGGCTAGGGTGCAGGGTGTGATCTCAACTCACTGCAACCTCTGCTTCCTGGGTTCCAGCAATTCTCCTGCCTCAGCTCCCGGGTGGCTGGGATTACAGATGTGTGCCACCACCCCCAGCTAATTTTTGTATTTTTAGTAGAGACTGGGTTTCACCATGTTGACCAGGCTGGTCTCGAACTCCTGACCTCAGGTGATCCGCCCGTCTCGGCATCCCCAAGTGCTGGGATTGTAGGCATGAGCCACTGCACCTGGCCTTTACTTAAGTTTTTCATGTAAAATGTACAGACAATGTGCACAAAGCTTAAGTGACCGTTTCCTGATTTTTGATAACTGTAGACACCCGTGTAACCCAAGTCCCTATCAAGGTATAAAAGGTTACCATTACCCCAGAAAGCTCCCTCAGGCCCCATTCCAGTCAGATCCTCCTCCACTATAATTTTAAAGATATCTTATCTAAACTTTTTGTTTTGAGATAATTGTAGCTTCCTATGCAGTTATAAGAAATAATTCAGAAGAATCCTATGCCTTTTATATCCCTTCAATGGCAACATCTTTTAAAACTGTTAACAGTTAATTAATACAACACTTACAGCCAGGATACTGACATCAACACGGTAATGATTTTAAGGCTTGTCTCTGCCAGGGTCTCTGCTGCTGCCTTTCATAGCTATACCCAGCACCCACCGCCCTGCCCTTGCTTTATCCTTAACTCCCAGCAGCCACTGAGCTGTTCTCCATTTCTATAATTGTGTAATTTCAAGAATGTTTTAGAAAGGGATTCATACAGCATGTAGATTGTTTGGGTTGGCTTTTTTTTTTTTTTTTCACTCAGCATCATTCTCTGGAGATTAACCCAGGTTGCTGCATGGATAGTTCTTATTTTGCCAAGCAACATTCCGTAATACAAATGCACTCCAGTCTGTTTAACCATTCACCATGGAAGGACATCTAAGTTGTTTCCCAGCGCAGTTATTGCAAATGGAGCAGCTGTGAAACGTGTGTACAAGTATTTGTGTGAATATACACTCTCACGTCTTTGAGATAATTGCCCAGAAGTGCACTGCTGGGTCATGTGGGATTTGCATGTTTATATTTTAAGAAGCCACTGAACTGTGTTCTAGAGTGCCTGTACCATTTTGTATCCATACCAGCAATGTGTGAGCAATTCAGGTTGCCAACTTCTTTAGCTCCAAGTCTGGATATACGAGGCAAAAAGAAAACCCCAAAAACCCTCCACTGTGTTGTTCCTTGTGATGCAAGGCAGGTGAGCCCACAAATTGGGGCTTAGCCTGGGAGGGTTCTTGGCTTTGCCCAGGAAAGAATTCAAGAGTGAGCCAGTGGTGAAAGAAAGCAAGTTTATCGAAGGGACAGTACACAGCAAAACAGGGCTAACCCATAGGCACTCTGTACCCAGAGTAGCAGTGTATGGGCTGTTGGCAGCTGTATTTACTTCCACTTTTAATTACGTGCTAATTAACGGGAGGGTTATTTAAATCTTTCTGGAAAAGAGAGTTTCTGGTACCATATAAGGTAACTTTCAGGGCATTGCCATGGCATTTGTAAACTGTCATGGTGCCGGTGGGAGTGTCTTTATGTTAATGAGCAGTGAGGGCAGCTAGAGGTGACTTTTGTAAACATTGGCTGGTTTCTGCCAGCTTTCTCGCCACACCCTATTTCCACCAGATGCTGCTCCCATCAACAGGGTCACAGCCAGGGTCACGGCTGATGCTTGGAAAACAAGTCCCACTGATCTCATACCTCATTTGGTCTCAGGGTTCCCAGCTGCTTCGTCCTCTTCTCTTCACATTTTAGAGTTTTTAAATTTTTGTTACGTATGTGTAATGTTCTGGGTATTTAGTTGTAGATCATGAAAGGAATAGGAGAAAGTATGTCTACTTCACCTTTTTAGAAGCAGAAATCCTCACTTCTTTTAAAATAGTACTTATTGGAGTATAATTTACGTACAGAAACATTTCTACATTTTAAGTGTGCACTGGTTATAGTTTTATGCATATGCATCCATTATGCTCACCCCTCCCCAAGATATCAGATATCTCTAATCCATCCCCTAGAAAGTTTCCCTGTGCTCTTTCTTATCAAGACACTGCCTTCCCCCACCACCTTTCAGGAAACCACAATTCTGGCTTTTCCTACCATAGCTTAGGTTAGCCTATTTTTGAAATTCATACAAATAGAATCATATAGTAAGTACCATTTTGTGCCTTGCTTCTTTTCAGCAACATAATATTTTTGAGATTCACCCACGTTATTCCATGTATTAAAAGATCATTACTTTTTACTGCTGAGTAGCACTTCATTATGTAAATATACTATGATTAATTTATCCTCTTCAAGATTTGAATCTTAAAGGATAATTTTGTGTGAGTAAGCTGAGGAGCTGGAGCTGAAATTTGGGTTGGTAAGGCCAAATGACACATGGGTCATAAAGGCAAAGGTTGGAAAAAAAATCGTGGCTGTTCTTACACTTTGAGACAAGTTGATATGAAATCTACAGTCTACCTTCTTCAAACAGTCATTTTGGGAAGATCTGATTAGGGTCTCATCTTTTTAAATTAGGATTAGTTGCTAGCTATGGGTCTCTGTGAAATCTGCTGAGCTCATGCTGTCAAAATTTGTTATATGATCACCACAATTTTAGCAGTAATATGTCTGATATCAAATGACAAATAAGGAGAATGTGATGCAATTACTAGCCAGAAGAGACTATTCATTTCGAGTCTTGCTTTACAAAATTTAAAAAGCCACTTCATATTGCTTTGCTTGTAAAATGAAACAAACAATGTAAAATAATGAAACATTAACTCAATTACAGATATGTATTTTGTTTGCAGGGATTTTATTCTGTAATGTTCAATAATAGATATCTCTGCTAAAGATGGTGAAGGAATAATATGCAATGGTCTCAGCCTGCAGAAATATATCCTTACAAGCCACAAAAGCAGTGATTGGCTCAGAAAATTATTCACCGTGTGCTTATTGCATGCATGTTAATGGACAAATCACTGAGCACAAAGAGGGCTATGGCAGAGACCCTGCCCAAAAAGAACTTGCAAATTCATTGACAGAAAAGACAAATACAAGGAAAATGAAATAATACAAGATTTCTTGATAACCACACTCTATGTGAATAAAGCTACCTGCAAGTTTATAACTGCATCACAGAAGATCTTGCACAGCAGCCTGAAGTTGTGATGCAGGGGAGATATTCCTTTCATTTTGAAGTAAATGAGACTCAAAGGGATCAAGTGGCTTGCCCAAGTCACATCAGGTGAGTGTGTGGAAGAGCTAGGAGCCTGTATACACACCTCTGCCCCCCTCCCATGTCACCCGCAGCCTCACCTTCATGCTGAATCCCACTTACGGAGGAAGGGGTAACCTCTGTCCTGGCTTCCCCAGCTCTGACTCCGAATGGAGACATCAGGAGAGGATGTGCAGGTCTGTGCTGAAGCAGCGGAGTTCTCATGGGTTGGTTAGATTTGGTAAAGTACATTCAAAGGGTATCCCTAGAAGATGGAATAGTGTGAGCTAAACCTTTGGAGCCAATGAGTACCAGGTTGAAAGGAGAGTCATGTTTGAATTTCCTCATCTATAGGGCCAGGGTGGGAAAGAGTAGAAGATATGCCCATAGAGGAGCAAGCTGAGATGAGGGTGACTGGGACCAGAGTAGGAGCAGTGGAAGCAATAAGCCGAGGGAAGTTTCCAATTGTACCTGCGTGCATGGCTTTTTAATGCACTCCTTTTCCCTTTTGTTTAGTTTTCAATCTTTTGATTAGAAGCTCTCTGTGATGTGATGATGTGATGTGATGATGTGATGTGATGATGTGATGTGATGTGATGATGTGATG
>NW_016107422.1:5098890-5123346 GCF_001604975.1 Cebus imitator | reverse complement strand
TGATGTGATGTGATGTGATGTGATGTGATGTGATGTGATGTGATGTGTGTAAAAAGAACAGCGGTGCAGAGCACTTTCATGAAAGGTTGCATGTGTGGCTGGCTAGGAGCTGGGCTATATCTGCTGTTGCTGGGAGGTGTCAGGAGCTACTTTCTGTTGGTGTCCAGGCTCCTGGTTCCCCGTTGTCTTCGGGACTTCCTAAGACTTCTTCTTAAAGCAGGTAAAGAGATGCCATTCCTTCCATTGCTTTTCCCCGTTATGACGCAGGATCCTGTTGGGGAGGTGGTCAGGTGTGGGGAAGGGAAGCATTCTCTGGTTCTCTGATTTGGTCTCTGTCCTCTAGTGGGCCCGTGCCCCTGGGCTGTGACCTTCACATAGCTTCTCATTTTGTTTTGTTTTGTTTTCCCCCTTGGTCAGCAAGGGGTAGAGGGGGCTGGAGTTGGGTATTTCTCTACCCCAGGCAGGTTACACTGTGGCAAAATCCAAAGTGGTTAGTAAAATAGTTTTCCTTGGGGGCAGTCTTGCTAAGGAGGACAGAAAAGTCTGGGCACATTTCCAAATAGTTATTTTCCTCTTACCTCTACCAGAAGTGTGATTTTTCTCTGATCTACACTGTGAGAATCTAGTAGGGTTCCTGGGGGTAAAACTTATGCAAGTGTGAGGTTCTCCTACAACTGGGCCTCCCTGGAGTTTCTGAGCTTGTCCTGCAATTCCTCAGTTATAGTGTAGGTTTTCTCACCCCAGAATGGGTTCCCATGGGGGCTTCTGCTCCAGTAAACTGTGCTTTTCTGTATCCACCCATCTGTTCCTCCAATTTTGGGGACAGCAGTTTGCCCTGGGAATCAGTTCTCCGATGGATTTAACAAGAGTTTGTTCACCTTTTTTCTTGCTGTGAGGCCAGGAGTGACAACTTCCAATGTCTTTGTGCCAGACCAGAAACCACAGTTTTCAATAATTTTACTGAGAAAAAATTTCAAAATATATAATTACAAATGTCCCCTAAACTCAACACCCAATGATTGTCTACTTATTCTCAAGCTTGCTTCATCTATACTCCTTCCTATTTTTTCCAAATCCCAAGACTGCATTCCAGAATTACATCATCTCATAAATGTGTATTTCAGTATGCCTCTCTAAAAGATAAAGAACGTTGAAAAATAAAACTGTAATACCGTTTTCAGCTTAAAAAACACCAGTAGTCCCCAATATCCAATCATTCAAATTCTCCTTCTTACCTCACATATTTTTTAATTTATTTGAATTAGCATCCAAACTAAGTTGAGCCTCTTTTTAAAACTGTAATTTTTATTTTTCTTACCTCTGCTATTCTCCTTCCTTCTCTCTTTCCCATATGGTATTGTTAATATCTGTATAGCACGTATGTATATATGTATATGGTATTGTTAGTATTGGTTTAAAGTCAGCAAAAGAGAGAAGGAAGGAGAATATGTACATATGTATACATATGTATATACATACATGATATTGTTAATATCTGTATAGCACATATGTATATATGTATATGGTATTGTTAGTATTGGTTAAAAGTCAGGGAAAGAGAGAAGGAAGGAGAATATGTATATATGTATACATATGTATATACATATATGGTATTGTTAATATCTGCATAGTGTATAACAATATCATACATATATATATATATATATATATACACACACACACACAGATATTAACAATACCATATGGGAAAGAGAGAAGGAAGGAAGGTACTAATATCTGTATAGCATGTGTGTATATACATATATGATATTGTTAATATTGTTTTAAAGTCAGGGAAAGAGAGAAGGAAGGAGAATATGTATATACATATACTTATGTATATACGTATATGGTATTGTTAATATCTGTGAAGCATGTGTGTGTGTGTGTGTGTGTGTGTGTGTGTGTGTGTGTATAGACAGTATATTCATGTGACAGAAATTTGGTCATCAGTTTATAAAGCTGGAAATAGACTACATGTTGATATGGTTTGGCTCTGTGTCCCCACCCAAATCTCATCTCGAATTGTAATCCCCATGTGTGAGGGAGGGACTTGGTGGGTGGTGACTGAATCATGGCAGCAGTTCCCCCATGCTGTTCTCCCATGCTGTTCTCATGATAGTGAGGGAGTTCTCATGAGAGCTGATGGTGAGAAGGTGCCTGTTTCCACTTTGACTTTTCCCATGATTATAAGTTTCCCAAGGCCTCCCCAGCCATGTGGAACTGAGAGTCAATTAAACCTCCTTTCTTTATAAATTACCTAGTCTCAGATAATATCTTGATAGCCACATGAAAATGGATGAATATACCTGTGTTTTAAAAAGACCATGGATTCTGCAGAGGAAATATAAAGGAAATCCTTTCCCGTGTAAATGGAAAGGATTATAGAGAACAAAGTGTGGGTCTGGTTTAAGTAGGAAAAGCTTTCGCCCCAGTCTCAACCAAGTCTGTCCATGTAAATGAAGAATTCAAACTCATTCACTACCAATTGGTTGAAAACAACTGAGTCCAGATTGAGTAGTTCCCAACTGCAAATCAAGAGTCTCTGCTAGATGCCCCTTTTTTGGAGGCTGATGGGAGATCGTTTCTGGATACCAAGTCTCAGCTCTGGTTACAGGAACCATCTTAGCTCACAGGCTCAAACAGAGTTCCTCTGGAGCTTCCCTCTCTGGTAACAAAGGAGGGGTGACCGCCCTGCTTTCACTCACCATGGCCACTGGTTTAGCTTCCATTCACACATGTGTTGCTCTGCATCTTAGCTTCCTCACTTCACAGTACATCCAGTGGATCCATTCTCATCAGTTGCTGGACATAAGCTTGATCTTCTTAAAAAGCTGCATAACATCCCAAGGTAGGTATGTACCAGAACATATTCAATCACTCATTTATTAGCATTAGGATAAACATTGCAGTAATATCCCTTTACATGATTCTTACGTACAAGTGGTTTAACTTTTAAAGCATAGCTTCCCAGGAAGGAGACTACTGAGCATAAATGTAAGTGATCCATTTTTTAATGGACTTTATTGATGCATAATTGTGATGCAATAAACTGCACATATTTAATGTATACAATTTGATATGTCTTGACAACTGTCTACATATTCAATAAGATTTCAAATTTGATTTCTTTCAGGATGAGCTTTGGTAGTATTGTGTCTTTCAAGAAATGAGTCAATTTCACCTGCTCTGTTGAGTTTACTGGCATAAGATTTTCATGTTTTTTAAAATTTATAAAATCTAAAATCTGTTGTGGTATCATCTATTTTAATTCTGATATTGGTTATTTGTATCTGCTGACTTTCCCTATACAGCCTGGCTAAAAGTTCATCAATTTTATTGATTTTCTCAAAGAACCACCTTTTGGGTTCATCGATTTTCTGTTTTATATTTCATTGGTTTCCATTCTGATCTTTATTATTTCTTTTCTACTGCATACTTTTGAGTTTGAACTGCTCTACTTTTAAAATTTTCTTAAAGTCATAGATTTGTAATTGTTTTTATTTTCTAGGATAGAAATTTATTACTATAAATTTCCCTTTAAGTATTGCATTAGTTGTATCCCACAAATTTTATTGTTAAATTTTCAGAATGTATTAGTGTGGTTTTAGTCTGTTAAAAAATACTTTCTAATTTTCCTTTGGGTTTCTTCTTTAACCTATGGGTTGCTTTAAAGTATGTTACTTAGTTTCCAAATATTTGAAGATATACTTGATGTCTTTTTAAAAATAGATTTCTAATTTAATTCCATTACTGTGAGATAACATACTTTATATAAATTGAGTTTCTTTAAATGTATTAGGACATATTTTATAGCTCAGAATTTGGTTAATTTTGGTAAGTAGTCTGTGTGTACTTGAAAAGAACGTATATTTTGCTAATGTTGGGTGGGGTGTTCTAAAATTGTAAATTGTGCCAATGTGGTTGATAGTAGACTCAACCACATGCTGCCTACAAGGAATCCATTTTGAATATAAATATACAAGTTGATTAAAAGTAATAGGATGGTGAAAGATATATTTACACTGATCAAAAGAAAGCTGAATTGACCATATTAACATAAAAAATAAGATTCTAATTTCCTGTCTACATATTCTGGCAATTGTTGAAAAGCGGTGCTGAAATTTCTGACAACAACCATGGATTTGTCTATTTCTCCATGCAGTTCTATCACGTTTTGCTTCATATGTGCACCAAATGCTTAGCGTTGTTATGTATTTTTGATGAATTGACTTCTTTTTTGTTATGAGATGACCTTCTTTATCTCTGATAATACTCTTTGCTCTGGAATCTACTTTGTCTGAAGATAAGAAAAATTAGGGCCATTATTTCTTCATATATTTTTTCTGTCTCCTCCACTTTCTGTGCTTCCTCGGGGACTCCTATTATGCATATATTAGGCCATTTGATAATTCCTTGCAGTTCATTGATCCTCTGTTAATTTTTTCAGTCTTCTCTCGGTGTTTTAGTTTAGATAGTTTTGATAGCTATCTGCAACTGCTTTTCTTCTGCAATGTCTGACCTGCCATTAATGCCATCCAGTACTCATCACAAGCCAGACAGCATGGCCCTGTCAACAAAATGGGAAACTGTCAGAGATGAGGAGTCTCAGGTAAGTCAGAGCTCACAGCAATAGGATATGGAGAGGCTGAGCCGTGGCTGGGCAGGCTGAGATAATCCATTTATTGGGTCAGTCTGGCAGGCTGAGATGGGTCACATGCAGGGTGCCAAGGTGCAGCAAGCATATAGACTGGTATGCAGGTGACAGTCAGGTTAGGGAGTGGGGACAAAAAGTGAGATCACAGAAAGGCTTGGGACTCTCCCAACCTATGGGACTCTTGTATTGTGCTGGCTGAGACTTTAGCACGTTATTCACTCTAAGTCTGCCTCCATGTCTAGATTGATTCATGAGGGCAGGGACAAAAATTTCGTCTGTTCATGCCAAGTACTTGGTACAGAGAAGCTGCTCAGGATATATTTTTATTTTTTAGAGACTGAGTCTCACTCTGTTGCCCAGGTGGGAGTATAGTGGCATGATCTTGGCTCACTGCAACCTCTGTCTCCTGGGTTCTGGTGATTCTCAGACTCCCGAGTACCTGGGACTACAGGCGAGCACCACCATGGCTGACTGATTTTTGTATTTTTAGTAGAGACAGGGTTTCGCCATGTTGGCCAGGCTGGTCTTGAACTCTTGGCCTCAAGTGATCCATCTGCCTTGGCCTCCCAAAGTGCTGGGATTACATGTGTGAATAACTGCACCCAGCTCAGGACATATTTTTAAATAATGGAAGAAGCAGGTCCATGGACTCTCCGCTTGGTTTAGGGAAAAAGACCCGTGACACCAGCTTTTGGAGTTTGGGATTCTGCGACTTGGAAGCAAGGAGACAGAAGGATGTGATGCCATCTCACCAGCTCTCCCCTCTAAAAATTTCCCTCCAGTCTAGTTTTCTGGCATTTTTTTTTTCAGAGTGAGAAGGGCATGAGCACGGGGTAGTTATAATTACACACATAATGCATAATAGCTAGCAGATTGATCCAATGTAAATGGGTTATGTTTATAATTGTAGTGAACTGTAATTTTAAGTAAAATGAAAATTGGGGTCATACAACACATCTCAAAATATCTAATTACCAGAAAGCAATTTTGTATACAAATGCTCTAATCTATTATTCAACACAAACACATTTTAAAAGTATAACTACTAGTCAATCACAATTGCTCTGACATTACAATAAAAGTCTCTTGCAAAGACTATTCAAAGCATTTCAACAGTGTTGGAAGCTTTCAATATTAAGTACTTAGATATAGGAAGGCTGGCAAATGAGGCCATTAACACGCGTGAAGGCCTCAAAACTGTCGGGGTCATCAAAAACATGGGAAGTCTGAGAAACTGCCACTGCCGAGGGGAGCCTGAGGAGCCAGGAGAACTAAATATGATGTGGGGTCTTTGATGGGGTCCCGGAACAGAAAAAGGACATTAGGTAATGACTGAAGCAATCTGAATAAAGTATGGACTCCAGATAATAAAAATATGCCAACATTGATTTATTAACTGGAACAAACGTTCCGTAAAATGTGAAATGTTAACAATGGGGGAAAGTGGATGTGAGCTCTGTGGAAACTGTCCAATGCTCCCAAAGTTTCTGCAAATCTAAACCTGGTGTTTATTTCTTAAAAATCTATTTTAAAACAGAAATGTACAAAACTAGTGGAGGCCTGGAAACCATGTATAGCTGCACCAAAGTAGATTTAGTTGGCTAGTTTTTACCTTTGTTGCTTGAATTGTGTTTTCTCTGAAGCATCACATTTATAAAAGTGTGCTGTTATTAGTATGTGCACTGTTATCTTTGTGATACGTGTACTTGTGGTATATTTCAACTAAATGAAGCAATATTTATACATACAAGTATATTTGGTTATACTGTGGTGTACATACACATTTGAACTGAACATTCATGGTTTTGCTGTGTATAATTTGAATGCATTTGTACTTAGGATACATGTATACATGAATCTTCTACAATATCATGTTCATGTTTAAGTAATATTCCACCTTACGATGTATTGTAATTCAATATTTTGGGCTTTCTTGAAGTTTCATATTTTTCCTTATTGTAAAGAATGATTTGAATAATGTCACTGTAGATTTGTGCTTATTAATGTTTCTAGCCCTAGAAGCAATGTTGTTGGCATGAAAGGCTTTTACGTTTTTTGATTCACATTCTTAAATCGCCCACCAAAATTCTCTTATTGATGCCCCAACCAAAAGATTATTAGAATGCTTTTTTTTCCAGAGACTTGCTAATATTTGATATGAATATTACATTGATATTTTGTGAGCAAGAAATGTATATGTGCTAAATCACTCATTTCTCTTTACTTAGTGCTCTAGCTCTATGTACACATGTCTGTGGATTCCCATTCTCAAACATAAAACAAAGACACGTGGCTTCAGTGCAGAAGATTTAAGCTTATGTTTTGTTATTTGAGCACGTGGTCTTAAATGTTCTGTTTTATGTGCAGAATGCCTCCCGATTCAGTGTAATGCCATTTTATAGGCGCAGTGGGTCCATGAGGAAACCAGAATGTGCCAGGAAAAAGATGACTTTTCAGATTTTCTGGCCATCTTCAAAGCAATCATGTCACATTTATGATGATTTATTGTCACATCGAAATAAGTTTCACTTGTTTAGAAACAATAAATTATAAAAAGGATAGTGGTGCTGCTGATGCAGTTGAAAGAATAGTGTCATTTTCACACCTTATTTGCATTTTTAAAATTTTAAACCAAATGATTACACCACTGAAGACATCAACACCTGATCTAAATATTCAAAATCTGCTCACCGGTGTCATCTCAGAAGTCCTTGCGATCTATCAGGTTGGGCAGACAGAGTTCATTTACCAATGCAGGCCGCTTCTGAGCCTCGTGACTCAGCCCTCACTGAAGCAGAGCATTGGGATGCTGGCCTGAGTCTGTGGCATGGCTCATGGATGCTGGGCTGAAAGGTAGAGAATAGGACTCAGAAATATTAATATTTCAGCATAAAGCTTAATGATAGTAGCACCATTTCCTTAGCCGTAGTGTGTGTCAGGCCATGCACAAAGGGCTTTAAATGCGAATTCTGTCATTTCATCTTCCCAAGAGCCCCATGAGGTTGGCAGTTCTCATTACTGCATCCATCAGACAGATATGGGAACCAGTGCTCAGGTGGCTTGAGTGTCCTGTCTGAGACCCCATAGCTCTTGGATGACAGAGCTGGGAGTCTTAGTTAGAACAGACTGTTTGCTAGTTGAGCAAAATCCCTAGACCCAGAATCCTTGAAATGCTATGCAGATTTACCAACTTGTCTATGCTCTGTGGTAGAACGGGATATTTTTTTAAAGTCACAATCTTTATTGTGAGAACTCTCAACTTTCAAAAAGTTTTTAAAAATACAATGAGCATCCATACATTCTTCCCCCAACCTTGACATTTGTTAATGTCTTGATTCTTAGTGTGATGTTACTCCTAAACTCCTCAGCATGAACCTCCTAAGAATCAGAATATTGAATCAAGGGTATTCTGGTCCCCCTTTTTTTTGAAGTAGAAATTGAACCTAAGATGAGCATGGGGAATCCCACTGCTTTTGGAAAAATTTCAGTCTCTTGATCTGGCACTTCAGGTTCTCCCAAGAGTTGGCCCCAGTCATGAAGTCCCATCCCCATCCCTATTTGCTGCACCCACCCAACTCACCAGTCCTTAAAAACACAGGCAACTCGTTGCTGTGAAGCCTCTGCTCACTCATTCTGTTCTTCAACAGAAGAAAGCCAGTCTAAATCTGCTCATTCTTTTTTCTTCTGAGACAGAGTCTTGCTCTGTCACCCAGGCTGGAGTGCAGTGGTGTGATCTTGGCTCACTGCAACCTCTTCCTCCTGGGTTCGGGTGAATCTCCCACCTCAGACTCTCGAGTAGCTGGGATTATGGGCATCCCCCACCATGCCTGGCTGAGTTTTGGATTTTTTGCAGAGATGAGTTTTCGCCATGTTGTCCAGGCCAGTCTCAAATTCTTGACCTCAGGTGATCCACCAGCCTCGGCCTCCCAAAATGCTGGGATTACAGGAATAAGCCACCATGCCCAGACTGAATCTGCTAATTCTTTAAGGCTTAGTTGATGCTGCTCCTCGGTGGAGCCTCCCCAGATGTCCAAGTCCATGGGAGCAGCTTAGTCTCTATGCTCACTCACCTTCAGAATGTTCTGCTTTGCTTTAGGAGTAGCTCTGTTCCTATCTGACTCTCTCATTGTGTAGCACTCTCCTTAAGGTCAGAGTGGAGCAAGTCATCGTTGAATACTCCCCAGCATGAGACATAGAGGCTTGCACATAGTAGGTGCTTAATACACACTCATTGAATTGGATGGCTCTACCTGCTGGAGATAAACGGCACATTGTAATCACTCCAGAGTGCAGATCCTGAAAATGTTTTTCATTACAAGAAAAAAATAATCATTTGAATTAATTCACTGTTACAAATGCAAAGTATCTACAGCACTGGTAATAGTATCAGTACATCAGACAGTCATAGCACTTAGAGACTAAAATACTTTCATTTCCCTTAAATACCATCATAATGAAAAGAGTGGGTCATGTTATAAAGTCATGGAGGCCTTTTAACATAGCAGGTAGTTCCATTCTGTTTGTTGGGAATTTTAAACTACTCAAAGAAAAATGAAATGCTACTAAAAAGGATGTCATGATTGACAAAACGACGGGAAAGGGAAACATTCCTTTCTTCAAAAGTGCCTGTAACATGAAAAGAATGCCACAAAAAGAAGGTTGTTAACAGCAGATAGTTCAACAGTTACGTTATTATACCCAACTGCCAAAGTTGTAGAAAAAAGGCAGCAAATGAAGCAGTTGAGATGAACAGAGCCTATTTAGGAGAGGAAGAAATATATTGTATTTCTGAATGCAACAGCTGCATGTAAGAGTAACAAGATCCTGGCTGAAATTATAGCTTTGGATCCAATCCCCCCTTTGCAGCATCTAATCTGCTCTGTGAGCCTTGGCGCAGGCTGTTAGTGGATGCATCAAGGATGTTTTCCCAGCATGGTGATGTGGCAGCTGTTTGATGAGCAGCTGCATCATGTGGGTTTTAGGTCAGCGTGCATGGGAACACAGCCTTTTTGGTGAAACTGTGGGGGAAGTTAATGTCAGGCTGTGCCAGCCTGCTGGCTTTCCCTGGCAAAACCCTCTGAGATGACCCCATTCTGTACAGCTGGTAAGCCACGGCTTTGTATTTGAAAGAGATAAATGATCTGCTCCTTCTTTAACAGGGCTTAGTAAGGAAGGACCCTGAGTCAATAATATATGCAACCTGAAGAACTAGCACCGTGGTGTTGCAGCATGTCCTTGGCATTCATCCTCTGATCCTGGGCAAAAAATGCCCTGGGGGAGATCCCCGGAGCCACTGAATAGGACACTTACAAGACTTAGCAATGGATGAACTCTCAGCATACAGACACATTACACTCCCAAAGCAATAATTAAAAACTCATTGAACATTTAGATCCCGCCTGCTTAATTTTCCTCTTTCCACTCTTCCTTGTTTTCCTCTTTTAGTGAGTGACGGGAGGACATGAGAGAGTCGATTGTCAGTATTAAGATGCAGGTAAGTGCTATGGGAATAAAGCCATGTGTTAGATGGTTTCTCTTGACCAGCTTCCCCATCCCGGAGGGTCCAGCCCCCCATTTCATTGTAATCTCGTCCAGTGCTTTTGCTTGAGTCAAAGCTGGGCTTGCTCCCTTAGTCCCAGGAGTGGGCATATAACCCAAGCTGGAAAACCCATGTCCCCTGAACCACAGTGATTGGTTGGGAATTAGTTCCCCGTGACTAGATCCGCTCAATGCAAGCTTTCTTGAAGATATCTGCTGAGACTACTTGGAAGGGCCATTTCTCCTGCTCTGAAAGGGAATCTGAAGAGGACATGTAGGCTTGACCAGAGACATCTTGCTACTGGTGTGAAGGGAGAATTTGAAATGAGCCAAGCAGGGCATAATCAAGTCAAAGAGGGAAAAAGTAAAGGCCCCATGGCATTTTATACCCTGAATCCCAAAGCGGATTTAGGCCTTGAACTTTCCAATTGCAGGATCCAAGAAATTCTCTTTTAGCTTCTGTGAAATTGAAGTGGGCTTCTGTGCCTGCTGCTGAACTCACCTTGTTTAAAGGGTTGCTTTGTGCTTTGTGCCCCCTACTAGGATATGAGCTCTAGGCAATCAGGGGCTTTGTCTACCTTGTTCATTATTTTTCTTGTTTTTCCCAATTCCCAGACATTCCATTCTTTTATTTCTTTGAGACACAAGGGCTTGCTCCATCGCCCCCTTCATCCCCCAGAGCCCATCACAGCTCACTGCAGCCTCCAACTCCTAGGCTTAAGTGATCCTCCTGCCTCAGCCTCCCAAAGTGCTATGATTTTAAGTGTGAGCCACCATGCCCAGCTGTTTACTTTTTATTTGCTGCCTCCAACTACAGCCTACATTCCATGAAAGCCGGGGCTTTGTTTTTCAGGGCTTATTCCATTAACTCCATAAAAAGTTGTTGAATGAACATGTTAATCACAGGGTACAACTTTCATTCATTGAGGCAACATTTAAACTTTTATTAAGTACAGACTCTGCTTTCAAGTAGCCCCCAGTAGGTGAATAAATTGTAAAATAAAGGAAGACAGAATTAAGGAAGATCAGAGAATGCAATCTCCTAGGAGTGGAGGACCAGGGATTTTAGGGGACTCTTGCTGGAGGGCAGGGTTAGTGGTTGGCACTTCAGGCCCAAGGGGCTCAAGTGTCCTTGATCAATGAGACAGCTGCACTTGTACTGTGTGCAAGGAGTGGAGGGGGAAACAGAGAGGCTGGAAAAGAATCTAAGATTACAGGAAGAATGAAATGGGATAGAGCTAAGACCAATGAAATCTGCCAGGCTCCAGGGGAACTTTGGAACCAAATCCTTCTCTCTAAGAAGCCATGAAAAATATAATCTAAAAATGATATATGGGAATATCTCATCAATTTAGATATTTCTATTCTTAATTTGTAGCCACTTGAATTTTATCTGGGTAACAAAAAATTTGCAAAGCAAATTAAGAATGCAAATAAGATTAGAGAGGAAATGTTTAAGCTACTCAAGAGAACAAAGTGTTTTCTTGCATTGATTTACATAAAAAATTGATAGACTAATTAAAATATCTTCTCATTATTAAAGCCACTTATAGCACATATTTATTGCCTGATACAATAAGTTTAGTTGGAAATAAGTAAATTTTATTTTTCTTGAGATAGTGACTCTAATGTAAATTGGTGAAGTATTTCTCATCATTCAGTATTTAGGATCGATTTTCAAATCCCTCTGAGATTTAATGTTTTTATTATTTTTTGAACCATTTTGTATCAGGGTGCTTTTGTTTTTGTTTTTAGTTCAGTTTTATTGATTAGTTAATAGACATTTGGATTATTCACAGCTTTTGGCCATTATCAACAAATTGGGTCTGAATATTCAAATAAAAGACTGCATGGGCATATAATTTCATTTCTCTTGGTAAATAGTGATTGTGTCATATGGTAGATGTAGGTTTTACTTGTAAAAAGCTATCAACTCTTTTCCAAAGTGATTGTACCATTTTGCATTCCTACCAACAAAGCCTAAGAGTTCCATTTACCCCACATCCTCACACACATTTTGTAATTTCAGGCTTTTAAAATTTTAGTTATTCCTGTAGGTATGTAGTCATATTTCATAATAGTTTAATTCAAAGTTTCCTAATAACTAATGATGTTGGGCATCTATTTATGTACTAAGTTGTCATTCAAATATTTTTTGTGGTGAAGTATTCAAACCTTTTGTCTATTTTAAAATTTGGATTGTCTATCTTCCTATCATTGTATTGTAAAAATTTGGAAATATTTTTTCTAATCTGTGTCTTTCCTTTTAATTAATTAATTAATTTTTTTCTGACAATGGTCAGCTGAGCAATTCAGCTGCTTTTATATGTAACTTTTATGTATTCTTTTTTTGGGCCATTTTATTTATTTATTATACTTTAAGTTCTGGGGTACATGTGCTATTTGAAGAGCAAACATTTTAAAGTTTGATAAATTTCATTTTTTAAAAATTCACACTTTCTGTGTTCTATTTAAGAATTCTTTGCCTAGCCAAAAGTCAATAAGAATTATTTAAAATGCTTTATAATTTAAGGTACATTCACATCTATTTCTTTTTGTTCATTTTTGTTATATGGTGTAAGAACTTTATTTTTTCATATTGCGATCCAGTATTTTGGCACAATATATTGAAAAAGATTATCTTTTCCACAGTTGCATTACTTTGCCAAATGTTACATGCCTCTTTCTGAATTCTATTTCGTTTTACTGATCTATCTGTCTGTCTGCCTTCTGAGAATACCACGCTGTCTAAATTACTGTAGCTTTATAACAAGTCTTGATATCAGGTATAGTAAGCCCTCCAACTTTGTTCTTCTTTATAAACATTGTTTTGTATGTTCTGAGAATTCACATGTTCATTCCTTTCAGAACAGAAAGCTTGCTTGAATTTTAGTTGGTTTTCCATTGTATCTGCAGATCAATTTGAGGACAACTGGCATCTTAGCAATATTGAGTCTCTTGGTCCATAACATGGTATATTTCTCCATTTATTAGATCTTCTTTAATTTTTGTCAGCACTGTGTTATAGTTTTCAGTGTATGGATTCTTTATCTATTTTGCTATATATATTACTGAGCATTTTATACAGTTATGCTGTTGTAATTGATATTTAATTTTAATTTTAAATTTCTAACTGTTCGATGCTAACATAAACAAACATAGCTGATTTTGTTTGTTGACCTGCAATTTGATAATCTCATTAATTCTAATAGTTTTTTGTAGATTTTTTAGGATGTTCTAAAAAGAAAATCACATTTCTGTGAACAGAAAGTTTTATTTTTTCCTCTTCAACCTGTAAGACAACTGTTTGCTTGCTCATTTATTGTTTATTTTTGTCTTATTGAACTGGCTAACACAACAGTAAATAGATAGAATGAGAGTAGACATCTGCTTTATTGCTGCTTTTACGGGAAAAAACAGTTTGAAGTTCGATGTTAGCTATGGGATTTTCATAGATGTCCTTTATCAGATTGAGAAAGTTTCCTTATATTTCTGGTTAAATAGCAACTTTATAAAATCATAACTTGATGTTAAATTTTGTTAATTTTTTCTGTATTTGTTGAAATTATCATATTATTTTTCCTCTTAGTTTGTGAATGTGAAAATTTCAATAATATTTAAATGTTAGACCAATTTTGCAATCTTAAGATAAACTCAACTTGGTCATGATATGTATATTTTTAATATGTTGGCAGATTCCACTTGACAATATTTTGTTAAGGGTGTGTGTGTGTGTATGTGTGTGTGTGTGTGTGTGTGTGTGTGTATCTATTTTTATGAGGAACTATGGTTTGTAGTTTTGTTTCCTGTGCAATATAGTCTCATTTGGACATAAGAAGGATGCTAGCCTCATAAAGTTAGTTAGAAAGTCTTTTTTCTTACATCATTTTCTGGAAAAGATTGTGGATAACTTATATTATTTCTTCCTTAAATGCGTTGTAAAATTTACCAGTGATTTCATCTTGATCTGGAGATTGTGTGTGTGTATGTGTGTGAGTGAGTGTGTGAGTGTGCATTCTTTTAACTACAAATTTGACTTCTTTAATAAATATAGGGCTATTCAGATAATCTAATTTTCCTATGGGAGCTTTAGTGATTTTTGTTTCTCAAGGAATTTCTCTATTCCATCGAAGTTATTAAGTTTATTGATTTAAAGTTGTTGATAATATTCCCATATTACATTTTTAATGTCTGTAAGGTCTGTTGTGATGTTCTCCTTCCATTTCTGATACTGGTAATTGTGTCTTCTGGATTTTTTTCCCCATGCTCACTCTGGCTAGAGGATTATCATTTTATTGATCTTTTCTAACAACTAGCTTAGTTTATCTCTTTTCTTCTCCTATATTATTGGTTTCTGCTCATTATTGTTTCTTTCCTGCTGCTTACTTTGAGTTAATTTCATTTTTTTCTAGTGTTTTAAGTTGGAATATTACATAATTGCTTCTAAGTCTTTTCTCTTTTCTAATATTTTGGGTGGTATGCCCTATAATTTTCACTTAGTTCAAGTTGCTTCACAGTGTTTTTCAAGTTTTCGATTTTCCACTAATTTTTTAATCTACTTGTTCGATCAATTATTGAAAGAAAGCCATTGTGTTCTCCAGGTATAAATGTATATTTTCCTATTTCTTCTTTTGGTTCTACTACTTTTATTTCTAGTATTTTCAATTTTTGTTATGCCGTTTATACACACATAGAATTATTATGTCTACTTAATGAATTAACTCCTTTAACATAATGAAATATCACTATGTAAAACAAGCCTAAAAAGGGTCAAGTTGATTTCATGTAACTTAACTGCATTCCCAAACAAAATCCAAAAATAAGAGGAAAACAATAAAATTCAGCACCCTGCAGTGTAAAATTCATGTCTGACATTCAAGCAAAAATTACTATGCATAATTCAAGCAAGCAAGAAAATGCAGTTCATAACCAGAAAAATAATAAATAGTAAAAGACACTGAAATTACAGAGATGATAGAATTACCAAACATAGTTGTTAAGACACCTGTTATAAACATCCTCTGTTTGTTCAACAAGGTGGAGGAAACCATGCAAATAATGAAAAAAATGGAAAACATATAAAGACTCAGGTCAAACTTAAGAGATAAAAAACAATATATAAAATAAAAAGTACACTGAACAAGATTGTCAGCAAATTTTGTACTGAAGAAAACATTAGTAAGCAAACTTGAAGATAAGTTGAGAAACTTGGCATCCACATCCATAATCCATCAGTTTTAGTATACATGTATTGTGGTATTGTCATAACTCTTGTTTACCTGTGCCTCCATGGGTGGAAACTTTATCAACTGGAGTACAATGATTATGTACAGTTGTTTTTGCCTTTAATCTTATAGAATCCACTCATGTCCAAAGTTACTTAGGTCAGCACTTTTTCTCTCCACTCTTCAATGAGGTTGTGCCATATATTTTAAAGGAGTTAGATTCTCTTGTCACATTTTGCATTAACATCCTAGACCACTTGACCTCCTAAGTTATATTTTTTAAATTTTATACATCACGTCTCACTTGTTATGCTGTAAAGTTATATGGATTTTGACAAAGGCACAGTCATGACAAACGCCTCATAGTGTCATAAAGAATAGTTTCATTGCCCTAAAAAAATCCCTTGTACTTCACCTATTTAATCCTCCCCCCGCCCACCAAGCCTCTGACAATCACTGATCTTTCTATTATTGTTGCAGTTTTGTCTTTTCCAGAATGCCATGTGATTGGCACCATATAGTACGTAGCCTTTCCAGAACAACTTCTTTCACTAAGCAAAAAGCATTGTAAGATTTATCCAAGTCTTTTTGTGACTTGTTAACTCATTTCTTTTTATTTCTCTGTAGTGTTTTCAAAAGGTATTTGTTAGTTTCTGGAGACTGGAACAGAGATATGTATATTTGTCTGGAAAACAACAAAGAATATCTTCTTATCTTTAAAAAAAAATGCCAGTTCTATTCATCTAATTGCCCAGGCCAGAAAACTGAGAGCCATCACAGCACATTTTTCATTCTTCCTCACCTATTCATCACCTATCCCTGTGGAGTCCCCCCAACATACATCATGGATGTATTGATTTTCCTCCATTGCTACTCCCAGCATCTCATCCAATTAAACATCACCCCAGCTATGTTGTTTTAATAGATTTCTAACCATTCTTTCTACTTTCCCTCCAATTAGTACTTCAAGCAGCAGTCAGTGACATAAATTGGTTGACATCATACCCTTGTTTAAGATTCTCCCAAGTCTTTCTAATGGCTTGGAATAAAATGAAGAAAATCTAACATAGCCCTGGGCTGTCTGAAGATGGAGATCCTAGCCACACTCATAGCTTGGCTGCCATATCTTCCTTTTGATTACTAGGTCCTGCTGTCCTGATCTTTTAGCTCCTAAAGCAAGCTCTCTCTCATATCAGAGTCCTTCCATATACAATTCCCCTTATAAGAATGTTCTTTCCCTAATTATTTGTATGGCTAACTCTCATTTATCAAGTTTCCATTTTGTAGTTACCACCCCAGGGAAGCCTTTCTCCTTCACCAGATCTAAAGACACATTCTTCTAGTTATTTTTCCTTTTGCTTATTACAAATTTTAATTATACACATTTTTTTTTTGTTTGTCCCTCTCACTATCTTATAAGAGCCATTAAGGCAAGACCATGTGATTTTTGTTTACCGCAGTACCCCAGAATCTAGAGCTGTAGCTGGGACATTGTATGTGCTCAAGAAATATGTACAGAATGAATGGTTGGATGAGTTGTAGTGATAAGAGAAAAAGCTCAGGCCAACCTGGCTCTGAGTTCTTGCTCTTATTCTTAGTGACCTTGGGCAAATTATGTAACATGTCTGACTCAAGGTGTCTGTTTTTAGAATTAAAACTTAATATCTGTGTATATTTATGGGATGCATCTGATATTTTGCTATATGCATAGAATGTGTAATGATCAAGTCAGAGTATTTGGGGTATCAATCAACTCAAGCATTTATCATTACTATGTGTCGGGAACATTTCAAGTCCTCTCTTCTAACTATTCTGAAATATACAATACATTGTTGTTTACCATAGTCACCCCACTCTCTTATCGAACATTAGAACTTATTCCTTTTATATACCCATTTACCAATATCTCATCATCCTACCCACCATATACCCTTCCCAGCCTCTGGTGTCTGTTATTCCACTTTCTACCTCTGTAAGATCACAACTTCTTAGCTCCCACATATAAGTGAAGACATGCAATATTTGTCTTTCTGTGTCTGATTTATTTCATTTAACACATTGACCTCCAGTTCCATCCATTTTGCTTCAAATTATATGATTTCATTCTTTTTATGGTGAATGGTATTTCATTGTGTATATATACCACATTTTGTTTATCCATTTATCCATTGATGAACACAGGTTGACCGCATGTCTTTGCTATTGTAAATAGTGCTGCAATAAACATGGGGGTGCAGATATCCCTTTAATATATTGATTTATTTTCCTTTGGATAAATACTTAGAAGTGGCACTGCTGGATTATTTGGTAGTTCTTTTTTAGTTTTTTGAGAAATCTCTATATTGTTTTTGATAGTGGCTATACAAATTTACATTTCCACCAAAAGTATAATCAATATAATTTACTGCATCCTCACCAGAATCTATTATTTATTGTCTTTTTTGTAATAGCCAGCCTAACTCGAGTGAGATGGTATCTCATTGTTGTTTTGAGTTGCATTTCTCTGATGATTAGTGATGTTGACCAATTTTTCATGTATGTGTTGATATTGTGTATGTCCTATTTGGGGAAATGTCTATTCATGTTCTTTGCCCGCATTTAAATGGGATTATTCATTTTTGGCTTTGGTTTGTTTTATTTACTATTGAGTTGATTGAGTTCCTTGTATATTTTGAATATTATTCCATTGTCAGATAAATAATTTGCAAATATTTTCTCCATCCAACCAGTTGTCTCTTCACTCTGTCAATTTTTTTTTTTCCTGTGTAAAAGCTTTTTAGTTTGATGCAGTCTCATTTCTCTGTTTTCATTTTTTTAATGTCTTAGCCATAAAACCTTTGCCTGGACCAATGCCCTAAAGTTCTTCATATTTTCTTCTAGCAGTATATATGTTTGGGTCATATGTTTAAGTCCTTAATTCATTTTGAGTTTATTTTTGTGTATGTTGAGAGATAGGAGTCCAGTTTCATTCTTCTGCATATGGATTCAGTTTTCCCAGAATCATTTGTTGAAGAGTGTGTACTTTCCCAGCTGAGTGCTCTTGGTGACTTTGAAGAAAATCAGTTGACTGTAAATATGCAGATTTATTTTGGATTCCATTTGTCTATGTGTCTGTTTTTATACCAATACCATGCTGTTTTGAATATTATAGCCTTGTAATATATTTGAATTCACACAGTGTGATGCCCCCAGCTTTATTCTTTTCACTAAGTATAGCTTTGGCTATTTGAACTCCTTTTGGTTTCACATAAATTTTAGGATTTTTTTTTTCTATTTTTGTGAAAAATGACATTGGTACTTTCATAGGGATTGCATTGAATCTGTAGATTGCTTTGGCCAGTATGGTCATTTTGACAATATTAATTCTTCTGATCCATGAGCATGGGATGCCTTTCTGTTTGTTTGTGTCCTCTTTAATTTCCTCCATCAGTGTTTCGTAGTTTTCTTTGTATAGGTCTTTTACCTCCCTGGTTAAATTTATTCCTGGGTATTTTATTATATATTTTTTGTAGTTATTGGAAATGAATTGCCTTCTTGATTTCTTTCCCAGCTAGTTTATTCTTGGTATGTAGAGAAGCTATTGATTTTGTATGTTAAATTTGTATCCTGAAACTTTACTCAATTTATTTATATGATCTAAAAGCTTTTTGGTGAAGCCTTTTAGTTGTTCTAGATGTATGATTATGTTGTCTGCAAATACTGACAATTTGGCCTTCTCTTTTCCTAATTAGATACCTTTTATTTCTTTCTCTTACCTGATTGTTCTGGCTAAAACTTTCAGTATTATATTAATAAGGGATGATGAAATTGGGCATCCTTGTGTTGTTCCAGTTCTTAGAGAAAAACCTTTATACTTCTGCATGTTCAATATAATGTTAGCTGTGTTTTTTTCATATATGGCGTTTATTATGTTGAGGAATGTTTCTTCTATGCCTAGTTTGTTGAAAGATTTTATCATGAAGGCATGCTAAATTTTACCAAGTGCTTTTTCTGTATCTGTTGAGATGATGAGATGGTTTTTGTCCTTCATTTTGTTGGTGTGATGTATCATGTTTATGGCTTTGTGTATGTTGAGCCATCTTTGCATTCCTGGGATAAATGCCACTTTATCATGACACATTATCTCTTGATGTGCTGTTAAGATTTACTTTGCTAGTATTTTCTTAAGGATTTTAGCATTAATATTCGTTTTAGCAATATTCATTTGAATATTGACCTATATGTTCTTTTGCTGTTGTGTCCTTGTCTGGTTTTGGTATCAGGTTAGTGTTGGCTCATAGAATGAGTTAGAGGAAATTCCCTCTCTTCAATTTTTTGGAATAGTTTGAGAATAATTGGTGTTAGTTTTTCTTTGTAAGTTTTATAGAATTTGGCCATGAAGGCTTTATTTGTGGGGAGACATTTTATTACTTATTCCATCTCATTTTTTATTATTGGTCTGTTCATGTTTTTTATCCCTTCCTGATTCAATCTTGGCAGGTTATATGTATCCAGGGATTTATCTATTTCCTCTAGGTTTTCCATTTTGCTAGTTTATAGTTGTTCATAATGGTCTCTAGTGATCTTTTGTATTTTTGTGGCATCAGTTGTAATGTCTCCTTTGTATTTCTGGTTTTGTTATTAGGGTCTTCTCTTTTTTTCTTGATAAGTCTAGTTAAAATTTTATTGATTTGTTTTAATCATTTCAAAATACCAACTCTTTTCATTTGTTGATCCTTTGTATTATTTTTAAAGTCTTTATTTTCTTTAGGTCTGCTCTGATCTTTATTCTTTCTTTCCTTCTACTAATTTCAGGTATGGTTTGTTCTTGCTTTTCTAGTTTCCTGAGGTACATCATTAAATTATTTATTTGACATATTTCTACTATTTTAATGTAGGTGCTTATTGCTATAAAATTCCCTCTTAGCACTGCTTTTGCTGTATTCCATAGGTTTTGGTAGGCTGTGTTTCAGTTTTCATTTGTTTTAAGATTTTTTTGTTGTTTCCTTCTTAATTTTTTCTTTGGCTCAGCGGCCATGTCAGTAGCTTAATTTTTATGTATTTGTAATTTTATTGTAGTTCCAAAGTTTCTCTTGTTATTTATCACCAGTTTTATTCCAGTGTGGTTTGTGAAGATGCTTGATAGGACTTTGATTCTTAAAAGTTTGCTGCAATTTGTTTTGTGTCCTATCATATGGTCTATTCTGGAGAATGTTTCATGTACTGATGAGAAGAATGTATATTCTGTAGCTATGGAATAAAATATTCTGTAAGTATCTATTAGATCCCTTTGGCCCAAAGTGCAGTTTAAATTCAATTTTTCCTTGTTTTCTATCAAGATAATCCATCTAGTGAGAGAGTGTGATGTTGAAGTCCCCAGCTATTACTGCATTGTATCACTATATTGGAGTCTTTCTCTCTCTTTGGATCTAATAATATTTGCCTTATAGATCTATGTGCTCTGGTACTGGGTGCATATATGTTTAAAATTATTATGTCATCTGATTGAATTGATAACTTTATGATTATGTAATGTCCTGCTTTGTCTCTTTTTACTGTTTTTACTTAAAGTCTGCTTTATCTGATATTAGTAAAGCTACTGCTTGTGTTTGCTTTCTGTTTGCTTGGGATATACTTTTCTGGTCTCTCACTTACTCTTTCCTGCACTGGGGAGCCTTCTCTAGGATCCCAGAAGATCCCAGATAAGCAGGCTACCTCGCTTTTCTTCTCTTCCTTCCTTTAGGTGTTTCCTGTCACATCACTGAATTCCAATGTCTCTCTTGGGTGGTCTATTTGAAGTGTGATTATCTACTCACTATTTTGACTCTTCTTTGCGGAATAGGCAAGAACCAGATGCCTCTAGTCAGCCATTGTGAAGCCCCTCCCACAGTTTCTTAATCTGTTAATTAAATACAATACTTCAATATATAGACAGCAATTTTATATATATATATATATATAATATTGTATATTATTATATAACATATAAAATATTTTATATGTAATATAAAGGATGAAATTACACACACACACAGGCACAGAGAGAGATAACCTAATCCTTGGCTACATTTTAGGATTTCAGTAGGTGTTAGCTAAAAACATTCTAGTAATTGATCTTTTAATGACACATGCTAGTATGAACTATAAATTTTGCTTTTTAGAATTTATTGAATTGTTCATTTATTTATTTTTATTATATATTATATGCTCCTAACTTCTGTAAATGCTTTCTGGTTTTAGGATCTAAAAGTGCTGGAAAGAGAGAGAGAGAGAGAAAGAGAAAAATTAAGCGTCCTCATAATAACTTCTCAATGTTTTGTCTAATATATTTTCATTTGCATTAACATGGTTTATTAATTCTTTTTTTCCTTGTGAATAACATCTTTTATAGATACCAAATTACCCTTTGTCATATTTAATAGTTTGGGTCTTAAATTCTGCTGTTTGAGATCAATACAACCATTTATTTCTTTCATGATTATATTTGCCCAATAAATTTCTACTCATCCTTTGATTTTTAACATTTTATTGTAGCTTTATTTTCAGTGTGTGTCTTCAGGAAGCATGCAGGTGGATTTTCTCATATCCCATCCAAACTTTTAGGAATATATAAGTCAAGGTTCTAAAACAGAACTTCTGTTCAGTCAAAAATTTGTGTCTCCATTCCTGTAGATCCTACCTCAGCATTAGCAGTATGGGGCCCAGTGCTTGCATTTCCATTGTGAAAACCAGTTTTCTAAAACATCCAGCAACCCTTAGAACACTGTTAGTTATCATTAACTAAAGATTTCAGTTTTTTTTTTCTTGTTTAGTTTCTTTCCTTTTCAGTGGGCTAACTTTGTGTTTGGTTAGTTTTCCTTGATCATTTCCATCATTTTTTTAATACTACTGGAGTGTACCTCTCAGCATTTGCAGAACTTTTAAAACCTGCATTTCTCTCATTATAAAGTCAAGAATGAATTTATTTCTTCTTGTTCCTCCTTGTCCCAGGTAAAAGGAAGAATTTAGCATATTCTTGGTTTGAGACCATTAATTATTATTATCATGTGCATATTTTATAATGTAGCTTTCTGGTTTTCAAAATGCTTATCTATATTTACAGTCTGCCTCAAACCAGTCACTTACCAGTATTCACAGTTAGCTCTCTATTGGCTTATTTCCTCCAGGATGTCCTTTAATCTCTTCCCCAATCTGGAACATTTAGTGAAACAACATCTCTCTCTTAACAGGAGAGCATACAGCAAGGTGGATTTGTAAAGACCTTTTCTCAGGCCATACACAGATGATGACATCATTGTTTTATTTCTACACACGATCAGAATTTGGCTGGGTATAAAATTTGGCCTTACAATTCTTTTCCCCTGAGAATCTGAGGATGATGATCTTCTGTTTGTTGGATCGTAGTTTTTCAAAGAAATCTGAGGTCAATTGAGTTTTCTGTCCTTATGGCCTTATTGATTGATAAAGTTTGGCTGTGTCCCGACGCAAACCTCATCTTGAATTGTAGCTCCCATAATTCTCAAGAGTTGTGGGAGGGGCCCAGTGGGAGATTACTGAATCATGGGGGCAGTTTTCCCCATACTGTTCTGGTGGTAGTGAGTAAGTCTCACAAGTTCTGATGGTTTTAAAAGGGGAAGTCACTTTCACTTGGTCTCTCATTCTCTCTTGCCTGCTGCCATGTGTGATGTGCCTTTTACCTTCCACCATTACTGTGAGGCCTCCCCAGCCATGTGGAATTGTGACTCCATTAAACCTCTTCCCTTTATAATTACCCAGTCTTGGGTATGTCTCTATTAGCAATATGAAAACAGAGTAATACATCCATCTAGGTGCTTTTAGGATTTTTCCTTTAATTATCTCATTCAAAACTGTGATTATTTTTTCACTCATTTTATCTGGGACATCATGGTCATTTTGAATTGTCATATAACCAGCCTCTTTCTTTTTTTTTTTTTTTTTTAAGCTGAGGAACTATTCTTCAATAATGCTTACCTTTAATCACAATTCTCTTTCAAGCATTCTGGTTTCTTCATTTAACCCTCTTTCTATTAGGGTTATTCTCCTACTGCTCACCGAATGGCTTGTTAGGTGCCCAAGCTCTGTGACCCTGGCCCTTTGCCAATTCTGAAGAGGAAACCCACTGCAACCCCCACATCATCTTGGCAATGCCCCCATCATCTTTTAAAGCAGACTTAAAAACAGTAAAAAGAGACAAAGAAGGTCATTACATAATCATAAATAGCCTATCATCCTAAATAGCAAAGAGCAAGGAGGGGGCTCCATGAGTAGGAGGAGGATCAGCATCATGAAAGAGGAATCTGTAAATAAACAGAAAATCCACTCCAGAGGAAGCTGAGACAATTCAGAGAATGTGAAACAAACAACAACAACAACAAAATGGAAAATCTCTAATTAGTAACTAAGAAAGATTTGGGGGAAATCAATACATTTCATAAATCAATAACTTTGTGCTAGGGGTAAAAATCAATGAATCAGTCCTAAAGAGATGATGACAGGATTGTGGTGTCACCTAGGCCGTCTGAAGAGCTCAGTAAAAATGGCTTCAAGTGATAGGGTATATCTCCTAAAATCATTTCAAAGACCATGTACCCTCTTTGTACATTTAAGCTGCTTTCTAACATCTTTAATTATATTGAAATACTTGAAAATAACTTCCAGCATATTGCAAATATTAACATTAAAAGTGTCTGCAGTTAAATGTATCCAAAGGAATCAAAATTCCCCAGTAACTGCCCACCATCACTCACTTAGAAGATCCATGGGTGAGCCCTTCTCTAAAATTAGTACATTCATAACTTTTTTTTACTCCTTGGATTATTGTCTTTTACTTTTATCCAAATATGCTTTTATGAATTAAAGACTTTAGTGTTTACCTCATCATTAGTTCTTATAACAAAGATGTATGTAAATTGAATTGTTTAAATCTTTTAAATTTTCTGAAATCATGGGCTCTAAAAGTTTTGCTAGCTTAAGGTATAATTTCAAATGTTTGCGTGTATATATGTATATATATATATATATATATATATATATATA
>NW_016107422.1:5089160-5098765 GCF_001604975.1 Cebus imitator | reverse complement strand
AAAAAAAAAAAAAAATTAAAAATGATCGTCAAGGCATGGTGGTGCACACCTGTAGTACCAGCTACTCAAGAGGCTGAGGTGGGAGGACTGCTTGAACCCAGGGACTGAAGTTGACAGTGAGCTGTAATTGCACCACTGCCCTCCAGCCTGGTCAACAGAGCAAGACTCTATCTCTAAAAATAAAAATAAAAACAAGCAAATATGTCCTAATTAACTTTCAATTGAATATAAATAATTATTAAAGACAAAGACAACTTTATTGGAAATGTATGTCTTAATGAGATAAATGAAGCTTTATCAAATTACTTCACATGGCTGTTCATGAACATGACCTATTGCTAGAATGAGACAGAAATCACACCATGTCTATTCCTGAGTCTTATTTTCATAGTCATAGGCACTGAGAAATCTCCACATAAAAGAGTAGATACTAATAATGAGCAGATACTCATAAGAGAATAATACTAATTAGATACATGTCATAAATCATAGTGAACTCTTATAAAACAGAATTTAATGATTAATTGGCTATCAAACTACTTTTGATCTTTTGTCTGTTTTGCTGTAAGCAAAGTCATTGCTACCATTTGATCTGCAAAGGATTTACAACTTTCTCAAATTTTGGGAAACACAGCAAAAATGTATAACAAAAATTATTAAGTCACTATTAAGTATACTCTTACTCTTTCACTTAGAGTCAGTTTATTTAACAAGATACATTTAGAAGGGATGGGAAAATTAAAATATATCAGTATGCTTTTGCCAAGATAACATTTCTGATAAAAATATTTTTTACTATGTGCTTTAAATATCCTTAATCAAAAACTTGAGCTGCTGATTGAGCTCATTAAATTTTATGGATAAAGCCCTTTATACACCCTAAATAGCAAAGTCAGTATTCACTATCAAATACAATGGCCAAATGAGATTTGCTTTCTATCACAAATACCTAACTTTGTATCTCAGTTTTTAATGAAAAATAAGTTATCTCACATATGTGTGAGCTTCCTTGAGCTGCTGAGACAAAGTACCACAAACTGGGTTGCTTGAAGTGACAGAAATTTATTGTCTCACAGTTCTGGAGCCCGGAAATCCAAGGTCAAGGTGTTGGTGGGGCCAGGCTCCCTGTGAACTCTGTTGAGAATACCTGCTTCTTCCTAGCTACTGGTAGCTTGCTGGAGATCTTTGAACTTCTTTGTCTTGTAACTGCATAATTCCAACCTCTGTCACCGTCACCATGTAGTATTTTCCCTGGGCTTCTCTGTCTTTGCAGGCCTGTTTCTTACAAGGACACCCATCACATTTAATTAGGAGCCCATCCTACTCCAGGACAACTTCGTCTTAACTAATTATTTCTGCAATGACCCTATTTTCAAGTAGAGTCACATTCTGAAGTATTGGGAGTTAGGATTTCAACAGTTCTTCCCTTTGGCTGAGTGGGGTGGGGAAGGTTTGGATGAAACTCAACCCTTAATAACATGCTAAGAATATTTTCAAAATCACCAAGAAATAAATTACAGAATGCATTGTACAAAGCAGATAACTAAAATCTGTTAAGATTAAAGTGGCGTACACCTAAAAGGATTAACCTGTGTGTTAATTTTTAAAACAAGTCAATATGCCACATCTCATTACTTAATTTATATTAATACAATAATATGTAACCAAAATTATAAGTAATTATGCATAATAATTAACTGATGTGTAACTAGAATTATAAGTTAGTTACAACAAGAAGAGAAAAAGGCATTGCATCCTTTGGTAAATGCATTTATATGCTCATGTGTCAAAGTCTGGTATTTGGCTTTTGGGCATAATTAAATAAATATCAGATAAAAAGCAATAATGCCACTAACCTCAATATACTTCATGATTAAATTTTTTTATATATTTAATTAAAGTGAAAATGATATATTACCCAGACCTAATCTGTCCAGCAGCTGGCTTATTTTATTTTTTGTTACCAAGAGGTTGAAAATTTTAAATATTTTTTGAGTTATAGTGATAATTTATGTGAAAATAACAAGTACTTAATTATATGATTTAAATAGGATCAGTTTTAACCACCAGTTATGGTTCAAATGATGGTATCCCCTCCAAAAATTATTTTGAAACGTAACCCCCTTGCAACAGTATTAAGAAGTGTGGCCTTTGGGAGGTGATTAAGTCATGAAGGTGATGCCCTCATGAGTAGGATTAGCACCCTTCTAATAGTACTTGGAAGTTAAAGGGAGCATCCTCTTGCCTTTCTCTTCCTTCCACCACATGAGGACACAGTGTTCCTCCTCTCAGAATGATGCAGCAACAATGTGCCATCTTGGATGTGGGGAGCAGCCCTCACCAGACACCAATCCTATTAGCACTTTGCTCTTGGACTTTCCATCCTCCAGAACGGTGAGACATACATTTCTACTCCTTATACATTACTCAGCCTCAGGCATTTTGTTATAGCAGCACAGACAGACTAGACACGACACTCCCTCACTGAGTAATACACACCAATTTATTGTAATCGCAACTAATATCTTCAGGGTTTACTCTGTGTACCTTGAAAAATGTGGTGGTCCCAGAAAATCTTCTAGGTATATCTAAAAGAATCGTTGTTTTTGTTTGTGAGGCTATTGCTAAACAGACATTTTTACATATTGCTAATGGAAGTACAAAATTGTGGTAGGCCTATTAAGCACATTAGGCAATATCTAACAAAATTACATATGCATTTACCTGTGTCTCTACAATCCCTCTTGTAGGAATCTACCTTGAAGAGGTATGTCCACAAATGCAAAACATCCTATAGCTAAAGCTATTGATCATGGCATTCTTTGTAACAGCTACAGATGTAAGACAACCTATATGTCCCTCAGCAAGAGGCTGGTTGAAAACCTCCTGGTATACCCACGCAAAGAAGTATTACAGAGCTGTGGAAATGAATGAGAAAGTCATCTTTACAGTTGGCCTTCTGATCTGGATCTGTATCCATGGATTCAACCAACTGCAGATTGAAAAAAAATTATATATATAATTATATAATATATATTTAATATATATTATATATATATAATATATATTATATAATTATATATATATAATTATATATAATATAATTATATATAATTATATTATATATATATATAAAATTGCATCCATACTGAACACAAACAGATCTTTTCTTTACATTATTCTCTAAACAATACAGCATAACAACTATTTACATAGTGCTTACATTATATTAGGTATTGTAAGTAATCATGGAAGAATGTGTATAGGTTATATGCAAATACTAAGCTATTTTATATCAGGGACTTGAGTACCCACCCTGGAACCAATTCTCCACAGATATTGAGGGATGACTATACACTTATAGCTAATAATCACCAGGGTATATTTTTAAGTGAGAAAAGCAGATACAGAGCAGTTGTATGTATGGTGCTAAAGTCGTAAAAGAAAGGTGGGGAAAGAGGAAGCCATAACTGTATAAAGAAACACTTCCAGAAGGAAAATGCACAGGCTAATAAAAATAATCCCTGCATGGGAGATAGTGGAGGTCATGGGGAAGCAAGAGTTCTTGAAGACCATATAATTTGGGTTTTTGAGCTGTTAATATTAAAAAACTGAAATTAAATCAGTAGAGAAGATCAACTCTAAAATTGGAAATAAATGGAATCAAATAAACCCAACATTATATTAAAAAAGTAAAATAACCACACAGATATGACCTCAAGTGACTTTTGAACTCAACACATGGACTGTACACCATCAGTGGAACATATTCTAGAGACAAAACTCTGAGCGTAACCAGAGTTACTCTCAGAAAAAAGTAACTTTATTCCAGGACTGGGACAGGAAAAATATATCTCACTCTGTCAGAAAAACTACCAATCAAGCAATAACAGTAAGGGAGCATGCTGAAAGGGTGCAGAAAAGGACTAAAAAGAGCATTTAAAGCATCATTCGACATATGAAGGAATCAAAACCAGGATATACTTAGAAATAAATTTAGCAAAAGATATGCAAACCCTCTTCATTGAAAACTGTAAAACATTGCTGAGAGAAATTAAGGAAGACCTATATAAACAGAGAGATATACCTAGTTCAGGTAGGTAGATTTACTATTATTAAGATATTATTTCTCTGGAACATAGTAGAGTCAGTGTCATCCTATTGAAATTCCAGCAGAGCTTTTTTTATTTTTAGAAAAAGATGTTTATAAAATTTATATGGAAGTGAGCTAGAATTGCAAAAACAATTTTTAAAAGAATAACAAAGTTGGAAAGTTAAAGTACACAATAGGGTACTTAGTATAAAGCTACAGTTGTGAGAACAGTTTGACATTGGCAAAGGGATAGACACACAGATCAATGGAACCCAATAGAAGCCAGAAGCAACCCTCACCTGTGTGGTCTGTAGATTTCTGACAGTTACCAAGGCAATTTTGGGGGGAAAAGAAAATCTTTTCAGCAAATGGTGCTGGAACTATGGGATATCTGTATCCAAATAAATAAATAAAGGGCATTGACTCTTTACTTACACCACTTATGAAGCTGAACTCTAAATGAGTCAAAGACTTAAATGTAAAATCTAAATCTTCTAGAGGAAAACAGGGGGAGTTTTGTGGCCTTGGTTTAGGAAAATATTTCTTAGCTGGGACACAAAATGTAACCTGTAAAGAAAAATGTTACAAATTGGCCATTATCAAATTTTAAAAATTTTAATATCTAAAAGACACTTCTAAGAAAACAACAAGGCAAATCGTGTAATGGGAGAAAATATTACATACTGAATACTATATATATAAACTATGTGTGTGTGTGTGTGTGTGTGTGTGTGTGTGTGTGTGTGTGTGTGTAGAGAGAAACAGAGAGCAATAAAGAAAGAAAAAGAGAATACAAGTCCTTTGACAGATATATATACACATCATAAAACATACAGTATATATAGCATTACACATATTACATATATACACATATATCTGTTAAAGGACTTGTATTTAAAATATATTCAGAACTCTTAAAATTTAATAATAAAAAGACATAAATAAATCTCAAATAAAATGGGCAAAATCTTTGAGCACATGTTTTACCAAAGAAGATAAGCACTTGAAAAGAAGCTTGGTATCAATAGTCATCAGGGAAATGAGATGCCAGTACATACCTGCAGCATGGCTATAATTTAAAATGCTAAAAACCAAGTGCTGGAAAGGATGTATAGCCACCGGAATGTCATATATTGCTGGTGGGAATATAAATTGGTATAGCCGCTTTGGAAAACCGTGGGGCAGTTTCCTAAAAAGTTAAACTCTATAACATAACCATTTTAAACATTGGTATTTACCCAAGAGAAGTGAAAACATACATCCACATAAAAACTTGTACACAAGTGTTCCTAACAGATTTATTCATAATAGGCAAAAAGTGGAAACCACCCAAGTGCCCATCAGTAGATAAATGGATGAAGCAACTGTGACATAGCTATACAATGTAATAGTACAGAGCAATAAAAAGGAATAAACTATTGCTACATGGAACAATATGGTGAATCTCAAAAGCATTATACTCAGCGAAAGAAATCAGACACAAAAGAATATTACTATATTGCTCAATTTATATAAAGTTCAAGAAAAATCAAACAAATCCATGCTACAGAAACTAGATCAGTGGTTGCCTGGGGGCAGAGGAGGGAGTAGAAATGGATTTCAGGGGAACACAAGGAAAAATTTGATCCTGATGGAAATATTCTATATATTAATTATGGCAGTGGATTTATAGGTATATACATCTGTTAAATTTCATCACATTGTGCACTGACAATGGGTGTGGTTTATCATACATGTATTACACCTCAATAAAACTGATAGAAAATAATGGCACAGGAGTCAGCTTTGAGGAACTCCCATTGGCCAAATTGAGGATAATATGAGCATAAGAAATGATTCAGTTGGTGGTTAAACAAGGACTATATATTTTTAAAAAAGGAACCAGAATCTTACTAGGCCTCTAGCCCTAACTATAACTTTTCAGGGAATACAACTGTGATATTGTGCTGGCCTAGAGCCAGAACCGGAGCAAAACTATTTTATAAAATGCAAAACTGTTTTTAGGTAAGTTGAAATGGCTGCTCCATTCTCCTTACAATAACTACTGTCCTTGGCCTCTGTAAATAGAACTGCTAGTTTGTTCTTCAAAACTATGTAAAGCTGCTTACCTTTTCTTATCAGTAACTGCTAAAATCTGTGATGTGTAAACAAATGTATATCTTGACTTCTGTAAACCACTGAGGTGAATCACAGAATCCCCTAGCCCTTGGAATGTCCGGAGACCCCCGCCCTTGTCTCCACCCAGGAGGTGAATCACAGAATCCCCTAGCCCTTGAAATGTCCGAAACCTTATCATCCCCATCCCCGCCCCTCACCCGTACTCCCAAGGTGGTTTTTCGGGTATAAAAAATCATGGCACCCTCCTTTTGGCACCACAGGTTGGAGAGACGTGAGTCCTCTGTGGTCGCCGGCATAATAAATGACCCTGCAATCTGGCATACTTTTGTCTTGTGGTAACTTTCTACGCTCCGGTCAAATACAACACAACGAACCCAGGAAATATTTACCTATGAAATGGGGATGCAGTCATCAAAATCTAGAATGAGGGAAGTTCCAGAGGGCAAATGATTCTGTTTCTTCAGCAAATAAGTTGTACAGAGGAGAGAGAGAGGCAGACTTACAAATTGAGAGATTTATCAATGAACTGCTAAGCATAGATCCTCCATGAATCTTGATTCAGACAAAAAACTTTAAAATAATTATGAACCAATGAATAAATTCAGACTTTGGATTTTAAGATTAAGGAATTATCATTAATTTTTAAAAGATGATAATGGTACTGTGGTAATATATTTTAAATGATAGCTTAGCTTTTAGTGACACATACTGGAATTGTTATGGATACAAGGATATATATGTCTAGGATTCATTTCAGAAGGCTCCATGGGGGACAGGGGTGATTGAAGCAATGCTTAGCTGAATGCTATCCACATCTTAATGCACTTTCTCCTCACAGCACACTGGTGAGGTGGACCAGGCTGGTGTACTCCTCTTACAGCTGACAAGCAGAGAAGTTAGGGAAATTACCCGAGGTCACCCAAAGCCCACAGTGATTCCCAAGCCCACGTGGTGGGAATTCTGCCAATTGTTTAGCGTCTCTGTCTCAATTATGCATCCTTGTGCTGGAGGAACAACCACGGGTTGGGTTTGAGGACACAATAAGCCCCCTGTGAGGCAAATCTGAGTGAAAATTCCATCAGTCACCTGCCCTCCATAAGCCCCTACTCTGACTGGCGGACCACAGTGGCTTTTAGGGTCTCCTGGAATCAATGTCAGTTCAGAGCCCGTGTCTTACAGCCCCTGATGAACCTGTTTATTTTTTCTTTTCCAATGCACAGCTACCCTGGTAAAAGGCCAGACAAAGCTGAACAGCATCAGTGTTTGGCAGTGTACCTGGGTCCTTCCTCAAAGGAACTCAGCCTCTTTTTTATTCAAGGGAGTTTGGGTCTGTAAACTGGCTCAAGTCTGGGGATTCATTGAGGGGCCATAACTCTGTTTTTATGATTCGAATTAGACTTTTATTCACTTTACCTAGAAGTTTTCTGTTTATACAGTTCAAGTGGGAATTTAGTAGGTTTTCTACGTCTATTTCACATTTGGAATCACCATGGTCAATCAATTTGCCAATGCCAAAGTTCTGCTCAAGTCAGACTGCTACATTCTGACTGCTGCATTCTGACTGCTGCTGGAATGCTGCTGTCCCCTATAGTCACTAGGCCTATCTGCCTTTTGGGGTTGAGTGCCACCACCTGGCTCCTGCCACCCAGGATCCAATTACTCCCTTGTATGAGTTTCCCCACATGGTGACTGCAGTCCCTGCTGTGAGGTCTGGCCTGTAGAGAAGAGCGATCACAGAGCTCTGCAAACATGCCAGGGCTCCCCTCACAAATTTATTTCTTACAGTTGTTATGAGAGGTATGTTTTCTGGACCCTCCCAGAGGGCATGAGTAGATCTTAAGTGACAAGTCCATGCTCATATTCCAGTCTAAGTCTTTGAATCTCTTCCTTCACACTAACCCAAGACAGCTCCTGACTTTTGAAATCACTCACTGTGGGCCAGTTCTGGTCCATGCTTCAGCCAACCAAGTAAACAAACTGTTAGGGCCTCTCTGCTTCCCTGAACTGCAGTACGAAATGCAGAATCTCTGTTCAGTAACCTCACGTCAATAAATTTGGGTCCTTCCGTATCTGTGCAGCACCTTCATCCTCCTTCCGTATCTGTGCAGGACCACCCCTCACCTTCTTTGCTCAGGCAGTGGTGGGAGAGTCAGGAAAGAAGCAAAATGCTCTGTAGAACAGTGGGGCCAAGAAAAGGAAGTCAGCTCCTTCTCAATCTGCATCTGCACTGGATTATTCCAAAAAATGAGGAACTGGTTTGGAAAGGGATGCGCCTGCTCATGGGTGGGTTTGTGTGCTGCACAGGCAGCTGGATTGCTGGAACAATACAAAGGAATCCAGCCGGGAGAATCTATGTCCTCTTCTAACCACAGGAGGTGGTGCTCCGTTCCCCTTCCTCCTCCTCAGTAGATCTGGAAATAGTGAGAAAATCCACAGCCGACCTTTCAGCAGGGGGCAGCCTTGAAAAGGAAAACAAACCAGAGCTCCTTGCTCAGCCCGGCAGGTTTGGGAAGGGTTCCCTTGGAGGGGAGAAGGGAGACTCACACATGAATTACCAGGTGGCCACCACTTCTGGAAGCTTCCTGTCTCCAGCATATTAGATGGTAAGTCCCTCAAGGACAGCAACCATGGTTGCTAGCAGATAATTCATACAAGTGTACTAAATGAATTGGCTCCATTTAGCACCATTAAAATAAGGGCATACTTACATTTTCTTCTGTTGGTGAGAGTGAGGTGCCATGGACAGACTCATGCATTACTGGTGACAGTAAAGTGGTACTAGTCCTTGGAAAGCAATTTTCTGATATATATTAAAATGTTAAATGTTCATACTCCTTGACTCTATAATTCGACTTGAAAGTTAGTCCAAAGTAACAATTCTAAATATGGATGAGGGGGAGAGAGGAAGAGAACCTGTGTCCACAAAGATACACAATACAGAATCATTAATAATTTAGAAAAACTAAAGATAATTTATATGCTGAGCCGTGTGGGAAGAATTGAATAAACTTTTTTTTGAGACAGGGTCTCACTCTGTTGCCCAGGCTGGGGTGCAGTGGTGTGATCTCGGTTCACTGTAATGTCCGCCTCCAGGGTTCAAGCAATTCTTCCATCTCAGCTCCCGGAGTAGCTGGGATCACAGGTGTGAACCACCATACTCGGCTAACTTTTGTATTTTTAGTAGAGACAGGATTTCACCATGTTGGCCAGGCTGGTCTCGAACTCTTGATCTCAAGTGATCCGCCCATTTCAGCCTCCCAAAATGCCAGGATTACAGGTGTGAGCCATGGCACCTGGCCTGAATAAAATCTTATGCAATCCTGAAAACTTATAGTTGTGTGTGTGTGTATGTGTGTGGTGTGTGTGTGTGTGTGTGGTGTGTGTGTGTGTGTGT
>NW_016107422.1:5053479-5088780 GCF_001604975.1 Cebus imitator | reverse complement strand
AGACAAGTGTGACCCAAGTGGATTGCCTGCGCTTCACATTTTTAGAAGCTTTTGTTTATGTAACCTTTCTTTGGGATGCAGGAATGCTCACCTTGTCAAAAAAATGCCCCACTTTTTTGTTCAGGCTGTTCTATACATTACATGCTAAATTGCTTGCTGTGTTAAATGCTTAAGGGACTATATTTTAATACCACTTAAAGAGTTTTAAATAATCCCCATATTTATTTCCTTTCCTTACTGAATGCCTTTTAAAAATGTTTGAAATATGAGGTTGGGGAGTTTATGCATCAAAATCATCATAATAACACTTAGAAGCTCTTATTCCAGTAGCAAAAGCAGTGCTTAGCAGACTCCTGTTATACCTAAGTTCAGAGCCTGTTGTTTTCTCCCTCGGGGTGCTGGCACACTGGGCATTACTGGTGTGGAATGCTCTCAAATGCACAGCCCACTGAGGGTTTAGGACCTGGAAGATGTGCTTTATCTTCATGACGAGAATGTGCAAGTATGTGACTAGGTATGACTATCGTGGAGTTGGTTCTAACAATCTAATCAAATGTGTGCATACAGAATGTTTGGTCTGCTCATTTTGTTAAAAAATAATTGTTTTCACTGAAACAATGTATCATTTACAAATATACAAAATAAGCAGGTTTGAAATTTACTAAATACAATTTATTTTATGGTCAACTGCCAGATTTAAAGTACCATAAACTGTCTCCTGTTTATCTGAATTTTTCAAAACTAGATTATAAACTCAAAAATATTTGAGAAAAATAGAGAAATTTAAAAGGATATTTTTGGTCGTTTTTAAGCTTTTACCAAAAATCAGTCTCTCTTTTTCTCTGTGTGTGTATGCATTATAATAAGTTACAGTCTAATAAGGGAGCTGTGTAAAAAATATACTTCTCTAGATATAAATCTACCTTACATTAGATAGAAAGGTTACTCTCAAATGTAAACCCTGGAAATAAATAAATCTGAATTACAGAGACAGAATACTTACAAAACCTTTGCATGAAATATGCATATATAAGGGAATATCCATTTTACACCAGTTGTAAATACTGATCTCTGATTCTTCTTTTGATAACCTGAAAATATGGCTGTTGTTTAAAACTGCAGCTTTGAATCTCAATTTTGTTTTGGGGCAAATACATAGAACGTGACAAAATAATATTATAATGGTACTAAGCTTGCAGGTCAAGCCATAAACTCTGGCATCTTATGTTTAAAACTAAATCTGCCATTTTTTCATACCTTTTTTGGTTGTTGTTTACATACAGTTTAAAAAATATATTGTATCAGTCCATTCTCACATTGCTAATAAACACATACTTCTTTTTTTAAAAAACCGGAGAATTTATAAAGGAAAGAGGTTTAAGGAACTCATAGTTCCACATGACTGGGGAGGCCTCATGATCATGGCAGAAGAGCAAGGGACTTCTTACATGGAGGCAGGCAAGAGAGAATGAGAGCCAAGTGAAAGGGGGAACCACTTATAAAGTCATCAGATCTCATGATACTTATTCACCAGCATGAGACCAGTATGAGGAAACTACCCCCATGATTCCATTATCTGCCATAGGGGTCCCTCCCAGAACACATGGGAATTATGGGAGCTACAGTTCAAGATGAGATTTGGGTGGGGTCAGAGCCAAACCATATCAAAGACTTTAAGACCACAGGTTTGAAAGGGTCATGGCTAACATCATCTAGTTTGCCACTACAAATATTTACAAAGGACCATGCAGTCCCCTTTGCTGCACACTGGAGTGTGGTGTGAATTAGAAGAGAGACATGGTTTTGGCTTTCTGGACTCAATGCCTCTCATCTCCTATCTGTCTGACTCTTACATTTCACTTAGCACATGTTTTCTGAGCTCTTGCATGGATCACACACTGTTGTCACATTAGAGTCCTAAAGGTGAGTAAAACAACAATGCTACCCTCTGATTCTTAGGTTTTGTTAATTGAGTCTACTTGTGCTGACTTTAAAACATATGCATAGTGCAGAGTTTCAGTTTTTGTAAAATGAAAAAATTCTGGAAATCTGTTGTACAACAACATGAATATGCTTAACACTACTGAATTATACACTCAAAAACAATTAAGATGGCCAGTTTTATGTAATGTTTCTTTTTTAACAACAATTTAAAAAATACTGGGAAAATATTGAATTTAAAAATATATATTTATTCTTTTGATATCCCCCCTAATTTAAATGCTGGAGTCCACTTTTTCTGTCCTTAAATGTGGACCAAACTTAGTGCCTCACCTTTACTGAAAAGAATGTGGTGGAAGTGATACTATGTCATTTTCAAGGATAGGTCATTGAGAATATGCCTTCTGCCTGGCTTCCTTGCTCTTAGATTCCCTGGTCTGAGAGAAGACAGAGGCCATGCTGTGAAGGCACTTGGCAGCCCTGTGGAGAGGCCAATGGGGAGAGGATGGAGGACTCCCACCAACGGCTGGCACCAGCTTTCTGGCCATTAGAGTGCATCTCCTCCAGCCCCAGTCAGGCCATCAGATGACTGCAGTCCCAGCCAACCTCTAACTGAACCACATGAAAGACCCCAAGTCAGAACAGTCCATAGATCCACTCCTGTATTTCCCATTCATAGAAGGTCATAAGCCATTGTGTTTTGAGGTGACGTTTTACACAGCAGCACATAATCCACATCAGGCAGGGGGAAGTGCAAGTTACTTGCAGGGGGAAAATCAGGGCCATTGTCATTGACTGGGCCTAAAGTTCAAGTCCTTTTTCTGACACTTGCCTTACTCATTCCCATTTCAAACTTCACAATTCCTCTTTGAAAAATGAGCAGATCGTCATCTATTTTTGTCTTGAGCTCCTGGTCTCAAGTGATCCTCCCACCTTGGCCACCCAAAGTGCTGGGACTATAGACATGCGCCACTGTGCCTTGCCGTTTATTTTGTGAACTTGATGTTAACATTAAACAGAATAGTGAATGTCAAGTACAGAGTGCATAGTAGGAGCTAAGCGAATGGTAGCTTTTACTATTTGAGTTCATAGGACACATAAAAGATGGGAGATTATCTTGGTCTCATCTCAGCCCAAAGTTAGTGTAGTCATTTTGTTGGTATTCAATGTAGTCTAAACCCAAATCTCATCTTCAATTTTGTGGAGACTGAGGACATTAAAGCTAGAAGAGATCATGGAGCTCCATCTGTTCAATGCCTTCGTTTAGCAAATGTGTACACTAAGACCTGGGCTGGCTGCAACAGTTTACCCAACATTCACACCAGGCCAGGCAAGATCAAGACCCAGATGGCTGACTCACAGCCTAGTGCACCATGCACTGCATACTGATGACATCAAAGTTCTCGTTTTGTGGTAGGCTGATCTGCCAGTCATATTCTCTGTGGCCGGAGTGCCTTCATTAACTCTGACAGAGTCTGCTGATTAGTCCCAGAAGCCACCTCCCTGCTAAGCACTCCCAAGAGCCCCATTCTGTGTGGAGGTGCTGGGACTGAACCCATACACAGCTTTCCAGTCAACACAGTGTAGCCAGAAATCAAATGAGCCAAGGGAAAATGGACAATCCGTCTAGTGTCTGCAGAGCCAGGCTTCTCATCATACTGCCATATAGAGGCCTCTGAAGTCTCATAGACTTATCACCTCACCTGTTTCCCTCCACCACTCCTCTCCCCAGCACTGCAGCCTGGACAAATGTGAAGCAAATTCACGTATTAAAAGGTAACAGCAAGTATCAATACCCTTGGCCAACTTCCCAGAGGCTGTTCCTGAATGTTGTGGTTAAAAAGCTAAACTTCCATTAAGAGCACTAAGAAACAGTGTTTTGTAGACACTGTGAAAGAAATCAGAAAATCTAATCTTAATCATTTCTAAATCCAAGGTCAATTCAGTGAAAGTATTTTTGAAGGTTAGTGTCCTCTAGATTTTCATTTCTGAAGGAATTGAATATTTCTTTTCTCTTTTTGTTCCTCCCTTCCTTCTTCTTTTTCTTTTTTTTGTTTCTTAACGTTTAGATCTCAATAATATTTATCTGGTTGTTTATTTCACCTTGTTACATATTCACTCTTATTTCCCACAAGCTTCATGACATGCTCTTGAATCTGTTTATCTTCTTACCGTATAACATCCTCCAAGAGTGTTTTTAAAGAAAATCTTTGAGAAATAGAAGTTCTCAGCTTTCTATGTCTTAGAAATATTTACAGGGCCCTCGCAGTCATATAACTTACAACTTAACTGCCTATGAAGTAAGTTCTTGTTTCCAAGACTGCTGTGGGGAAATCTAGAGTCCATCTGATCCTTTTTAGCCTGCGGGCCATGAGCTCTTTCTACACAGAAGCTCTTAGATTTTTGATTTGTCTTTGATGGTCTTAAATTGCAGTGTGTGGGATTTGTTCTTATTCTCCAAGTCTGGATTCGATTAGCCTTTGCAATCTGAGATGTTTAAGTTTTTACTTCTGCAAAATTTTTACTCATTTCAAAAAAACATATATATATATATATATATATATATATACACACACATATATATATTTCTCTTTTTTCTGGGATATTATATATATATGCTCTCTTTTCATTATATATATGCTCATTTTTACACATATATCTACACTATTCTTTGCATCTCAACTTTTCTATTGTAGTTTTTCATCTTTTTATTCTTTCCTAATGCCTTGGGGGATTTTCTCAATTTGAATTTCTAGATCACTGATATATTATTTGACTGCACCCATTCTTTCATTTATTCTTGTGTTTTCTGATTCATTTCAACTATTACATTTTCTGCAAAGAATATTTTCATTTAGTTCTTCTTGCTCCTGTTTCATGTTACCAATATCTTGATCACACCGCCCCGCTTGTTCTTGTTCACCCAGTACATGTTGTTTAGTTTTTCTTTTCTTTTTCATTTGATGGTATCCTCAGGCATCTGATTAACTTTGCCTTTGGAATCATTTCCCCCTTGGGAGTATCAGCTTTTTCCAGAGGTAATTTTTATCCTGGAATATGAGGCCAAGGTTATAGCTTGCCCCGCTGCTGGTGAGTTAAAGAAGAGAGGAAACTGGTCCCTAGTCTGCCCAGGGACTAGAGCTCATGAAAGCACAACCCAAACTTGATGCCCTATTTGCTGTCCCTTTATAGGGGACTTAATACTCATGGCCACTCTTTGCCTCCAGCCCATTTCTACTCTCTTTAGAGAGACATTCCCTCTTCATTTTAATCACCAAGTGTGCGAAGGGTGAAGGGCCATCCAGAATGCCCCTGCCTGCTGCAGGAGGCCCCTGCTATTCCAATATTAGTCTCTCACCCTTGACCCTCTAGTGCTGGGCTGTTACTGCTGTTTTTCTGTCTCACACCAGTGATAGGGAAGACAATGACCAAGCTAGGGCAGTGCAGCAAAGGGAAAATAGCACATCTAACAAGCTCTTGCCTCATTTAACTACCCTCTCTCCCAGCCTACCACCTGTTCCTCCTCAGCCCCATTGCTGTTTTCTCCCCACAAGAAGTCACAACTCCTTCTGGTCTCTGGGGATCCTCATGGGCTTTTTTCCCCTTCTCCAAAGCCATAGAGATTAGTCTTCCTTTCTTAGCATCTTTAATTCTGGATGGGGAAGGGAGCCAGCAACCTACACTAGCTGCCTTATCTTTTTCTAATGGTGAATGGTCATAAAATAACATTAGCTGAATCTCTCCTCAAGCTTTTATTCTGAAGATAAGCTATTAATTCAAGTAAAGCTTTCTTCATTGATTAGAGTCACTACATTGATTGAGCTGCAGTCTGTAGAAAATGCCAACATTCTTCTTGAAAGTCAAACCCTGCTTTTATCTATCAAGGACATGCCTGAACCATTCACAATATATTCATTCAGTCAACAAATATTTATTGAGCATCTACTAAGTGGCAGAAACTCTTTAGTTGTTTGGGATACCTTAGTGAACCCAAAAGTCAAAGTCTCTGACCTTGTGGAGCTTAAAATGAATTATAAATATAATAAGTAAATTGAAGTATGTTAGAAGATGCTAAGTACCATTTTTTTTTAAATAGAAGAAAGGAAGTGGTGGTGAGAGGTGTGCATTGCAATTTTAATGACAGTCAGAGTTGTTCTCAATAAGAAGGTAACTCTTGAGGTAAGACTAAAAGGAATAATAAAGAATGGAAGGAAACACTGGTCCCTACTCAATGTTAAGGTCAACGAAGAGCTTCTAGGGTTACAAAGAAAGGGAAGAGACGAGCAGGAAGCGAAATGACTAGCCCCTCAGTGCTGAATATGCAGTTGTGACCATGTAAGTCCCATACTGCTCTTCTCCTTGTCAAAAGAAGAGGATCTTCTGGTGGGGAAGGGTAGAATGAAGACTGGCAGAGGAACTGAAAGTCAAGATGGGAACAGACTTTTTAAAAGAGAACACTGAGGTGTTCCAAAAGACACGAAATCTTGGACTGAGACCATTTAGGTACCAGGATCTTGGTGGAGGCGTGGTTTCTGAGCACTCATATTACCTCTTGATGCTTGTGGGACTCCTCCAGCCCCAGGGTGTGGATTGTGGTCTGTAACCCACCTGGTGCTCTCACCTGCACACACCGCAAGTGTGAGGAATTAGCGTTCATGGGAGTACTCCTGAGTTTTTAGCACAGGTGGGTGACTGGGAAGCATCATTCGTAGGGCACCTCCAAAAGTCCCTGCAGGACAGAGAACATCAACTATCCCATCAGTGGCCAGCTCCATAAAGCAGCCATGCTCCTCACTCCCTTGTTCTCTTACTTCTGCTTCCGGGGATTACTTCCCAGATAAGTTCCTTGATGCAAGCCTTTGTCTCAGGCCCTGCTTTTGGGAGAATTCAGACTCAGACAGGAACTCAACTGGAAAGGAGGAGAGATTGAATTTGAACGTCGGTAGCTCAACTCTACAGCCTGTGCTCCCTGCCACTGTGACACCACTGCTTCCTCTCTGAGCAAGTATGGTGAGTTTCAGATTTTCAGATGGTGGAAGAAAGGTGACCTCAACATTATTCTTGAGTGAGATGCTAGAGTCTGCTACTTAAGGGACAGAATATAGTGACTTAGAGTAGGGTAAGCCATACTGTTCCCAAGACAGGAAGGGTACCGGGTACTCCTTGGCAGCTCATGTGCCTGGACCATGGTGTACAATATGATGGGTATTCACTGAGAGGTTATAAGAGCCTGTTGAAAGGCACTTACTGCTTTCTTAAGATGGGAAAAGTTGAGAACCTGAAAGATGTGGTATATCCTTCCATCCCTGGGGACAAAGTGGAGAAATATAATGCAGATACTAGCTTTATGAGGTAAATTGTTTGAACAACTGGATGCATTTAATGCTGTTTTCCTCATTATTGATGGAAAGATCTCTATCAATATAGAAGGAAGTTTCTAAGCTGATATTTAGCTCTATTTTGTTTACCATTTTTGTTTTTATCAACTTTTATTCAGAAATTTCTCTCAAGTCTGAATGCTAAGAACCAGAGGATAAATATGTCACATATTCCCTGCCTCAAGTAAGGAAATGAAAGAGATTGGAAAACTAGGGAAGAAAAGAAGTAAAATAATACTTACCAAGAATTTGCTAAATGCTCAGACACTGTTTCAACCTTACTTACATTATTTCACTAAATTCTCGCAATGATAAATCATGAAGACAATGAGGCTTAGGGAGGTCCAGCTGTGAGCCTGAGATCCACAGAGCTACTAGACAGAGAGTGATGATCCTGGACTGGGACCAGGCAATTCTAAAGTCCATCTCTTTTCCCATGGTCCAGAGTTCCTCAAAGCGTGACTTATCTGTAACTTCTCTGCAACAAAATCACCAAAATCTGTCTAAACTACAGGTTCCCGGGCTGCCTCCCAGATAAATGAAATCTGAATATTAATGAGGAACAGGGGATAAAAGGAAGAGTGGACTTGGCCACAGACTTATCCAACCAGCTCTTCCCTGCCCAAATCCAGTCCTTTTGTTTACATGGTGAAGCTTTTGAATCTCAGAACATCCCCACCTTGCCATACAACAGCCATCTTCAGACTGGGTTATTAGACCCCTGAGGTTCTCAAGGGATACAAAACCAATTACAGTTTTAAGAAAATGTCAGTCCAACATTTACTCTTTCCTAAAACTGGCCCTGAGAATGTAGGTTCTTCTTTCTTTCCCCCTTCTTCATTTAACAGAAAAAAGAAAAATGCATCTTTTGCTTTGGTGTATTGCTCTGCAGTGTGCCAGACCCACATGACGGGTGAATGGAAAAGTCTGTGTTGCTGTTGAGAAACTGAATGACTTTAAGGATTGGGTTCCAATTTCTTTTTCAATTCAGATGTTTTCCAAACCTTTGTGGGTTTTTTTTTTTTTTTTTAGATGGAGTCTTGCTTTGTCCCCGGGGCTGGAGTGCAGTGGCATGCAACCTCCCCCTCCCAGGTTCAAGCGATTCTCCCATCTCAGCCTCCCGAGTAGCTGGGATTACAGGTGCACACTACCACGCCTGGCTAATTTTTGTATTTTTAGTAGAGACGGGGTTTCACCGTGTTGGCCAGGCTGCTCTTGAACTCCTGACTGCAAGTGATCCACCCGCCTCGGCCTCCCAAAGTGCTGGGAATACAGGTGTGAGCCACCGCACATGGCCCCAAACCTTTGCTTTTAACAGAACTGAAGTAGAAATTAATAGAGCTGTCAGCGGAGAGGTCATTCATTTTTTAAAAAATTTAAATTAGCATAGTTTTTGGCATACAACCCAGAAGGATTTCAAAGAATTGCTGTCATGAAAGTCCTTTTATCTATGTATTTATGTTAACAGGTGCTCGCAGCACTTACATCGACTTTAAAGTGTAAGATTCACTCTGCAGCGCTTTAACGGTGTCGTTCTTATCCATATTCGCTCATGCGTACATAAACTAACTGGGAAAATCCCCATCCATTTTAGTAGGAGTAATATTCCCAGTACAATTTTATATATAATTAATAATTACTTAAAAGTTATATATGGGCCAGGTGCAGTGACTCACATCTGTAACCCCAGAACTGTGGGAGGCTGAGGCAGAGGATTGCTTGAGACCAGGAGTTCAAGACCAGCTTGGGCAACACGGTGAGACCCCATTGGTACAAAAAAATAAAAAAGTTACCTGGGCATGATGGCGCACACCTATGGTCCCAGCTACACAGGAGGCTGAGGTGGGGGAATGCTTGAGCTCAGGAGCCATGTTTCTGTCACTGCACTCCAGCCTGGGTGACAATTGAGACCTTGTCTTAAAAAAATAAAAAAGTTATATGTGTTGCGTTGATCAGTTTTATATTACTAATACTTTTAATAGCTAGAATATTTTAACACAGACTTATAATCACAATAAATTTTTTTAAATTTTAAATATACATGCTTTTTTGTAAAAAAAAGAATTACAGATTGAGCAATAACAGCCTTTCAGTCATACTCAATTAGATAGAGAAAATTCTAAGCAGAAGTAGAATGATAATGCAAGTTGAGACAGAAAAAATAAAAATAAAATTTCTAGATGTTAAAATATAGCTTGTAGACGTCTTACATGTATCATGGTGGATAGCAAATCACTATGGTGTCAGATTCTATTAGGTTCATTAAAAAGAATAATAAAATTATTTTATTTTAAAACGGGAAAACTTATAATCTTCTGGAAGTTATACCTATTTGCATCTTTTATATATATGATGAATGCTTGTGGGTGTTGAATCAAAACTATTTCAGTGCTGGGAGTGAGTAAATGAAGCAAATCAGTTGGAGACAACTGGCTTAGAGTCTCAAATGCTCACAGCCTGTGGAAGTCAGATTGCTAAAATAATAATGAAGCCCTAGGGATGGCAGACTAGGGAGTAAGGGTGGGAGATTTAAAATGCACTCAGACCTAAAGGCAGGTTTTTGAGACTTGAGAAGACAATATTTATGCCAGAGTCCAGCTCTCTAAATGCAGTTGGAGGATCAATTCAGGAGAGATGAAAAATGATACCAGAAAAATGAAAGTTTCTAACTTAGAGAGAGCAGTGATATAAATTGAGTTATACTGAACATAAAATTTAAAGTTAGAAATATTCCAACAGAATTCTAATAGTATTCAAAGAAGGCTTTAAAAAGACATATTTATACCCTGTATTTAAGAAAGATTTAAAATAACAAAGTATTGTATTTTATCAAAATTAAATGCACGCATGCGCACACACACACACACACACACACACACACACACACACACACAGAGAGCTTTCATCAAATTGTTGAAGAAAAAAACCACCATAAACTGTTTAAATTACCCAACCTGCTGTAACACAAGGGTATATTTCCACCCACTTACTTTTTTCCTACCATTTTCAGCTTATTACATATATGAGAATTTCAAAGTCCAACCTCCAGGAAATAATTTTTTTTCTTTTTTTTTAAATTAAGGTTTTTCACAGAGAATTTTCTTGATTAAAAGAATTCTAGCTACAATTCCAAAATTTTAGAGGTCCAGTTTTAACCTAACTACATAGAATGCTGGTAAAGCTATTTTATGACCTATGTATAAATTGAAAGCCCTACTATTCCAGAAAAGTAAACTTAATGCATATCAAGAAGCATATATATCTTTTGTGAGATGAGCATGCTGCATACAAAAAGAAAATGTGTCTCTGCCCCTGAATTATCTTTGCTTTTAGACCAGTAGAGAAAACAGGATCTTTATACTTGTAAACTTAGATCAAAATATTATTCCAAAACATCCTTGGGAGATCCACTTAAAAATAGTAATTATAGCTGCCGCTATAACACAGCCAGCAATAATGTAACCCGTCTAGCCTACTTGGCCTTGAATTTTCAAATGCCAAATTGCTGCCTCTGAAAAATGCATATATTTGATTCTGATACATCAAGGGTTATGCTCTGTGTCAAATATCTATCTGAAATATATTTCTATGTGTCAGCTATGAATCCAGAAATCGGGCCTTAACTTTCAGTGCATTTGTCCTGGGATAGTGTAAAAGAAATAGCAATAAATGTCTTTACCTCTCTGAATATTTTCTATGAAATACTGATATTAAAGCCAAAATTATGGTGTAAGTAAGTCAGCATAAAAATGCTGTAACAATGCGTCTATTTTTTTTTTTTTTTGGCCATGAGTCTTTTTATTCTCCATCACTTGTGCGAGTGCAAGTGTGTGTGTATGTGATGCGTGTGTGCATTCGTGTGTGTGCATTCATGTGTGTGTGTGTGCTCGTGTGCACTGGGTTTCAGACCAAGGACTAGATCTTTATGCACTGACCTTGCTTAAAGAAGTCTAACTACAGATTTGAAACTCATCAACTTCTTAGTACTGACCCTTCTTTTGCAGGAATCAAATCTGACTCTTCCCTGGGCAAAAATAATAAGTGTCTATTACATATGACAAAAAAAATATGACTTTCTGTGTGCACTATTTTGACTTGGGAAAATATACTTTGCCCCTGATTTAAAGATAGATTTTCCATGGTGGAAAAAAATGATTTAGATGAATGTGTCAGAAAGTGTGAGCATTGGGTTCATATTGATCTGATCAAGACTTATGAGCAGAGGTGAAATTTGGTCCAGAAAGCAGTTTGGAAGGAAATGCGCTCAATGATCTTAGACATTGAAGCCTTCATTGAAAATTGCTGTTCCTCTATTGACTGAAAATGGTTAGCTATGGTTTTAGAAGCCCAGAGTTTCAAGGACTTTTGCTTCTTTGATGGAGCATCCAAATTGCAGCTCCATCACAAAATGAGGGTAACTCCATCCTGCCATTCTAGGTTTACGTGAGGATTAAACGTCTCTTCCATAGTTGGATGATCAATAATGAGTTCCATTCCTTCACTCTGTTTTCCACACTTTATTTCACAACCTCTCTATGAAGTATAAACAGTTTAGAAGCTAAGTGAATAAAGATGCCACGGTTATAATACTTTATTTAGTCCTAGTTTCCTACATACACACGAAGTAGAGAGTGCTCCATCAATTTGCAAGCAATGAAGCTGAGAGTTATAGCTGAGAGAATACTGGTTGATGGGACAAAAGACCACTTCCCTAATCCCAGTTATCTTAGGCTGCCAAGTGATCTTAGCAAGTCATTTAGTTTCAGATTCCCCATCTATCAAATAGGGGATGATAATACTCATTTTACATAAATCCAGACAGAGCATTTGAAAGTGTACATAAAAGCACTTAAAAAAATCCCAAGTATCACAGACAAGATGTGCAGCTAAACATTTCCTTTCTGCCCGTCATTGCCTATACATTTTCTGAATATTTTAGGAAAAGTTATGATTTAATATCAGGTGAATTGATTCGTTAGCCAACACTTGATTATTCATGGTTAGAGAATAAATGTCACACATAGATAGCGCCTTTCAATAAGGTTAACCTCCTTCCTCGGGTGACATTATACTAATCACACGTCTCACAGGGAATTATGAGTGTCCATAAGGAAGACACATTTAATCAAGACTTCTCTGTGGCTAGAAAGAAACACCATAGAAACTGTCAGGCTGCCAGGTGTTGTTCAAAATCATTTTAATCTGAATTACTGCCAAACTCAAAGATTCATGCAAAAAATATCACTTCAGCTTTTATTCATATATTTTACATGTACAAGGATTTCCTCCTCATTTAATTTTCCTAATTCATGTATTTAGAATAAGGCTAGAAAACAGTCCACTATATGGTTGGAAACATGTCTGTTATCTCTATTGTATATCAATTTTACTGCTACTCACTATCAACGCTTGTAACAATTCTCATGAATCGCCTGTTTGTGTGTGAATGTCAATGTGTATATGGAAATGTGTGTGTGTTTAATAGTAATGTTACACTGTGGGAAGATGTCAAGGAAGATTAATAAGGCATAAAATTTCTAGTAACAATGGGATATTAGAAGAAAATGGGAGAATAATTACTTGAGTACATAAACAATATGGTTCAAACTTATTATTTTGTATTTGTTGAATCCATAATTTAAATCTTTATTAAACTTCAGCACTTTCTCCAAAGTACATTCCCAGTTGTCTTTATTACTGCATAATGGGAAGACTCATTATGCAGTGTAATTATATTATATAAACAAAATTCTAGTCACTGTTAAGAAATTATTTATAAGCATGGAACACTGAAAAAAAAATCTTGGCAAGGTTAAATTCTACAGATTGTATAGTCTAATCCTATTTATTCCTTTTTGTTTTCACTGCTGTTCCCTATCTCTAGAAAGCATGTTAAATATTATATTAGCAAATCTTATATTGAGACCTAGTTTAACTACTTTAGAGAGAATTCACATGCAGTCCAGAATTTGAAATGTCACAAAACACAGAAATATGAATGAAGCATCTGATTATGAGTTTTTTCAATAGAAAGAGACGCAATATTGTCTATCTTAAATTAATTAAATGACATTTGTTTATACAAATTTTGTGTCTTACTATCAAATATTTTCACTATGTTACACAAATCAAATTTCAAAAAAATATATCTTCACTTATTCTATACCTATATAAACTTTTCCCGTTTTACAGCAGTCTTGCATGAACAAACAGAAGCTAAAGAGGGAATACATGTGAATTAAAATTTAACTGAGGATATTTCCTGGTAGCCGAAGTAATACAGACTACTTAAATAAGAATCTCTCCACATATATCCCAGAAACATGACCAAATTACAAAAAGAGCAGATAAAATCACATAAATCTCAAGCTTTCTGCAAAATTTAAAAAAAAAGAGAGAGAACACTGAATATTTCTAATTACATGAAAAAAAAACCATCAAAATTAAAAAAATAAACAGCAGACTATTTCTTGAATTTCTACCACAAACCTTTGCTAAAAGAACTGGTAGAGGCTCTGGAAAACCTGCGTAAGAATGAACAATGTGAATTAAGATAAATCCCTCAGAAATAGAAAGTTCACTGAAAGTGTGATAATACTGAAAAAGAATCCTTGTAGATAAGAGTACTGACCAGAAGAAACACACTCAAAAGTGGGCATAGGACTTCTGTGGCAGTTTGAAAAAAAAGAAAATAATAATGTTTCTGAAGGAAGAAAAATAAAAAGAAAGAGACTTTGGAGACTGGATGATGAAAGAAAAATAAACAAGAAAGGAAATTTAGGGCTCTGGAAGACTAAATGAAATAAAAACAAAATCAAAGTGTGCACACCGTCTCCCCAAAAAGAAGCCATTCATTGAAAGAACTGCACTACACATCAAAAGAGAATGGTCTTGTAAATTATCCCAAACCACCAACCATGTACACATATGATGGGAACATAAGAAATCTTCATGTTTAAAGCTCCTCTAAGAATCGAACAACAAAAATCAAAGTATGCCACCTGATAGGAAGTTTCCTCCTCTCTGCCCCAAAAAATCATAAAACAGAGGAAAAATGTAAGAAAAAGTTATCAACTGAATTAAGTATCATTAAACCAGTATTTGTCGATGTAAAAAACAACATGAAAAATAAATTTTCTAAGATTTAAAAAGAGAGGATATAAAACAAGGGTTGGCTAAACTTAGAAAAGAAATATTAAAAAAGACAAACATCATATCAAAAATACTATCTCCAGTTCATGATGCCTGAGAGAGAACATATTTGAATGAAAATTTAATGAGGAGTATACAGGAAAAGAAACTTAGAAAGCTGAGAGGGAAAAAAAAGTGAGATTAAAAAAAAGAGAAAAAAAGAGGAGGAAGAGAAACGTTTAGAGGGAAAGTGATTGAAATTGAAGACAGGAAAAGGAAGTCCAACATATATACTATTGGGGTCCCTGAATCTGGAAATCAAATAATGAAAGAGAACTAATACTGATAACTATACTCCAGTTAAGCTTTCTGGAAAGAAAAGACCTTGCCCTGTGTAGGAAAGAGCTCCCAGGGTACCTGGGAGAAGTGACCCAAAATGATGAATTCTGATACCTATTTAAGTAAAATTGTTAGATTTTAGATTTTAAAGATAAAGAAAAATATTCAAAGGCTCTTCAAACAAATGGATCAAATTGCTTACAAGGGCAAAAAAAATTAGCGCCAGGATTCTAAATAGTAATATGCAAAGGAAAGCAAAATTGAACAGCATTGTCAAGTAACTTAAGGAAATAAATTATGAGCCAAAATTGTGATTTCCAGTCATGCTGTTTTTCATGATTTCAAATATTAAAGCCATAGGAAAAATTTTAAACATGCACAACTCAAAGAATGCCAGAGAAAATAGCAGTAAAGGAATTGACTATGTGCATTTAATTATAGATGTAACATTAAAACTGGGTGGAAAAGTAATATCCAGATGTTATATGATAGTAGGAGGCAGAAATAATGCAGCTAAAAATAAGGGCACAAGGAAGAAGGCAAGAGAAAGAAGAACAAGCTCATTTTTAATTGTGTAGGTACTAAGTGGGAGTCAAGGATACCATTAAAGAAGAATAACCAGACAGCAAACAATTAAATTGTAAAAATTCAAGGAACTAAGTACATTAAAGCAAGCATTCAAGCAAAAACAGACTCTCCTAAATACCAAAAGGAAAAAGCAATTAAAACACATCCTGTGGAGACAAAAACGCAGCAAATATTACATAATACATTTAGCAATTATAACATACAGTATGACAAAGGTGAGACCAAACCTATCAGTAGTATTAGTAAATGTGAATGGATTTAACCCACCTGTTAAAGAAAAAGATACTTGACTTTTCTCACAAAGCAAGACCCAATCTTATAATGTATATAAAGGATACATCTCAAAACATATGCTATTTAGGAAGTCTGAGATGAAGGGCAGTCAAAAGAATACTAGTCAAATAGAAAAAATAAGAAATCAGGGCTTGTATTCCTGATCTTAGAAAAATGTAGAATTCATGCTAAAAAGAAAATAAAATATGACAAAGGGTACTTTTGAGTGTTAAAAAATACCATAATCAATAATAAAGACAAAAAACACTAATACTTGTGAATGAAAAAGGTAGAGCAACCACTTCCACTTTTATGAAGTGTATTTTACAGGTGGTGTTAGGAGACAGAAACAAACACACCAATAAATAGAGCCTTAAAATATCACTCTTAGTACAAGCTAAACCAAGGGGACAAAAAAAATTAGCAAGGATGTATAATACTTAAACATAATACGGTGAGATATTTCCTCTCTATTTTTCTCTTTCACTATATCAAACTTTATACAATAAAACAGAGAATTCAGTAGGCCCCTCTCAGCATTGGATTTATAGCAATTTCAGTTATCCAAAGCCAATGGAGGTCTGAAATTATGAAATGGAAAATTCCAGAAATAATATATATGTTTAAAATTGAATGCTGTTCTGGGCAGTGAGATGAAATCTGCTGTCCTGCTGCATCCCACCCGGGGTGTGAATCATCATTTTGTCAGAGTATCCTTGATGCCTAAGCTTGCTGCCCATTGGTCACTTCATAGCCATCTGGACTATCAGATCAGCTGTGATGGGATGGTAGTATTTGTGTTCAAGTAACTCTCATTTTATTTAGTAACGGCCCTCACATGCAAAAGTAGTGATGCTGGCAGTTCAGACTTGCCAAAGAGAAGCCGTGATGTGCTTCCTTTCAGAGAAAACGTGAAAGTTCTCAACTTAATAAGAAAACAAAACCAAACAAAAATCCTGTGCTGAAGTTGCTAAGATCTCCGGTAAGGATGAACCTTCTATTGGTTAAATTGTAAAGAAGAAGAAAAGAACATTATGCCAGTTTTTCTGTCACACCTCAAATCACAAAAGTTCCAGCCACAGTGTGTGATAACTTAATTAAGACGGAAAAGGCATTACATTTGTGGGTGGAAGACATGAACGTTCCAAATGATGATGACAGTGTGTTGTGCCAGAAAGTATTGAGCCCACATGAAGATTTCAGCAAGGGATCCCTTGAAAAGAGTGACATCAAGCCATTTACTCCAAGTAAGGAATAGTTACACAGATTCAGGTGTGGACTGAAAAATATACAAATTACTGGAGAGGCTGCACCTGCTGATAAGGAAGCTGCTGCCAGGCTTCCAACAGAGTTGAAGTTGATCAAGGAGAATGGATACCATCTAAAGCAAGTCAACCGCTATTGAAATGTTCACTTCTGGAAGAAGATGTCCAATAGAAATAACATTTTTAAAAGTGCAGAAGAGGCACCAGGACATGAAACATGGAAGAACAGATTGCCTCTCATACCATATGCAAAGACGATACAGGGTTCAGTACTGTCAGTGGTTTCAGGCATCCATTGGAGAGTCTTGGACCGTAACTCCTGAGGATGCAGGGGGTGGGGTAGGGTACTTCTCAAGTGCTAAGGGGATACTTGTGCTGTGGACTGAATGTTTGTGTCTTCCTCTCCCACACTCCAATTCATGTGTTGAACCCCTAACTCCCAGTGTGACTGTATTTGAAGACGGGATCATTATGGAAATAAAGCTACAAGAAATAAGGTCATATAAGGGTAGAGCTCTGATGCATAGAGTTAGTGTCCTTGTAGGAAGGAACACCAACTCAGTGTGCACACACAGAGGAAAGGCCATGTGAGGACACAGACAGAAGGCCACCATCTACAAGCCAGGAAGAGAGCCCTTACCAGAAACCCACCATGCTGGCACACTGATCTCAGACTTTCAGCCTCCAGAATTGTGTGTAAGACCTTCAGTCTGTGGTATTTAGTTATGGCAGCCTGAGCACACTAATGCAATTCACAAACATTAATCATATGTTAACCTACAAAAGACAGATTCAACAAATTTTCTAAAAAACAGTAATATTATAAGCAATACTGTTTTATTCAACAAGACTAGAAATCATAATAGAACTTAAAAAGATCTTACCGTCTGGAAAGTAAGAAGCCTTCTTTTAAATAATTCCTGAGTAAAGCTGTAAATACAGAAATTACAAAATTTTCGAAAAATAATGTTGATGAAAATGCTGCATATCTATTTGTATGAAACACATTAAAAATAGTTATTAAAGGGAAATGTACAGCCTCAAATACTTATATTTTTAAATAAAAGGATACAAGTAAATAAATTGCTAACCCAAAAAAACTAAAAAATGAGACTAGGGATAAAAATAGAAATTGATGAGGTAGAAAAGAAAAAAACAATATATATATAATAAGTCAAAATATTGTTTTTATTAACAAAAGTGCAAAGTCACCAGCTAATATAATCAAAAAAGGAGAAATTACTTTATAAAATAAGAAATAACTAATGAAAACAACCACTGGAGCTCAAAAAAAATTAAGATAATACTTTACTGACTTCTAAACAAGAGTTGGAAACCTAGATGAAATCCCTAACTTACTTGAACATTTGCCAAAATTGATCCTATTAAAGAAAAATGCTTAATCAGATTAATATTTATGGAAATAATATAAAAAGTTAACAAATCACTGTTCTGGAGACTGGGGAGTCCCAGTCAAGGAGCTGCCATTGGTATCTGGTGAGGGCCGTTCTCAGCTTACAAGGTGGTGCCCTGTTGCTCCTTCCTCATGTGGCAGAAGGCAGGATGGTAAGAAAGCCAAACAGTGTGTGAAGCCTCTTTCATGAAGGCCTTACTCCCATTCACTAGGGCTTGTCCTCATGACTTAATTACCTACTAAAGGCCTCACCTCAGCACAGTCAGCCCTCCCTATCCACAAGTTTCATATCTGCAGATTCAACCACCTCAAGTAGAAAATATTTGAAAAATAGAGAAACCAATAAAAATAACCATTACAACAATAAGAAATTACCAGTTAAAAAATACAGTATAAAAAATATTTACATAGCATTCATGTTGTATTAGATATTATAAGTCAAAAAAAGAAAAAAGCAATAAAAAGTAGAGCCAGTTTAAAAATGCAGTACATTTGGCTGGTGCAAAAGTAATTACAGTTTTTGCCATTACTTTTGACAGCAAAAACCACAATTACTTTTGCACCAACCTAATAAAAACTATTTGCATATCATTCACAATCTATCAAATATCATAAGTAATCGAGATAATCTAATATATGGGAGCATGTGCATAGCTTATGGGCAAATACTGCACTATTTTATATAAAGGACTTGAGCACTTGGATTTTAATATGGGGGTCCTGGAACCAATTACCCATGAATACTGAGGGATGACCATATTATCACATTGGCCACTAAGTTTCAACATGTGAATTTTGGAGAGGACATAAACATTCAAACCACAGCAGCTGTATAGAAAAAAAAAAAGGCTATATCTCATACTATGTATAAAATGAGTTCAAGATGTATCAGAGACCTGATATGAAGAATAAGACAGGCTTCTAGAAGAACACATAGTAAAATATTGTTATGACCTTGGATAGATAAAGATTACTTTTTTAAAATAACTTTTATGTAAAGAGCTCCTACAAATTGAAAAGAAAAGGGGTATCCTAATAAAAAATTGAGAAGACTTATATAGGCACTTCATAAAGGATGACATCCCAGTGGAGTCTAAAACAGCTCAGCATCTTTGACCATCAGGGAAACAGAGTCAAATCACAAGACCTACCACTACACCCCATCTGTACTGGTGCTGACTGAAGGAGTGAAACTCCATAAAATATTTGAAGCCATTTAATCTGAGCCAAATGTGAATGACCACGGCCTGTGATACAGCCCCAAGAGATTCTGACAGCATGTGTTGTGGCCAGGCTACAGCTTGATTTTATACACTGTAGGAAGACATAAGACATCCATCAATACATGTAAGATGTCCATAAGTTCCATCTGGAAAGATGGGACAGCTTGAAGTGGTGTAGGGGAGGGAGGCATGAGGGGTGCAGTGAATGGTGCACCTTCTACGTCATAGGTGGACTCAAAGATTTTCTGATTTGCAATTGGTTGAAAGAGTTAAGTTATTATCCAAAGGCCTGGAATCAATAGAAAGGAGTGTCTGGGTTAAAATAAAAGGTTGTAGGGACCAAGGTTCTTACAATGCAGATAAAGGCTACAGGCAGCAGGCTTCAGAGAGAATAGATCAATTGGAACTCACATTGGTGGTGGGTCCCTGAAGAGATACAATCATGTTCTTAAATTCTTTGGCAGTATTCACCAAAGCTAAAGATATGTAAACCCTGTAACCCAGCGATCTCACTGCTAGAGAAATTAGTGCAAATGTTCATCAAATGACATGTATAAATATGTTTATAGCTGCATTATTCATAATAGTTAAAACTGGAAAGAACCCAAGTGTCCATCCAGAGTAAACTAGATACATAAATTGTGGTATAGCTACTCATGAAATACTGCACAGCCATTAAAAATAATGGCACATGGTTTCAGGCCACAGCATGGGTGGATCTCACAGACATAATGTGGGGGGAGAGACGCCAGACAGAAAAGACTGCATATTCTGGATTTCTTTCTACGACGTTCAAAACCAGACAAAATTAGCCTAGCGTGATAATTGAACAGTAGTTTCCTTTGAAGAACTAACTGCTAGAGCCTTGAGGGAGTGTCTTGGGGCACTACAAATGCTCTATGTTTATTCTGGATCTTGGTGACATGTTAGAAATGTATCAGGCTATGAGCTTATAGTTATGCACATAACTATACCTAAGAAATACTCAATTTTTTAAAAAATCAAAAAGATTTATGGATTAAAAAAATTAAGGGCAAAATAAAGATATTTTCAGACAAATAAAAACGGAGAGATTTTTATTACCAATAGAACCATACTAAAATCATACCAAAGGAATTTCTCCAGGCTGAAGGAAAGTCACATTGGATGCGAGCAAAGAATGGCAAGAAGGAAGGGAGAGCCTCAGAAAGGATGAACATGTGAGTAAATATAAATTAATATGACCTGTTTAAGGCAACGTTCAAAACAATGTCTCCTGGCATTTAGAGCATACGGAGAAGAAAAATCAATGACAAACACACAAGACATGGGACAGGGGGAGATGGAGCAGTATGGTCCCGCAGTATCTGAAAAGTATTAAAAATACCAAATCAAGTTTGTATTAGTCCATGTTCACACTGCTGATAAGAACATACCCAAGGCAGAGAAGAAAAAGAGGTTTAATTGGACTTACACTTCCACGTCTGGAGAGGCCTCAGAATCATGGTGGAGGTAAAAGGCACTTCTTACTTGGAGGTGGCAAGAGAAAATGAGGAAGATGCAAAGGTGGAAACCCCTGTTAAAACCATCAGATTTCATGAGACTTATTCACTATCATGAGAACAGTATAGAGGAACCACCCCCATGATTTAAATTATCTCCCACCAGGTCCCTCCCACAGCACGTGGGAATTATGGGAGTTCAATTCAAGATGAAGTTTGGGTGGGGACACAGACAAGCCATATTAAGGGTGGATTGTGATAAGTGAATGGTGCATATTTTGATCTCTGTTGTAAATGTTATCAATGACAAAAGAATTTCTGACTAAAAACCTAACGGTGGAGAAGGTATTTAAAGTTGATATGCCAAGAAAATAAGGTATATGCATAATATTGAGGGCTACGAAGGTAACCTTAGAAATAACTAAAACAGAACTGGTTATAAGAGCTTGCCTCTGGGAGAAGATGGGGACATTACTGCATTTTTTAAAGTTCATTATTACCATGTAACTTTGGACTATGTATATGTCATACTTCTTAAAAAGTGTAAAATTAGGCCAGATGCCGTGGCTTACACCTGTAATCCCAGCACTTTTGGAGGCCTAGGCAGGAGGATCACTTAAGCTCAGGAGTTCAAAACCAGCCTGGGCAACATAGTCAGACCCCATTTGTACACAAAAAAAGCTTAAAAGATTGGCTAGGCATAGTGGCACACATCTGTAGTTCCAGCTACTCAGGAGGCTGAGGCAGGAGGATCGCTTGAGCCCAGGAATTTGAGACTGAAGTGAGCTGTGATTTCACCCCTGGGCAACAGAGTGAGACCCAGTCTAAAAAAAAAAAAAAAAAAAAAAAAGGTGTAAAATTAACTTTATTCCAAGGATTGAAGTTGAATTGTTGGTTAAATTTACATGACTGCGGAAACCAAAATGTGGATTTCACAATCATTCCAGGATGGCGGGTTTGCCTTTGCAGGCATGGTCACTGGGTCCTCCGAGACTAAGTGAAGGCAGCAGAATATGACATCCCCAAAATACGCCACTTTGGCAGAAGGATTATTTTGAGATGTAGGTAACTGCAAAGCAGACACAAGAAAAGCTCTTTGTCCTCCCCACCATTTGCTAAAAGGTGGGACATAATTTTAAAGGTTTCCCTCCTCCCCTTTTATTGTAGAAGGTAAAGGCTGATCACTCAGCAGAAACCTGACACCCTCATCAGTCTGGAGGACTCTATGGCATTTAGTTTCCCATAACTTGCCTCCCTTACACCCTTCTCTTTTTGTTTTAGTTGAAGATGCTGTATAAGCCAAAGATCTAGGTCACCTCTTTGAGATGTACTGTTTATTCCTTGGGTGTCTGCCGTGCATACATGAGGTGTACACATTAATAAATGTCTCCTTGTTTTTCCTTTTGTTAATCTGGTTTTGTTAGGGGGAGTTCCCCGCTAAGAACTATGAAGGCTAAAGGAAAAATTATTTTTACCTACTCTACATAAGCAACCACTGTGCCTGAGTCAGGGGAAAAAGGAGAGAGACATGGATGCTGAGCCCAGTGAGTCAGCTCTCTTTTAGCTAGGTGGGGATCAGATGGTTGCTAGAGTGACATTGAACAGTCATGTATCAGGGTGGAGGAGCCCTCACTTCCTGTGGGTAGAAATTCCCAGGCACCCTATGACAGTTTAGTGGTAAGCCTGGAGTATCATGAGCTGTACCTGGGCAGTGATGCCTAGCCAGTGAGAATGGCCCCAGGCAGGATCCCATGCAGGGAAGCCAGCCAGAGAAAGGATCAGTCAACCCTTAACACACCTTAATTAAACAGAAGCAGAGCCTGTGGTGTCCAAGACCTCGGCGTTATTTATTTATAAGGGGCAGAGCAGGATGATGTCAGCCTGTCGCGTTTCAAGAATATTTCTAAGTGAAAAAAGAGTATGTTTTTAGCTGGATACGGCAGAGATTTTAGATCTGCATGTATTTCAGTCCAATTGTGGTTTCAGCAGCTTTTAGGTCCTTCAGGTGCTTTGAGCTCCCTGGTTACTTCACTTTAGAAATTTTAGTTTCAGCTAAAATAACTCCATTGACTCTGACAACATGACCCTACACATGATTTTATTTCACAAAGCTGTGGCTGATTCTCCCAGGGATTTTGCTTTGAAGGATTGTTAAAAGTTTCAGGGATACTGAAATGATTCATTGGTGAAAGGGGCAGGCAGGTGGTACAACGGGAAGGGGCGGGGCTTGGCGTCAACCCTGGCTCTGCCCAAGGGGGTGTGGTGTCAGCTTCTTCCCTGTAATAGAGGTTGTAGCCCTTGCCCAATCTAGGTGATAGGAGGATGTGAGGAGAGCCATCCAAACTGAATTAAGATGTGACTATGCTTTTAGAATGTAAAACACTCTGTACCAGCAGGTTACTGTTCTTAATTGTTTTAGAGGTATTCAAAATGTGCAAGACAACATATTAAAATACCCCTTAAAATAGTCTTAAACTATAGCTACAGAGCAACATCCAAAGTGCGGAGAAAGATGCCCCAAGTTTGGCCGTGCACTACCAGCCCCTTTAAAAGAATTGCATGAAGATTTAGGGAAACATTGGTTGATTTGCTAAATGACATGTTGGATGATTATTGACAGCAAGAGACTTGATGGGGTATAAATGACATCCACAAATGAATATGGCACCCCTCTTTCTGAACCCCAGGATCTGCCTGTAATCTACAACTAAGCAAGGCAGAAATTCAAGCCCTGCTTATGACAAATGGAGTTGGACTTTGAAGAACATCTTGCTTACCTAGGAGTGGTGCTCATCTGTTAGAAAATAGGAATACTAGAGCTCCAATTTGAAAATGGGTGTGTGGGATACCAAGAGTAACACATTCATCGGAAATACAGAGACTCCATCATTGCTCCAATAACCAAGGCATCCATCTCCTACAGAGGTGACTGTCTTTCAAACATTCAATAGTGCTTACCCAAGATCCTGGCTTTTTAGAGGATTTATATAATTTCATCTGAGATGATCTACATGGAACCTCCACTGTAAAGCGCTTCCTTTATGCTTCTGTAAACAAAACCCACTTGGCAGCCTGTTCCTTCCCCTTCACAAAAGACCCATGGGCAGTACGGTGAGTATATATCAGAATAAGGGAGCAGTCCATCACGGAGTGAATGGCACCTCCCAGACTCTACTAGCCATCCATCACCAGGGCAAGTTGTTGCTCTAATGATATATTAGTGTAATAATCTGCACAGGACACACCGATGATGTATTACTCAAAAGATGGCCCTACTTAAGGAAGCGAGGCTCCAGGAAGTGCCTGGGTAACTTTGGAAGCAATTGGAAGACTTCCACCAAATCTAAAGTCAGCCAGCAAGCACCATTCAATGGAAGCCACTTTCTCAGCAGCAGAGAGGAATACTGGTTTTAAATTAAATCTCCTGTCATCTTTGTAATAAATCTGCAGCCCTATTTGACCTTGGTGTCTTGGATAATTCTAATTTGCAGGCACCATCTTGGCTGGCAGTGAGAAACATGGAATTTTGCTCTGAGGAGTCTCTGAATCAGAAGATAGCCACGCTGTCTGTGTGTCTCTTTCTTAGAAAGGTTGTGGTGCAGAATTCCTCAGAGATTGTCACTTAGTTTGGAATAATCGAAATCACCTATGATGATGATTTTATTGAACACATACTTGGCCTTCTTGCATGGTGTTTTGTTGCATCTCCTGCTCTATAAAAACAGATTTATTTTCATCCCTGTTTCTCTTCCCTTAAAATGTTTCATGTTATTAAAAACAGAAAATTGCTTATCAAATGTTTTGTTGGCCACATGTGTGTGACCATCAATCATCTTCCTCACTCCATGTGTGCATGTGCATGTCATTAGCTGAACTCCACCAATCACACTCCTGGAAAAATGCTACTAATTGGGTAAACAGATACAAAAAAACTAATTAAAACATAGCATTTACATCATAATAACTGCACTTGATGAAGACTAATAGAAGCCTCACAGCAAGCAAAAAAGTTCACCCTACAAATTGTTCTCTGTGGACATAATTGCTGTCGTGGTAGAGGTGAGTGCGTTAGGCAGCGTTTATGATGATGGGGGAATTTGTCTGTGTCTGGCAATGAATTAGGCCTATGACTTCTGTGAAGGAGGCACAGCATAAGAGAACCAGCAGCATGCCAGTCCAATCATTCTCAGAATGCCTCCCTTGGTGAGGCTAGGCTGTGCTGTCCCTTCCCACACAAGCCTCAGCCTCTTCCTCCAAGTACACCTGTGTCAGGCCCCCTGGATCATGCTTGAGCTGTATGCTGCATTCTTAGGAAAACAGTCCAGGACCACCAACCTGATGGATAGTGCTTTAGGCTGGTAATCACAGGTAATATTCTAAGAGAGTGTGAAACCGTGGAATTGCTCTCTCATGCTTGTTTGTCTGCAAGGGACACTCCAGTGGAACAGAACTGTGGTGTCAGGGAAGCTGTGATCTGGGCACCATCATTGCCTCAGGGTCCTTCCTGCCTGGCTCTTTTCCTTTGTTGCCTCAGCTTCTGCTCCCTTTCCTTGAAGCTCCCAACCAACCTCACTCCAGTTTCTCGCACGACCAGCCTGGCTCCAGGTTTCTCATTACATACGGTCCCTGAATAAACCAGGCACTGGGAAGAACAGGGGACAGATACAGAAACTTTTATCACTCCCATGGGCTGACAGCTTGCCTGGCAACCTGCCACAGAACACTGGATGAGCCCCAGCTCTCCCGCGAACACAGCAGTGCTGTCGATGGTGATAGTGTTGGTGATGCTGACGGTGCACAAACGTCAAAGCCCATGAGCCACAGCCCCATTCCGATACAGGAAATGAAGTCATGCATTCAAAGACGTATTTATCTTGATGAAATAAGTTTTATCCCAGCAAATCAGGATGGCTTGAAGTACTGAACACAAACAGATTTTAAAACCCAATGGGAAAAGACCTACTTGTCCAATGCTAGTTTGTGGCATTATAAATTGGTACAGTCCTTTGGAAACCCCTTTGGCAATACGTAGTAAGAGCATAAGAATATGCGTGGGCTTGGCCCACTCATCTCACTGCTGAGCATCTCTCCCGAGGGACCCATTTTAAGGCAGACTCTGCGCTCTTCTCCCTCATGCATTGTCTGCAGTGGCAGCTTCAGCTTCACCCCAAAGCTGCCAGCTCTGGAACAGACACCTCCAGCATTGCCTTGAGGGTCTGTTCCAAACTTACTACTGTCTGAGAACTTCCCATATGGAGAGATTCTTTTCTGCAAAAGTCTGAATTCCAAATGAAGCCCCAGCAACCTCTTCTTGCTCTGGCCAGGCTGGAGCCCCTGAGCCTGGTTCACCACCTCCCCGCCAGCACACTCAAGTCCATCAGCAACCAAGTCTCCCGTCCCACCGACCTGCCTCTGCCCAGTCCCTGCATCTCCTGCCTGGACCACAGGAAAGCCCACAGGGCCCCCAGCCCCCCTTCCTGCTCATGCCACCTTCCTGGAACACAAGGCGTATATCCTTCTCTTCTCTGCTCCCAAATGACCAGTCTTGTCTTCTCTCCTCTCTACATGTCATTTCTATACAAAATATCCACATTTCTTGATGTGGCCCCAAGTTGCCTTTCTCAACCACCTATCCTATTATGCTCTTCCTGTATTCTTTTGCCAAGGCTGCCACAAACTGGATGCTTTAAATGATAGTAATTTATTGTCTGACAGTTCTGAATGCTAGGAGTCCAAGGTCAGAGGCTCAATAGGGTTGATCCTTCAGAAGGAAGGATCTGTTCCAGGCCTCTCTCCTTGGCTTGTAGGGGGCCAGCTTTACATTAACATGACATTCTCCCCGTGTGTGTGTCTGTGCCCAAATTCTCCCATTTTACATGGACGCTAGTCATATTGGATTAGGGACCCTCCCTCCTGAAGTATGGTGTCATTCTAACTAATCACATCTGTAATGATCCTATCTCCAAATAAGGTGGCATTCTGAGACACTGAGGGTTAAGACTTTTAGGGGGAAATGCAATTCAATTTATAAATTTATAACACCTTCTCAAAAAATCTTTATTTTAAAATCTCAGTGAACTTAGCACCATCCGTGAATAGACCATGAACTTTCTTGCCTTGATATTTGCTCATCTTGTCCCAGCTGTGAAAATCCCACCATACATCAAGTCCCTAGGCAAATATTCCTTCCTGTGTTGATGACCAGCTGGGGTAACACACCCAGGACCATTTCATGAAGAATGTTACAATTTACCAATCATCTGGGTCAGTAGAGTCCTGCCCAAGGCCAATGCTAGGTAAATGTTCACAAAGCTTCCATAAACTAGGATGTTAAAACATTTCCTCCATATTTAGTACTCTCCTCTCCTTCACCTTGGCAGTGCCCATGTAACAAAGAGACAGAAAAAAAAAAAACTTTTCCGACAGGAGATTATCTAGAGGTCTCATCTTGCACTTTGAGGGTTCAGTGTGTGTAACAGCAGCGCTAAATCCAACACAATGTTTCAGTGGTCCCAAGCTACCTAAATTGTACACACAACTGGGACTGAGTCCTATTAGAGGAAGTTGGTCCATAAGGTTGTCTCTGAAAAATATTGGTTGAGGCAACAGGGCTAACAAAAATTCGTCGACAAATGGTTGGCCTTCTGATAGCTTTCTGCCTTAATGGCGCATAAACAGGCAGACAGATAAGCCAAAAACTTGTCTGAATTCACCTCTAATTAAGTTTCGGTGTTATCAATGATTAATAGCAGCCTAGAAGAAAATGTATTTCTGTCGTCCTAGTCAAATAATTGTCACTTCTGCTGTACTGCTCAAGAAACTGTTTCACTGATATGATTGCATTTAGATTGTTTCACACCCATCTCCTAGATAGACTCTACGCACCTTCCCAGCAGAGACCTAGCTGCTAAAATGCTCATTTTACATATGCCAAGCACCGTTCTTGGTGCCAGAGATGCAGTCATTGATGGATGCAGTGAGTAGGCTTTCACCATCCATGCCTACCTCCTTCCAGTGTGCCTTTCTTTACTACAGAGGCTGGAAATGTAAGAAGTAACATTTTTAAAGTCTCCGGCAGCTAGGAATCTTAGTACAAATGAGGTCCCAAAAGTCCCAAAAGTCAGATGCACGTATATGAAACCTGGAAAGCAGAAGGTGCGTGGAGGCCATTCTTAGTTTTGCTCGTGGGCCATTCCATTGTTAGACCAGGCTGTAGAGTCGCAGGTCTTAAGAGGTGGGGCAGCAGTGGCAGCAGAAGCTTTCTAACCCAGCTTCCTGGAGTGTTCTCTTCTTGGAAATAGTCATTCCTGACAGTCTTCTGATTCCTCTGTCTTTAGCCTTTAGCCTTTATGACGACTTTGTGAGCACCAAATTCCCATATTAAGCCCCTTTCTGTCTAAAATACCTAGAGTGCTTTTGGTTTGCTTTTTAAATTATTATTATTATTATTATTTTATTTTTATTTTTTTGAGACAGTCTTGCTCTGTCACCCAGGCTGGAGTGCAGTGGCATGATCTCGGCTCACTGCAACCTCTGCCTCCCAGGTTCAAACTATTCTCCTGCCTCAGCCTCCTGAGTAGCTGGGATTACAGGCACCTGCCACCGTGCCTGGCTAATTTTCATATTTTTAGTAGAGACGGGGGTTTCACCATGTTGACCAGGCTTATCTCGAACTGTTGACCTCAAGTGACCAACCCACCTCGGCCTCCCAGAGTGCTCGGTTTACAAGCGTGAGCCACCACAACCAGGCTGCTTTTGGTTTGCACTGAAACTTAACAGTTACACATGGTAAGTAAGATTATTTTGCCGCCTTGGCATTTGTAGTCAGGTCCAAAAGGTTAAAATATAGGAACTATCTAAATATCCACTAACAGGACAGTGTTTTAGGAATTATGGTGTATTAACTTTAACCTTAAAGAGATAACTCGTGAGAGATATTCTGCTGACATTAAAATTTCTGAAAGAGAAAAGAAAGCTTAAAAGATATTTTGTTGCTAAATATTGATTCAATAAGTAAAAATACAAAATGTTTATCATGATTACATAAGTTGTTTTAGACATTAATAAATATTTGTAAACAGAGACAAATAAAATAATTGCTTGTAAATTGTAGTATACAAGTGCGATGCTTGTCTATTTGAAGTTTCATTTAAAGATGAAGTAAAATTGTTTTAGAAAAAAATGGAAAAATATAAAGAATTTGTTAGCAGGCTCCATAAGAAAGTCATGAAGAGGATAAAATGGCCTGGGGAATCAACCAGAGGAATGAGGCTGTAATTTAGTTTAAAAGTTATGTTAATAAAATCCTGAATGTAATATTCTACCTTTCCTATATAAATGTGCTTCCGGACGATCTGTTCAATATGCACCTATTGAACTGTTTTTCCCATTTAGTCATATAATCAGCAAATACATGTTCCAGACACTATTCCTGTGGAGGCTGTAGCAGCAAATTCTTTGCCTGCACGGTGATACTCCCCACCTACATTCTCATATTAGCTTGCACTGCAGTGTATTTCTACCCATCCATTTCACACAGAGAAAATGGATCCCGGAAAGGTTAGGGAATCTCCTAGTCTCACGGTTGGTTGATGATGGCACATGTGGATTTAAAGCCTGGGGCTCTCAACATATTTTCAGTCTCTTTGAAAAAGTAAACAAAGGCTTAATCTATTAAAGAGGGCTCTTAGGCTAGGGATGAGAAAAACGTCCTCTTGCAAGGTCCATTGAACATCAGTTCTAGTTATGAAGGTGGAATTGCTAGAACATGAAGTAGCTGAAGAGGGAAAAACACACCCAGGGAAAAGAAGAAAACAAGGGAAGAGTTGAGAATTTTAAAAACTGAGTTTCATGCATTGCTAACAACTGGATGTGACTATTTTAGTATTTATCTTTTTGTTAGTTTTTGTCTGGAGGGTAGAAATATAATTGTTAATTTATACAATGTGCAAACATGTTTTATAATTTAAGAAACCCTATTGCATTTCATTATTTGAGAGCCATTAAAAAAAGGACAAAAAGTTCCTTCTATCCCTGGAAGCAGGGTAGCATTCTACATGTTTTCTCAACATAATATGGAAACATTTTTATCTAAAAGTATAAGGATCCCAGGGACACAAGAAACATGCGGTCACCTAGCGATAGCCCCTCTTGCTCCCCTGCTCTGTGCCCAGGACGGGGGCTCTAATTCTGCCCTGGCCAACAGCACAAATGGATGGAAGCCTCTCTGGGCTAAGCCATGCCAGGTGATAGGGACATTTTCTTAGAGCCCATGGCATAGCTTGGACAGCCTCGATTTAAAGAAAGAACCACAGAGCAAGCTTCTTCTCAGTGCCAAGAGGCTATGAGTCATCTCTCAAGATGCGACCCATGGTAGCCAGGGAACCAAGATGAAGATTTCTGTGCCTAAAGAGTTGGTCAGTCCACAGCCTGGCAGGCCTGGAGGAGACAGGATTTCAGGAATGCAAGTCTAGCTCACCCTGTAAACCAGAAGTCTCCAACTATAGTTCACAAGCTAACTTAGCCTGCAGAGGTGTTTTGTTTGACCCTCACAATGGGGACCACGTTTTAAATTCAAAACACAATTGATTTTTGAATAACAGGGATTCAGGACACTGCATCCTACCCCTACTCACACAGTTGAAACTTTGCATATTACGTTTGACTCCCCAAAAGCTTCAACTACCAATAGCTTACTGTTGACTAGAAGCCTTATCAATAACATAGACAATTAACAGATATTTTGTAAGTTATATGTATTATATACTGTATTCTTAAAGTAAGCTAGAGAAAAGAAATATTAAGAAAATCATAAGGAAGAGAAAATATATTTACTAATCATTCCATGGAAGTGGATCATCATAAAACTCTTCATCCCTGTGGTCTTCACTTTGCATAGGCTGAGGAGGAGGAGGGAGAAGAGGGGTTGGTCTTGGTGTCTCAGGGGTGGCAAAAGGCAGAAGGAAATCCAAATATGAGTGGACCCATGCTGTTTAAGAATCAACTACAGGCTGGATGTGGTGGCTCACCCCTATAATCCCAGCACTTTGGGAGGCCAAGGTGGGCAACTCACTTGAGGTCAGGAGTTCAAAACCAGCCTGGCCAACATAGCGAAACCCCATCTCTACTAAAAAATACAAAAATAAGCTGGTCATGGTGGCACATGCCTGGAATCCCAGCTACTCAGGAGGATTAAGAGACCTTACGCCTGGCTCAGTTTACTCCTTCAGCAGAGTTTGTCCAGCAGTGGAGTTTGTGGTTGCTGTTGCCATGCCTCCAGATCCCCATTTAGCCTCCACAACTTGTAGGCGGTTCAAGCTTTAACATCCAGTGTTGACCAAGACAGGTACACAATCAAAAAGAATGACATGCTACGCATGATAGGTAACCATGAGGTTACTTCCTCACAGGAACTGGATTTCCTCGCCCATGAAATGGGGCAAAAGCAGTCGATACCCTCTGAAACCCTTCTAGTTTCAAACTTCTGTGGGTTAATCCACCTCACTTGTTCCTCTACACCAACCCTGTTAAAATTCATCTGCTTGAAAATTGGAATTTTCCTCCTTCCTCCTACGTTTGGCATTTGTTGAAATCTTGATTACTTGAAAGTTAGCCCAAGTTGTCAGTGGTAGAACACTGCCCATGTAGACAACCAGGATCCCTCTCAAAACCTCATCACGATCCACTAGACAGGAGGCTGCCATATGCACAAAAAAATTCTCCTAATCTGTCAAAAAGCTCTACCGAGGACTGACAGGTCTTATAAAGAGGCCAGGGATCCAGTGGGTCTGAAAATTAAGCTTCCTTCTCTCCCTGGGAATTCACTTGCTGCACTCAGGTCTGAGGCAGCTTAATCCAGGAGAGACGGAGCCTGAAAGCTCTCTTGCGCGAGGTCCTGTATCCAGCGCTTCGGTTCTTTGCTAAAGGAGTTGGTCCACCGAAAGCTGTTAAGCACCACCATGGCCCTGGAGCTCATTCCAGGCACTGGGGAAGGTGGGAAGAAGGTGGAAGACACAGCTTCTGCACCTCTTGTGGGAGAGGGTCTAGTGAGAAAGAAGTTTCCATGGAACAACACAAATAGATTCTGCCTCAAGTAAAAACATTTTCTGGCAAGTAATGTCCTTGACTTTTTTTCCTTCAAAAATGTCCAAGAGTACAATCCATCTTGTGGCTTGTTACTGGTTATGCAGCATGTGGAAAGATATGACTAAAAGTTATAATTCCAAAATGCACAGCAGAATACATCTTCTCTCTTCAAAATGAATTTATCTGGTCATTGCCCAGCTCAAGTCTGTTTTAAACGACTCTGTAATACATAGTTCTGACTAAGAGTTGAAAATGAAGGGAAAAAATGCATCACATGAAATGTGATTCAAATGAGAACGTATTTATTTTCCACACCAAAAAATCTAATGAGAAGAGTGGATATCTAGTTCGGAATTTTTATATATTTGGTTTTGGTCTCAGAGTACTGATCATTATAATCTACAGTAAAAGCAAACAAATAAACAAAAACCCAGTAAATTTATTTATCTGTACCCAAGAATCACTCTGAATAATGGTAGGTGAGACTATTGCTTTTAAGTACAGAAAATAGTTTTTAAAATATTGACTTCCATTTATGTTATAAATTAGATCAACCTTTTTTTTTTTTTTTTCAACTAAAATGTATAAACTACTTTGTGGCTTTCCTGCAAATAAAAAAGGCTCATAGAATAAATTTTACCTACTAAGGTTATCAGTAACATTTGGGCTAAAAATGATTTATTTTTCTTTTGCCTCTTTGGATCTGCTGGCTTCAACTTCTCTGTTATATATCCGCTTTCAACAAATTGCTGGATTTTCAGGATAAGGAGTACATGGCTGCTTCTAGAAAAATGCTTCCAAAAGCAGTATAAAAATCTAGCCTGACACTTCAGTCACATCATAAAAGAACAACAATTCCAGGATCCTTCCCCTTTAAGGGAAAGTTGAATTGAACACAGGCCATGTGCTAAGTAAAATTGAATCCCAGAGAGTCTTTCCAGTTCTGCCATTTTTAGCCCATTGTTACTTGACAAATATTAGAATCACCTCTTGGCAGCAGAGCTCTGTGGTAAAGAGTGCATGGGTGCGTGTGTGGGAAATGAACACAAGTGCATTGGGCTGGGTTTTCTTTAACATCACGTTGAGCCCTGAGATTCCTTACTCTCCTTTTTTTCCTAATATCTTCACAATTTGAAAATAATTAATCTACCTTCCCTGATATTAAAATTAGCTCCTGGGGCATTTCACTAATTGTACCATCATCGATATTCATGCTCCCTTAAATAAATAAATTTTACCTTTAAGGAGAAATTTATAATTACTTGCTGTTTGCATTTCCCCCCTTCTAAGCCATGACCTATTTTAATTGAGGTTTTCTGGTCTCCTATAGGGGTAGATCATAAAATCTAAAAGAAGAATTATACTCTTAATGCTATGTAATTTAACCATTTTTGAGGAGTAAAATAGATGAACATGATTGCTTTACCTACTGAGCCCAGTTAGGGGCCTGTTTGTGGAATTCTCCACATGGGAAACTGAGGAGGTCTTTGCTACTGGAGACGCAGGTGTGGTCTGGATGCTTTCAACAGCCCCATTCTGAAACTTGCTTAACAGAGTCATAACCATGACCTTGCTGAGGCTTCCTAATGACGCCTGGATTTTGTTGTAATGGATTTCCATAGTTTCAGGGAATAGAAAATTCTTTCTTAAATTCAACATGTAAAATTGTTTTAGGGAGGGAGGTTCTGGACTCTGCGTGACCTGGCCAGCTCTGCCACTTATTTTCTGAGAGTCCTGGAGCAAGTGATGTCACTGCATTCAGCTTGCTTACTTACCTCTACAATGGCAAGAACAGCGTCACGTATGTGCAAGTGGGTTAAAACAAAGATTAAACGAGGTATTAATGTAGAAACTGCTTGGCCCCTTGATCAGCACATGATGAACACTCATATAAAATTAGATGTCAGAACTTATCACGGTTCGCCTTGTAGAGGCCAGGTCTTAGAAAGTGCCTTTAAAGAGCCTACTCCCTCTCCAATCCTGAAAGTCAGTCCATGGAGAGCTCCAAGCCTTGTCAACCTCATGTCAACAACACCTTGAGGATCTTCAGACACCATGTAAGAGGGCTTTTAAGAGGAATGTTTATTCGTCACATTTTAGATCTAATAATAACATTAATAATTATTCATGGTGGATAAAGGTAATCAGGAAACAAACTGATTGCTAGCAACATCGGGAAGGGCACATCAAGGCCGTGGCATGAACCACGACGTCATCTTGCTCAGGGAAATCAACTCCAGAAACCACGGAACTGACCAGAGCCTCGAGAACAGGGCTGAGTAGAGTCAATGGGGAGAGCGAGGCCCCGATGTCCACTTCTGTCCACACTCAGAATAACCTGTTGTGACACTGAATCTTCATCAGTTCTTAAAACCAGGAAGTTCTGGGCAGAGGGGTCTTTTGTAGGTTTTCCTAAGGGGTCTACATTTGTCTCATGCATGCCTTCAATCATTCATTCATTCATTCACTCAATATTTACTAGGCCTCTGAACACACACCAGGGTCCACACTGAGTATTGGGAATACAGTAAAGAACAGAATTTACCTGGTCCCTGTGCTGGTGGGACATTTATAGTCACCTGAAGGAGACAGATACCTTCCACAAATAATTATCACACAAATAAATACATCATTGCAAGTTGCAATGCAGGTTATCAAGTGGAAAGACAAGGTGCTATGGGGATCACAGAGGGATGTTTCAGAAGGCGAGGGTCACGAATGCCTGCTCTGAGGACTGACTTTTAAGTTGAGACCTGAAGAATGAATAGGAGTGGGCAGGTAAATCCTGGCGGCAGAACATTCAAGGCTGATGGGTTTCAAGGGTGGAGGACCTGGCGTAGTTTAAGGAGCTGGAAGGTCAGCAGCATGTCTGGGCTTGGGAAGGAGCAAGAGTGGCTGGCTGACAGGTGACACGGCAGCAGCAGGCCCAGGAGCCAACCAGGTAGGGCCTTTTGGGTATGGCATAGATCTGTAGTTTTGTCTGAAGTTTAAATAGAAACAACCTAAAAGTCCGAAGGAGGAGAACAAAGCGATCAGAATTGCAGTTTGAAAAGATCCCCGGTGGACCGGGCATGGTGGCCAGCTCTTGTAATCCCAGCACTTCAGGAGGCCTATTCGGGTGGATTGCTAGAGCCCAGGAGTTTGAGGCCAGCCTGGACAATGCAGCGAAACCCTAACTCAAAA
>NW_016107422.1:4976759-5053439 GCF_001604975.1 Cebus imitator | reverse complement strand
CAAGCTCCTAGGGAGGCTGAGGTGGGAGGATCACCTGAACCTGGGAAGTCAAGGTTACAGTGAGCCATATGGCACCACTGCACTCCAGTCTGGTCATGGAGTGAGAACTTGTCTCAAAACACACACACACACACACACACACACACACACACACACTCTCTCTCTCTCTCTCTCTCTCTCTCTCTCTCCCTCCCCCTCTCTCCAGTGCTTTATGAAAGCTAATTCAAAGAGTTGGGACAGCAAACGGTGGGGTGGTAACAGAGGAGGCTGGGCAGAATCAGAAATAATTAGTTATTATTTTTGCTATTTAGTTCAACCTCTGCCCAGCCTACTGGAACCATTGAAGAGATAGCATGACAATGCCCTGGTGAGTCTGAGATTTATTTCTAACCAGGTTCAGAATAGCCCCTGAAAACTGGGTTCTGGATTGAGAGAATTCTCATATTTGAAACCCTGGTGAAGGCAGAGGCAGCCACAGAATCCCTTGGGGATGAGTGTTTGATTCCTCACCCCCGGCACCACATTGCTTTATTCCTTTGCCAATTGTAGACTAAACCAAGAGAAGTCAAAAGACGCCTCGCTCTTTGGTGCTTATTAAAATGGCAAGTAGACTGAGGGTGGAAGTGAAAATGGAAAAATTCCACCTGTGATCCAGATGGCCTAGCAGTCAGGGTCCAGCCAGGAGCTGGACCTGCAGACAGCACTCCAGTAATTTGAACAAGGGAATTTAATATAAATAATTATTAACCAGGTATTATACTGAAAAGACAAAAAGTAAACATGAAGGTATCGAGCGTGGAGAATAAAAGGAAGCTTAGAATTATCAAAGCTTAGAAGCTTGGAAGAATGTCTCCATGGGACTGGGACCCAGATTTTTAAGCAGGAGGGATGCTTGGCTGGTGGGGCAGGTAACCCTAGAGGTCACACAGTGACGGTGATTCTGGGGACATTGGTGGAAGAACGGAAAACGAATCAACTGCTTCTCCTGGAGCAAACCGATGCTGATGGGAACAGAAAAGAGAGTCCTGTCGCCATCTCTCTGCCTGGCATCCTCCCTCTCGCACCCTCTATTGGCGGTTTCCCACAGGGAGCAGCTGGCAAAACAAACATGGGTTTTGTTGAGTCCCAGCCCCAGCATCACAAAGCAGAGAAAGCAGAGTGGGTATGGCTGAAAGACAAGAGCTTAACTGTTGCCGGACTCCTGAACAATCATTTAATCATTTAGAAAAAATGTAACCCCCAGCTTCAAAATTTAAAAAAGTTTCTATTCTTTTGTAAAGATATACATGTGTACAATGCGACATATATTTTCAGATAGATGGAAAATATTTATAAAGTATTACTTTTCCTTATTACCTAGTTAATGTGTCTTTCTCTAGGAGGACATTAAGTATGTAAAAATATATAAAGGACTTTGACAACTCAATAAGAAGGCAAATAACTCAGTTTAAAAATTAAGCTGGATAATTTTCCTGACTTATTTTCAAGTTTAGATTCTCTTTTTTATGCTTCTTGCTGGTGCCAGTCTGCTAACCCGTGAATTATATATTTCAGATATTGTTTTCAGTTCTAGAATTATCAGTCTGTCTTTAAGTTTCCATCTCTCTCCCAAGATTTCTATCAATGTGTTAATAATACTACATTTTTACTTTATGTCCTTGAACATTTTTATATTAACTGCTTAAAATTTTTATAAAAGTTAAAAAGGTGACCCAGATGTTGGATAATTCCAAAAAGAGAAGTCATCTTGGAAGTCAATCTGGGAGTTATCCATCATCTGTGTCACTTGGGAGAGTCAGTTTCTATTGCCTTTCCTTCCTCTTCCCTATGGGTCATGTTTGCCTGTTTCTTCCCATGTCTAACAACTTTTCATTATATGCTGAACAAATAAGTGAATGATAATTGTAGAGACTCCGGATTATGTTTTGTTGCTTTGAAGATTGTTGATATTTTTTCTAGCATTAAATAAACTTGGCTGAATTAAACTGTAGACTCTGACTTCCCTGGATTGGGCTGAAACTAAAATCTCCATTTATTTTTTTTCCATCTCCTATCCATTGCTTTCTCTCAGGTCTCTTTCTTATGCATGGGTATTTCAGATATTCACCAAGAATTTGAGTGAAGTTCGTATGCAGATTTTGGGTCTCTTCCCTCTGCAGCTCCCTTTTTCTCAGGACGTCCTCTTTCTTCCCACCCTTACCTTCCAGCCACAGGGGCAAGCCTGAATTCTATCCTGTGAATACTCACAGCAATTAAGTCTGTGGATTCCTGCTTCATCTCCAGCTACTCCACAGCACAAAAACTTCAAGGAAAAGTCTGCGTAAAGGCAAATCTCACCCAATGCATTTCCTTTATCTCAAAGATCAACCCTTTCCACTTTCTGCCTTCTTTTGGCCACTTTCTAGTGTATTCAAATAGTTGTTTTAGAAATGCTTTGTAATGGTTATGTATGTATACTGTATCTGCTATGCTTGTACCTGTTGTGTGACTATATATAACTGTAACTCTTAAGTCTAAAACAAGGGCCTTTCTCATTGCTGAAAGCAGAGCTCTTGCTTGACAATTTTTTATTTTAAAATATTAGAATATAGCCCTATAAAAATTGTTGTCCTAAGTTGTATTCTGACCAACAGTAGCTGTAGCTTTAAATTTCACATTTAGGCTAGCAGAGGGTGCTGTCAAATTCTTAACAACCAGTTAGATGGAAAAAAAACATGATATGTCATTATATTTATTTGCATTTATATAACTATGCATAAGATTTTCTTAGGTTAGTCAGTAGACTTTCTTTGCCATGAAATTCATGTTTAGTAACTTTGCTTGATTTCCTAGTGGGCTGTTTGTCTGTCTTTTATTCATTTTATGAGCTTTTTGTAGGTTAGGAAAATTAGTTTTATTTGTTATATAGGTCACAAATACTGCTTCACAGTTTGTCATTTGTCATTTGACTAAGCTTCGTTAAGATGTTTTTTACCATGCTAAAATGTTAATTTTATAAGTAATAAAATGTTTCAATTTTCTTTTATGGCTTTTGAGTTTAGTGTCTTGCTTAAAAGGCTTTCCATATTGCAAGATTTTAAATAAATTCATATGTAACTTTTTTTCTTTTTGATCTCTTAGGGCTTTATTTCATTTTATTTTTATTTTGTTATGCTTTACTCCTCAATTGGCCTAGAATTGGTTATGATGTAAGAAGTAAACAGCTCTCTCTTCCCACCCCTACCTTATGCTCCCTTAGACTGGCCTTTGTAAAGAAAGAAGTGGGCCAGTCTATAACTTTGTTGTGCATTTTCATAAATCATCCTTCTTTGTCTTATTTATTTGAAGATGTTATCTGTATTATATTATAAATTACCTTTTTAGTTGATTTTTTTTAGTAACTTGCTGTTCTGTTCCACTGGCTATTCATTGTTTTTTCAGAACCAATTATTTTCATTATTATTTTAAGACAAACTCTCACTCTGTTGCCCAGGCTAGAGTGCAGTGGTATGATCTCTGCTCACAGCAACCTCTGCCTCTCAGGTTCAAGTGATTCTCCTGCCTCAGCCTCCAAAGTAGCTGGGATTACTGGCGTGCACCACCGCGCCTGGCTAATTTTTGTATTTTTTGTAGAGAAGGGATTTCATTATGTTGGCCAGGATGGTCTCGAACTTCTGACCTCAGGCAATCTGCCCACCTTGGCCTCCCAAAGTGTTGGATGAGATTATAGGCATGAGCCACAGCACCCAGCCTATCTTTCCTATTGGGGCTTCATCTACATGTTAATCTCTATTAGCACTAGTCTCAAGGAGTAATTGCTTTAAATGTATTGTACTTGAACAGTTCACTTCTGTGGGTATTTTTCTCCATTTCTTAATTTTAATCATAAACGTGAAAGTGACTGGGCTGCAGCACGTGTAGCTTGGTGCTGACAATGTGCATCTGTCAGCCCCAGCTGTCCCCATGCTTCTCACATCACAAGCTAAAGATATTCCTCAGAGCTACCTGGCCAGTAAGAGGTGATGCCATTTTTGGACAGAAGAGCACTGTTTTGGAGTATCCGGGCAATCATCCTTCCCTGTACGTAACCTCAATGACATTTCCCCAGTTCATATTTTAAGTATAGCAAAAATAGCTTTCATATTATAAAATTAAAAAACCTATGGAATATATTTTGGTTATCATAGTAAGCGATCATTATCAAAGTTCAATTGAAAATAATTTAATACAATATTAATTTTTAAAACATTACAATCAATACAATATCAATTTAGTTTATAATAATACATTTATTTGCTAAGTAAATAAATATCACAAAGCTTCCACAAACCTCTAAATCAAACTAAAATACATTAGAAATTAGATGCACAGGGTAAAAACATTTTAGAAAGATTATAGACTTAAAAACAATACTGAATAGTGTATGCTCTTAGGAGGGTTTATTTCATTTTAACACAAGATGTTTGTTTGCTGACATTTACTCAGATGCAAAAGCATTCACACTAGAGAGTATAATTTGGCTGCTGGAAAAGACATGGCTCAATTAGCTATAAACATTCATAGAAATTTTATTTTTAGATGAAATCTTATTGGTAGGATGAGTTAAAACATGTAAGTTAAAGGAATTAGATATCAAACAAAATAAATGAAAGTACACATTGAAATCTGCAGAGGATGTGAGCAATTTTTCCCATTGCTATTTAATATTTTTAATTTACATTCAAACCCAACCTCAAGAAAAAATAAGTCAGAACTTCAACACCAGCAAATAAAATGTAATAAATCCCTAGGAGCCCACTAAGAAACCAATCCACTCCAGCAAAGGTATAGATGACTGAGACCCTATGAAATAAAAAAATGGAAATGCCAAGCAAAAGACATAATTAAAAAAAAAACTAGTGTGTACATATACATTTCTGTGTTTTCAAATGTATGCCTATATATAGGTATGTGTTTATATACATATGTTCTTATAAACTGATGTGTATATTTTTTTTACCAAATATGGCATTTTAAATGGTACTTTATATATTTTTTAATTTTGATATTAATGTAAACATTAATGTTTACATTAATATCAAAAGTGCATTACCTGGCATTTAAAAATACCCTTTACCATAAACTTATCAACATGCCAATGCCCCTGAGATGCAACTTAAAGGCCCAGAGATCATTTGATAGTGGTAGATAATGCTTATATATACATTTCTTTCTTTAAAAGCAAGCAAACAAACAAACAAAAAAACACTTACCTCCAGAATGGAATTTAAATGATTGGCTCCTTAACTTTGAAATACTAATATATAGAGAGATTACTTCTAGCCATTTTCCATAATGATAGACCACAAGTCTTCCATAAATACTGGTTTAGGCAATTCTTTATAAAATGTGTGTTCTTTACAAAAAGGCTACAATACCTGGGAAAGGCATTGGGGCACAATGGCAGTCTTTCACCCATATAAAATACAATGCCGAAGATGAGTTGTTACCTGTTGAGTAAGAACTAGATGAAGCCATCGAATTGTGTGCTAAAAAGAACATGTCACACCAAAGGACCCTGTCAGGAGTACACCTGTGTGTGTGCAGGAGTACTCGGGAAGGGAAAAGCAGAAAAGAAGAAAAGATTTCTTCTTCCAGTATTAGATGACAGTGGAAAAAATGACTTGTCAGCCTCTCGGCTGCCAACATCACTCCATCAAGAACCTGTAACTACCATTGGCTCAGGTTGGAAAATGGGAGAGGAGACAGCCGATTCGTACCACAGGAGCACACCCATCACAGCCGCAGAATGCGCAGCAGGTGCCTGAATCCAGGGCTTAGAAAAATATAGCACAGGAGAGATGGGGAGAAATTCTGAAATAGGCAACATTCGTCAGTGGCCTGATATTTTCAGGTTTTGGCCTTTAAAGGGAGACTTCCCTTCCTCCTGAATTCCCTCCTAAGTCAGAGGGCTTCATGGCCCACTGTTGTTTTCATTTTTCCCTCATTACAGCATTATTCATAAATCATGAAAAAGAACCCACACCAAACGAGTGACTTGTGTGTCCCTTCTATGGACCATGTAAATAATGGCGCATTCCAGTTCTCTCCAGGGTTCTTCTATGACTAAGCCGAGCACTAATGAGGCATCAACTGTTCTGGACCTCCTTCCAGAGTGGGTGGTTGCCATCCCACTCCTAAACTTCTGTCTTCCAAGGTTGCAGAGGGAATAATGCCACTACTCTGGCCTGGAACTTGGGGCCAACCAGAGCATCTTCCATAGGCCACCGTCTCTGAGACACTTAGCATCTGGGCTGCACTGACTCTCCAGTGGGTGGTTCAGGTCTCACTGCCTGGTGAGTTCAAGCTCAATTGTCAGAGAATTCCAGCAGAGAGAAATTAATGCTAATGTGGAGTTTTCATAGGAAGCAGGCCAGCTGGGTGGAGTGGGGTTGGAGGGAGGCGGAGGATGTGTCCAGCGAAGCCTGAAGTCATTGCATAAAAGCCACAGGATGAACATGGCCAGGACCATTAGCCACCCAGCTGGATCTGCTTTGTGTCTGGTGAGCACCGGCATTTCAGCAGTGTCTCTCCCTCCATGACATGCCTTTTGATGTATGTTTTTATTCTTGTCTTTGATTAAACATTCATCATAATGCATCAGTTCACGATGTTTTGTGAAATGAGAATTCTGCAGTTACCGCTGAAAAATTTTATGGCCATCCTTTGCAGAGGCATTGATCATACAGGGTTTACTAGCCTGGAAGATGGATGACTTGCAGGGACACCCAAGTTGGCAACAGGAGCTCAAAGAGAGGCGTTTGATGAAACGCCGTGAGACTGCGCCCAGCCACTCACTGTCCCGCGTCATCTAGAAAATAACACATAGGGCTCACCGGACTAAACATTCTGTCATTTTTGTGTTAATGTTACACATGACTGTAGAATACTGACTTTCATTTGGCTCCCAGAAGGTATACATATTGGACTCTTACATCCCATCCTCCATTTGTGTAAAGGTCAAACTATATTTTGACTTAACTGGTACACATTGCTTGACAACCCTGATCTGGGAGTAAAGAAATGGTGAAGTTCATGTATTAAAAACTATGTATGGAGCTTCCAAAAGACTCATCTCGTCCAATGAAGAATTACAGAGGAAGATGCTAGAAGGTTTCATTTACTTACCAGCCTTCATTGTCTCAGTGCCGGGGGGTGGGCAGACACTCCATTCATAGGCAAGTTTAGGCATCTCTGTGTAGGACACATCTGTGGCTTCTCAGATGTGACATTTACAAATAAGAACACTGCTTCTATGAAATGATACATTCTAGATGGTTTCTGCTTTCTGTTTTTAATAAAACAATAGATTTCTAGAATCAGAGTGTAATGAACAAATTACAAATCTTTGCACTTCTCAAGCAATTTTAGCACTGATGTGACTTCTAAATTGTGAGGTTTTTACTCCTCATTCCTGTATTTGCATATCTGTTCAAATCTGAGTGATTAAAAAGGAGCTGTCAAGGTTGATAGGCCTAAAATTAGAGCTGACTGTTCATTTTGTATGTACACATTAATATAGATGTGGTACTTTTCTCTGAGCCTTTAGGGAAAGGAGACTGAAATGCATCAACAGATTGGGACATTTTATTTCTTAAAAGAAATTTCAAAAGGAGACATTAACAATATGTAAATAAATCCATGATAAAATGCCACTCCACTTTAGCAAAGTGGATAGGACACTTTTTAAAACACAATTTTAAAGAAGAGCAAATTTCTACCAACTTGATTTAAATTGCTTCCAATGGCTTCAGCCCAAAGGAAAAAAATCAACAATTTCTTACACTAAGAAGTTTTATACATGGTTTTTAAAAATCCTTTTATTCAATATGACTAACCTATGAAAAAATATATTTAACCTGTGCCTTTAAACCTTTAAAATACTTTGTGATTACCTTATCCTTCACAGCAATTTCATATACATTTATCCACCAGAAAAATTACTATGAGATATATTTTTTAAAATCTTTTTTTGCCTGTATTAAAAAAAGTAATTTGCTATTTAGAGGAAATATGCAATAGTTATGGCTCCCTCTTTGAAATACAGTGTGTGGAAATAATACTGCTTCAATAAATAAAAAAGGTCTTTAAAAATCACTTTGTTTCGGGTCAGGCGTGGTGGCTCATGCCTGTAATCCCAGCACTTTGGGAAGCCAAGGCGGGTGGATCACTTTGTCAAGAGTTCAGGACTAGCCAGGTCAACATGGTGAAAGGTGAAAACCTGTCTCTACTAAAAATACAAATATTGGCCAGGTGAGCTGGCACACACCTGTAATTCCAGCTATTTGGGTGGCTGAGGCAGGAGAATCGCTTGAATTCAGGTGGAAGAGGCTGCAGTGAGCTGAGATCGCCTCACTGCACTCCAGCCTGGGCAACAGAGTAAGACTCCATCTCAAAAAAAAAAAAAGAAAGGAAAGAAAAGAAAAACCACTTTGTTTTGGCACACTTCCTACAAGATTACCAGAGCAGGGGGGAGAATCAGTCCATTCCCTGCCCAATCTTGTAGGCTCAGGACAGTGTCTACAGGGAGCTGTTTCAGGACATTGCCCGGAGCCAGAGCTGAACTGCCCTGCACACTTCTGCGCTGCTACACTACACTTGGCAATGTATGTCAGGTTTTCAGTGATGCCTTAGAGAGCATCAGAACCAAAAGGATCAGTGTGGTTTTTGACAGCATTTAATCGGTAGCCATATAGGAAACATGATATGGCTATTGACTTTTTCCAGAAAGCAGCAGTTTTGTAGAGTAAAACGAGGTATATCCACGTTACCTAAGCAAAGGTTAAGCTCCTGATCTTCTCTTTTAGGAAGAACACTGTTACCGACTCACATATCGCTGATGTTTATTTCAGAGGCTGGAGTTCCAAACCACAGTAGCTACAGGAGTTTGGGAGGTTCGGACTGCTGTAACTATGGGCAACATTACAACCACGCACGTCGCTGGCAGCTAATATGGCTGTGGTCCAAAGTGGCTGGCGTTGTTAATTCTAACCTGCTCAAATGTCCTTTGTAATCAGTAATTTGATAATCCCTGGTATTAAAGGAATGTACTTGGAAGGTAAAACCATAACTCCTTCAAGGCAGGTTCTGGAACACAGGTAACTTTTTGAAATAATTTTTGTATTTATCGTGCTTTGACTTGATGTGAGACTTGATTTTGTTCAAAATGAGTGATTATTTAAAAGAGTGACTGTTTAAAAGACTAATTGCTTAGAAGTCCTGCCATGTGGCATGGCAGTTCGTTTAAAAAGTGCGGTTCTCTGTGTGAGCAATTTATCTGTGTCTGTCTTCAAGCTTTCCGTTTGCAGGGCTGGTGGAGCATCAGTTAAGGTGTCTTGACGATTAAGTTACCTGTGGATGGCCCAGCTCGGCCAAGGGGCCTCCCCATTAGGGACAAATGCTGTAATGATTCCCCAAAAGTCTTCAACTGGGCTATTGAGAGCTCAGGAGGTGCTGTTAGCTGCATCCTGGAGGCAGCGTGTCCACTACCCACTCCACTGCTGTGCCCTGCAGAAGAACCAGGTCAAGAATCCTTACCCCAAAGTACAAGAGGAATTCTTTTCTACTCATTTCCTCCTCTGTGACACTCAAGTGTCTGAGGATCACCCTGTCCTCTCACAGAAGGTCACACACATGCACTCAACTCCATACCCTTTTTAGTTTCCACACAAAATGATTTGTCCTGTTATCTCATAAAATAGTCTTTGAGTCTTACCCCAAAGAGGTCTGGGTCTAATGCTTAGGCCCACGTTTCACAAGACCAGGTCAGGAGATCTGGTTTTGGTGATGGCTTTATAAATACTGTACCTTCTCCTTGGGTTTGGAGCTTAGATGCACAGGGATAGAGGAGCTGATAATTAAGGTGGGCGCAGAGGTTACAGGAAATGCTGAGAATAGGCTCCCCAAATGCTTAAAGGACTTGTCATTTTATAGAATTAATACAATTTGCTGATCTTTGGAAAATTTGAGGTTCAGCATGTCATTGGAAGGACACTAATAACATCTTTGAGAATTGAAAACATCAATTATCAAGAAAAGTGGGGACGAGGTGGGGGTCTAAAGTCAAAGGAATGGCTTGAAAATCCATATAAAAGGGCAGTCGGGTCCTCATGTTTCCATTGTCAACCAATGTTTTCAAATCAGTGTCTCATATCCATAAAAGAGAAAACATTACCAGAGGGTTTCAAACTCAAGAGTGTGAGAGACAGAGGAAGGTGGGGCAAATGCCTGACTCCAGCCAGACACGTTGAGTAAAAATCTACAAAATGAACAGTGAGGTACAAGTCCTCTTCTTTCTCCGGCTCCATAGCATTACAAGCAGTCTCTGCACCCAGGCAGAAAAATGAAACATCCGTCTTTGAAAATTATTCATGCCCATAATCCCAGCACTTTGGGAGGCAGAGGTGGGCAGATCACTTGAGGTCAGGAGTTCAAGAGCTGCTTGGCCAATGCGGTGAAACCCCATCTAAAAATACAAAAATAAGCTGGACATGGTGGTGGGCTCCTGTAATCCCCAGCTACTTGGGAGGGTGAGGCAGGAGAGTCACTTGAACCTGCGAGGGCAGGGTTGTAGTGAGCAGAGATTGTGCCACTGCAACTCCAGTCTGGGCAACAGAACAAAACTCTATAAAGAAAGAAAGAAAGAAAGAAAGAAAGAAAGAAAGAAAGAAAGAAAGAAAGAAAGAAATTTGCCTTCATATTTTTTTCTGAATTGACATTTGGGGGTCAACTCAAAAGGTGACCTGCTTTCCACATGTGTGTACACACACACAAATACATAAACACACAAACACATAAACACACACATACTGCAGCTTCCAACCAACTCCTAAATATGAATGATCAGCCAAGGCTCACCATTAATGACAGGCTCCACCATGAAAGATAAAGATCAAAATGCTTAAAACATAAAAAAGTAAAACAGGAACTTAAAGTAAACAGAAGCAACATAGGATGCAAAATATTATTTCAAAATAATTATAGTTAATATCATTAAAAAGGTAAGAGAGAATTTTATAGCCATGAAACGAGAACAGGAAGCTACAAAAAGGAAAAACCAGAAAGCCAGGCATGGGAACTCACACCTGTATTCTTAGGTACTTAGGAGGCTGAGGCAGGAGGATTCCTTGAGCCCAGGAGATTGAGGCTAGCCTTGCCAGCATAGTGAGACCCTGTCTCTAACTTTTTTTTTTTAATAAACAAACAGAAAATATAAAAGAACACTGATTTTTGTTATTGTTGTCAGAGATAGGGTCTCACTCTGTCACCCAGGCTGGAGTGCAGTGGCACGATCTCCGCTCACGGTAGCCTCAACAGCCTGGGCTCAAGTGATCCTCCCACGTCAGCTTCCCCAATAACTGATACTACAGGCACATGCCACCATGCCTGGCTAATTTTTTCTGTTTTTGCTTTTTGTAGTGATGGAATTTCGCCATGTTGCCCAGGTTTATGCTGATTTTTTTAAGTGTTAAAAATATCTGGGAAAACAAACAAACAAAATAAAATCAATAGAAGGACTAGAATGCAAAGTCAAGGAATTCTCCCAGAAAGTATAACATTAAGAAAAAGAATGGGACAGAAAGGAAAACAGAAGAGTGGACCAATCTATGATGTCCAATATCTGACCAAAAGGTGTTATAGAAAAAGAAAGCAGGGGAGAATGGCATAAGATGATTTTTTTTAAATGGCAATACGATTACTTCCCATATTTAAAGGATCTGAGTCTCTGGAAAGAAAAGGTCCTCTGTGTATTCAAAATAATGAAATGGCTTTATAATCATGAATCTTTAGCACACCAAGAACACAAGGAAGACCTTAAAAACGTTCAAGGAGAAAAAATATATATATCTTAACCCAAGATTCAAGAATTAAAAATAGCTTTAGACTTCTCAGCTTCTTTTGAAACTGGAGTGCAATGGAAAAAAGAACTTCAAAATTCTGAGTAAAAACAATTCAAACCTATAAACCCAAACACACTACTAATTAAAGTAAGGGTAGAATTTTCAATTTATAAAATTCTCAAAACCACATACCTCCCTTTCTTGGGAAACAACACGTGCTCTATTTTAAAAGAAATCAATAATCCAGGAACAAGACAAATAAGAGACCCAGAAAGCAGGAGATCCAATAAGGAAAGAGGAATTGTCATCAATACATCTTCAAATAGTACAGGAATACAGAATATCTTAGGCAAATGACAAGAAAAATGACATAAATTGAAAATATGAGGCACTTGGCAACTTGGAAAAATAAACTTTTACAGAAAAGAAAATGTAATCATACCACTCTGCATGGCCAGCAGTGAGTCATATTTACACAATTAAAATAGTTAAAAACCCTGAAGGTGGATTTAAATAAAAATAAAGATGCTATACCAGAAGAATGGCTTGGGAGTTAGGATAAATGATTCAGAATCTCATCCCTCTTAAATGCAGCCAATAGACAAAGTTAAAGTCAGTGAATCAAGTCATAATATGTGGAGGTAAGTATTTTTAAAATCAGTTGAAAGAGCTTGAAAAGAGACACCTCTGTGGAACAGCACGGGGCAGGTGCATATGAAAGGCAAGGAGTTCATGTTCTAAGCTCTTGGTACTGCTTTGATCAAAATAGAAACTAATCCAAAAAAAAAAAACCCAAAAAATGGTATAAGCATATCATTTATAGTTATAGAGGAAAGTTCAGACATTCTATCACAGAAAGAATTAAAGGGATCTAGCTCTAGGCAATGTTTGGTTACAGGGAAGATGGAGATTTCGATGTTTCACTTTAAACTGTTTAGCATCACATAGATATTGCTTTAATAACAAAGAAAAACCAAAAAAAATTATAGAATGAAAAATTAACATATTGAAGTTTATTATGGCAATTTAAAAAGATGTCATAATATCTAATAACTGCCAAAGAAAAATGTGCTAGCTAACAAATATTGAGGGCTTCCTGAGTGCCCGTCACTGAGCTAAATGCTTTTCCATGAATTATCACTGTTGGAAATAGATGCTCAGTGCCACAAAGAAAAATTAGCACTGAGACAAAGGATCTTTCAGCAATGCAATTTTTACTTCCTGGGCTGCAGGAAGGGTACTCTCATTAGCCATCTTGCCACGGGAGTGGCAAGGAAGGGTATTCTTGTGGCACCATGGCTACCGGGAGTGCCCTTCCTGCAGCCCAGGAAGCAAAAAATTGTGTTGCTGAAAAATCCTTTGTCTCAGTGCTAATTTTTCTTTGTGGCACCGATCACCTATTTCCAACAATCATATCTGGTGTTTACAATGCCACGTGGTAGTGACTGTCAACGAATCCCCAATTTAACACATAAGGAAGTTAAAGCTTAGCGAGGCAAAGTAACTTGATTAGTAACAAGTCATGGTGGAGCAGGATTCCAGACTAGATCATTCCAAACACAAACCCTATGCTTTTAGCCACTCTACCAGGTTACCCTCACAGCAGCCAGCAGTTTGCAAAAAATTGCTCATGGACTTTCTGTTCTCTGTGTCAAAACGGAAGCAGCTGTGGGTAATGTTCTGAAGAACATTTGTGGCTACATTTTCAAGTCTTTTATTTCACTTTTGCTCAGATCCTCGTTCACATGTTTCATTTATGCTGAAAAAATCTTCCCCCAAACCTGGATTTCAGGTCCGTGTTGGAGTACTGTATATTGCTGTGTTAGGCTGTATAAAGCTCTCCTTTCAGAAACAGGAGCTCTGAGTGAAGAAAATGTCAGCGATTTTAAAATTCGGTGATATGATCCTGCAAAACAAAGCCCACTGCCCATTCGACTACTAGGGTTCAGGGCAAGATACAGTTTATGGACGTTACCTTTATAAATCCTGAAGATAAAACCCTACATTTACTACCCACCCAACGTGTCCTGAATCAGTAAGATGAAAAGTTAGACAGAATCAAGAGTTGGTAAGAATCAGAGCAACTATTACAATAGAAATCTTACACATGGCATGTATGTCAATTAGTACAGCCATTTTGGAAAACTGTCAATATCTAATAAATCTGAACATAAACTTACCCTACGACTAGGTAATTCTAGTCCTTGAAAGCCATACATATATTCCTCAAAAGATTTGTACAAGATATGCCTGGCAGTGCTGTATCTGAGAGTCAAAACACTGGAAATAACCATCAATGGGGGAGATGGATGATTGAATTATGGTACAATCACGCAATGGAAATAGATGACAGCAAAAAAACAACAATAAAAAAACAAAAAGCAAAAAATATATCAATACTTGTAACAATATGGAAGAATTTAACAAAAACTGTTGAATGAAAGATCGAGACACAAAACAGTACATATTAAAGTTTGTAGTCACTTTACAGTGATACCAGGGATTACAGAGCTGCCACCTTTCTGCTGAAGCTGGAGCTCACCTGAGTCCGAGCCCGTTGCCAACCTGTGCAGGGCCCCAGGAGCGGTCTTCTGCCGGCTGCCGCCTTTGCCGGAAGAACCCCATGCACCTGCCACTGCAACAGGTGTTCCTGCCAGACCTGCAGCTTCCCACAGTCCCCTGCTGCGGCCCCTAGCAGGAACCCATGGTCCTGCCTCACCAGAGGTACCTCCAGAAACAGAATGGCTCCCACCTTCTCCTGCCTAATGCAAGAGTCTCAAATTGGCAGAAGCTAACGGAACCCCAGCTGCTCCTGTAGGTTTCTATCCCAGCAGAACAAAAGAGCAGATACAAAGGCCTGGAAGAGCAGATGGAGAAATGAGTGCTACAGATAATACCTCTGGCACAGTTTTGAATACTTGTTATTTAAAAATGTATGCAGCCCTGATCTTTATAACCACATCCAAATCGAAGGAGAAAGTGAGACTAAGTAGGCTGCAGTTCATTTTAAGAGGATTTCAAAAAAATAAGTGTAAGTAGAGTAAACTTGAAAAAATTTTCAGTTTTTGTAAAAGGCTTATTGAACAGCATTTCCTTTAAAGAGGTGTACATATTTCTTCAGTGTCTCCTGTGGAAGAAAAAACCAATATCCTTGTGTAGCACATCACAAAGTATTTTGACGCATCTTTTTATTCTTCATAAAGCCTTTCTGAGATAGGACATGTTTCACCATTCAGAGAAATGGAGGCTAAAGCGAGTTTAAGGGTCATGCCCGGGGGCGACTGGATGGTAACTGGTAGGGCGGGAACCTGAAGGCCGCCCACCTGCTCCCTGGTCAGAGCTCTTCCTGTTGTTTCTCTAGGGCCTCCAGGGTGGTAAAGGTCTCAGGAAACAGAATAACTGCACTGTGTGAAGGACTCTGGCCATGGCTACTAGACCTGGTCCTCACAGACTAAGAAGGGCAAGTGAGACCCACCAGCCGAGTGTGCTGGTCAACCTTGTATCCAATGCTCCACTCGCTCCACATGCCGTAGAGATACACAGATGATTAGCATATTGTAATTAGATTGCTTTCCTTTTCCTTCCTTCCTTCCTTCTCTTTCTTTCTTTTTTTCTTTTTCTTTCTTTTCTTTTCTTTTTTTTTTTTTNAGAGGGAGTCTTGCTCTGTCACCCAGGCTGGAGTGCAGTGGCACAATCTTGGCTCACTACAATTTCTAACACCCAGGTTCAAGTGATTCTTGTGCCTCAGCCTCCCAAGTAGCTGGGATTACAGACATGCACCACCACGCCTGGGTAATTTTTGTATTTTTAGTAGAGAAGGGCTTTCACCATGTTGGCCAGGCTGGTCTCAAACTCCCAACCTCAGGTGATTCACCCGCCTTGGCCTCCCAGACAAGTGCTGGGATTGCAGGTGTGAGCCACTGCCCTCGGCAAAGTTTTATTTTCTTAATACAATCCTCTACAGATGTGTAACAAACCTAGACAGACGCTGGGCATTTGGCTTTATGTCCCCAGAGCTGCCGTTCTGTTAGTAGCTATCTAAAGGTAATTAAAGCTGAAAGGAATATGTCTGAAACATTACAGAAAATGACTTCTTTCCCACCATCCCTGCAAGAGTCTGATGGAAACACAGAGCAAATGCCAAGTCATTGGCAGGGAAGAAAGCAGCGCTTGGCGTGGGAAAGAGCCTCGTTGAACCCATGGACATACAGAATAGAAGGATGGGTACCAGAGGCTGCAAAGGGCAGTGGGGACCGGAGGTGGTGGAGGGGGAGATGGTTAATGGGGATCAAAAACATAGAAAGATAAAATAAGAACTTCTATTTGACAGCACAGGAGGGTGACTATAGTCAATGATAACTTAATTGTACATTTTTAAATACCTTAAAGAGTGTAATTGAATTATTTGTAGCTCAAAGGATAAATACTTGAGGGGACGGATACCCCTTTCTCTATGACAAGCTTATTTCACGTTGCATGCCTGTATCAAAATATCTCGTGTACCTCATAAATATATACACCTGCTAGGTACCCACAAAAATTAAACATACAAAAGAGCCTCAGAGTGTAACTCCTTTGGACACAGTGCATTTTATGTCAGTTCTGTGTCGTCATAGATAATAGTGATCGGCTTGGGCTGACGTGGGTATGGGGGCTCTTCAGATGAAATCCATGGAGGTGGGAGGGGTTCAGCTGGGGGTACTGATCTGTTCTGAAAGCATATCCACCTTTTATATACAAAATTGGCAAAATTGCAGAAATCCAAAGTTTTAAAAAATGCTATGGGCTATCAAATTCCAGGGAGGTAACCCCTAAAAATCCTCCAGTTCTGGGAAACGCAACAAGAGAAAGAAGAACGGGACCTATGTAACTGACGTGGGGAATGGGGAAAGCTAAAACACCAAATTGTAGGCAAATCATTATGTAGAAATGGGAGCATGGTTTCCTTTAGTCAGAAACACCAGAAAACCCAATCAATAAATAAATCTCAACCTATTAGTGTCACACTATCATATGTAATTAAAATTTTAATCTAATGGAACGTTTTAAATAATATAGCATATAATAAATAATACAGAATATGTTTTGATAAAGACATGCAATGGGGAATAAGCACATCAAGGAGAATGGGGTATCTGACTCCTCAAGCATTTGTACTTCGAGTTATAAACAATCAAATTACACTCTAAGTTATATGCAATGATATTCTATAACGTGTAACTAATATGAAAACTAATATATGAATATATAATTCATTTCATATACATAACACATAACAGTAAACTTTTAATAACAATGTATTGAGCACTAACTAGATGTCAGGCAATCTGCTAACCGCTGAGCATGTATGAGCTCATTTAGTCCTCCTGTGACTGGAGGAAGCAGGGGCTGTTATTACACACGAGTTACACACGGGGCTAATGAGGCTTATCACCTATAAGGAAACGGCACAGAGCAAAGAAATAGATTCAGAGCCCGGACGCCCCAACTCTCCAGAGCCCACACTTAAACACCCATTTCACTGCCACTTAGGACAACATTTGCACTCTCATGTTTTTTTGATCCTTACCACAAGCATTGTTGGCTCATCTCTGAGCAAGGACAGGGGAACGAGTATCAGCGATTTGTACAGCAGCAAGATGGAGAAGACCACGCAGGCCTTCCTCATTTCTGGAGTCAGTAACCTTCAGACGTGAGAGCTGTGCTTTCTCTTTGTGGCTCCTAAACAGAGCAAGCGCCACCGCTGCAGAAATGGTGCCTTTCTTAAGGCGTGTCCTGTCATCTCCATCTGCGTCTCTGGCAGGAAGTTGGGAGCCCGACCCCTGGGCCCTTCTGAATACACTGGCCCGATTCAACATCAAACCCAAAGCAAGGTGGCAGAGTCAGGAGACACTGATTAAAGCAATAAAATGATAATAATTCAAAAATAAGACAATTTTCTGAAGCCTAGTCAATACAAGATGTGGCTGGGGTTATGTCTGGGTAGCAGCAAGGAAGGGGTAGAAATGCCCCAACAGCCAAGAGCATCATGACTGGATGAATCGATTACCATAAATATTTCAAAGTACGATCGGGACTTAGACTCTTCTATAGCTGGGAAGCTACAGTGGTAAAGGGCAGGTCTCACACTCTTTACAAACCAGAAGCTAAGGATTGAAGGATGCCACAAGATGAAACGTGAAAGACCTTCTCACCCAATCTGATCATGTGCACATGAAGCTGGGGTGGAGCTCCACCCGAGGTCACACTGGATGGTGTAATCGTAAGTTAATATGCTTCTTATTTAAATTAAACACAGGGCTTAAAAAAAGCTACATTTATGTTCTACGTGTTTCTCTTATGCTGAAAAACCTTGGTTTCTAATAACATCAATACAATTATGCCTTGTATTATCTTACAGTATACCTGCATAGTTTCAAATGACCGTATGAGTATTATGAGTGTTAGTATTGACAAACTACTAAATGAGATTTAAGATTTCTTGATAGTTCTTTTAGCTTTTTTTTTTTTTTTTTTTTTTATGTGGAACTTTCCAGGTGTCTTGATTATCCATCAAAACTATTCCAGAACATTCCCTAGTTTTTTTTTTTTTTTTTTTTTTTTTTTTTAATGGAGTCTCACTCTGTTGCCCAGAACTTAGCCCCCTGGCTCCCAGGTGCTCCCTGCTGCAGCCATGAAACTGGATAGCTTAGCTTCGTGATCAGTGAGGCTTTATATTCACTCCACATTAATTATTTTTAAAAAATCAAGGCAAAATAAAAAATGTTTAACGGCAACAGGTCTCCTTCTCTTAAAAAGAATAGTCCTATTACTAGCTCCTAAGTATTTTCTAGCATTATGTTAAAACAAATTCAGTAGATTTATCATAAAAATTGGCATGTAAAATCTTAAATATAAATATAAAAATGCAAGAGAAAAGTTTTAAAATAAAACAAACCTACCCTCCCTGTAGGAAATTTCTCACTCGTAAAACACTTAAGGCTATGTCTTTAAAATAAATTTCATCAAAAACATCTTTATTGATGACAATGGATTCTGAACATTAATAGGGAAGGAATGGAACCTGAGCCATCTATTACTTAATATAAACACGGGATTTTTTCCTCATCAAATGAGGCTACTTGAGGAAATAGACTCTGTCACTTTCCACTAGATGGCATTAAAGTCACACAATTAAGGACGGAAAAACTCAGAGGAATGAGCAATACACAAAACTACCACGCGATTAGAATAGTGAATTCATTCTTCTCCTCACCCTCACCCCCAGATTATTGGAGTTTGTTGTTTGTTTGTCTGCTGTTATGAAGACAAATCATGCTAATTATAAAAACTTTTTTTAAAAAAAAGAAATAGAATAATGAAGAGAAAAAGTGCACTCTTGTTTACCAGCCTAGTAACGTTAGTTACATGTATGGTGCTAGAACCTGCAAAGTGCCTTGTATACATTGTTTCATTTAACCTGGGTCGGGGAGGAAGCCCGGTGAGATGATTACTATTACTGTGTTACAGATAAGAAATCTGAGAGTCCAAGTCAAGTCATCCAGGATTACACAGGTAGTAACTGGCAGGCCTAGGATTCACGCCTGAGTCAATCTGGCTCTGCAGGCTGACATCCCAAACACTTTCTCATCGCCAAAGTCAAGCACCGTTAGCATCTTCCCTCAGGCTCTGAAGGAGTCTGCTTGTCTGCGGAGATACAGCACAACAAAGGTTATCGTGAACCTGAAAGTCCTTAGATGATCCCAACGCTTACCATACATTTTAACATTCAAGCAACCTATATAAATTCTATCACACATAATTATTTAACAAATACAGGGAAGAATAGAAATATTGTGTAGGCAAATTAACAACTGTGTTTTCCAATTTCTTATTTCTTAGCAAATTTAAGGCTTTAAACTTAAAGGCATGAAATGGAATGCGCCTAACTATATGCCAAAACAAGAAACCACTGAGAAAACTATTTCAAGTGACTCTGTAACATAGTCCTTTGACTATACATCATTACTGTGATCTATTTTAAAGATAGGCTGGGTGCGGTGGATCGTGCCTATAATCCCAACACTTTGGGAGGGAGGTCATTTGAGGTCAGGAGTTCGAGATCAGCCTGACCAACATGGTGAAACCCCGTCTCTACAAAAAATACAAAAATTAGCCAGATGTGGTGGCTCATGTCTGCCTGCAGGCGAATCCGTTTAACCCAGGAGGCAGAGGTTGCAGTGAGGCGAGATTGTGCCACTGCATTCCAGCCTGGGTGACAGAGTGATTCCATCTCAAAAAAGAAAGTAAGAAAGAAAAAAAGAAAAAGACTAAAAAGAGCTATCAAGGAATCTTACATCTCATTTAGTAGTTTGTTAATACTAATACTCATATGGTCATTTGAAACTTTACAGGTATACTGTAAGATAATGCGAGAGATAATTGTGTTGATGTTATTAGAAACCGAGGTTTTCAGTATAAGAGAAATGACATACAAGTAGAGGGTAGATGTAGGTTTTTAAAGCCCTGCAAGTGTTTAATTTAAATAAGAATCATATTATCTTATGATTCTTAAAAATATATTTCCTAGTTGTGTCCACTGAGAGGTCTTGAAGCAATGTTACCCCTTCGCCAAGAAAGTTAGTCCCACAGTCCCATTATTTGGTTTCTTATTACTGTTCTTTCTGAAAAGGAACCCAGAGTGACTGGAGTAATACCTATTTAATGTCAGGGTCAAGGAATGCACAAAGTGAGACTGGGCTAGCTTGTGTTGGAAAAGGAGGAAACATCTAGAGACAGTAAAGCCATGTCGAAAGGTCATGAAAGCCAGTCCCCAGGGACTCCACATGACCCAATTTTTGATGATATAAGCATCACAAAAATAATTATAATTTATTGAAATAGTAAACATATTAAAATGTTTGAGTCTACGCTGATACTCAAAAGAAGAGAAATCCCTCAAAGCAAAACAAAAAGCTATGACAAATTAAGAGGATTGTTTCACCAATTCATTACTCTAAAAACTAATCAATAAAAGAAAAGAATTATGCAATTATTTTGCCTTGTTAATAGGAATTACATTTCAGTGAAACCAAATAAGTTCATTTGAGATGACAGAAAGCTTGTTTTTACAGAAAAATGCCAGTTAGTGAATGTTAAATAAAAGAACTAGAAAATTTCAATTTTGCAACTCCCAAAAGAACAACTGATTCAAGTAGAGACCATTAATGGAAAACAAAAGCAATAGCAATTCTTATCTGGAAATATCTTTACTTGCGGAACTGGATTTTCACATTGTATCAGGGCATCGCCCCATGGAGTAGAGGCTGATGACCTTTGCAACGAAGAGATCAGCTGTCACTCTGTAACTCAATGATCAAACTCCATGTAAGGAATAGTAGACACACCTGACATTATGTGCCTCCTATTGTGATGAGATGAATAATTTAACCTGAATCTAAACATAGCTTTAGAACTATTAAAGAAAAATAAAAATGGAGGCTGGGTTCAGTGGCTCACATCTGTACTCCCAGCACTTTGGGAGGCCTAGGCGGGCGGAACACCTGAAGTCAGGAGTTCAAGACCAGCCTGGCCAACATGATGAAATCCTGTCTCTACTAAAAATACAAGAAATTAGCTGGGCGTAGTGTTGAGAACCTGTAATCCCAGCTACTAGGGAGGGAGGCTGAGAAAGGAGAATTACTTGAACCCAGAAGGCGGAGGTTGCAGTGAGCCAAGATCATGCCACTGCACAATAGCCTGGGCCATAGAGTGAGACTCCATCTCAAAAAAGAAAAAAGAAAAAAAAAAGAAAAAGAAAAATAGAGATGATAGGTTAGAGATAAACTAAAGCCAACTGCCCATAACCATGAAATAAAAACTTCAAGTCATTCTGATTTCCCCAAAATGCTAGTTCTAATCATAAATAAAATACAAAATGTAAGTTTCATGGCCTTGTCAACATGACTCAGTAAAGTTAAATCAAACAACTATAAGCAAATTGGCTAAAACAACTCTGTTTGCCTTCCAAAAAATAAATATAATAGCCAATCACAAAAAAATATCAAAATACTTTCTCCTTAAACTCTGTGGAAACTGCTAATTATACAGTGCACTTTCCACCACTTGGTTTGAAGTCTTCGGGATTGCGATCTATAGTTTTAAATGACAATAAAATTTTACATTTGTCCTACTTGATCTGATTTTATTTTTGATAGACTAAACTTTCAGTGTATAGAAAATGCAAAGGATACGGTAATAAGTTAAACATCCCCAGAAGGAAACAATTAGACAATTTCAGATTGTGAAACTTTTTTTTTTTTTTTGAGACAGCATCTCACTCATTCTGTTGCCCAGGCTGGAGTGCAGTGGCACAGTCTCTGCTCACTGCAACCTCTGCCTCCCAGGTTCAAGTGATCCTACTGCCTCAACCTCCTGAGTAACTGAAATTACAGGCATGCACCACCACACCCGGCCAGTTTTTGTATTTTTAGTAGAGATGGAGTTTTACCACGTTGACCAGGCTGGTCTCAAACTCCTGACCCCAAGTGATCCATCCGCCTTGGCCTCCCAAAGTTCTGGGATTACAGGCATGAGCCACCATGCCCAACCCAGACTGGGGGACTTTCTATGAGTTGAGTGGGCTGCTTTTTTTGAAAAATTAATACATTTAAATAAAAAGTTTGAGAGAGTGGCGGGGCAAGATGGTGGACAGAAAGTTCCACTGATTGTTTCTGCCTGCCCCACCCTCACCAGCCTGGGCCCAGCAAGGACACCAAGTTAACCATTTACACAGAAAGAAACACCTTCATTAGAACCAAAAATCAGGTGAGCACTTAGTCCATGGATTTAACTTCACCTTACTGAAAGAGGCACTGAAAAGACAGAATAAACAGTCCTGAATTGTTGATGCCATCCTTCCCACCTCTGGCAGCAGCAGCATGGTGCTGAGAGCTTCTCTGCATGCTGGGAGGCAGACAACATAGCAATTGTGAGGCATCAAACTCAGTGGAAAGGAAACCCGGACCAAACTCAGCTGACGCCCGCCCATGGAGGAAGCATCTAAACCAGACCTAGCCAGAGGGGAATCACTGACCACAGGGGTCCAAATCTGAGTGCCTGAAAATCCTGCCATTGAGGGCTTCAGCACTCTGTGCCTCCAAGTAAACGTGACAGGCACCAGTCTAGGCCATGAGAACTGCAACTCTTAGGTGAGACATAGTGTTGAATTAGGTCCAGAGACAGTGGACTGAGGGGGCACGTAGCACACTGAGACACCCGCGGGTCAGCCAAGGGAGTGCTGGCATCACCCCTCTCCTAACCCCAGCCTGCACAGCTGGAGGCTCCAAAAAAGACCCCTTCCTTCCACCTGAGGACAGGAGAGGGAAGAGTGCGGAGGACTTTGTCTTGCATTTAAGATACCAGCTCAGCAACAGCAAAATAGGGCACTGGTCAGTCATGAGGCCCCCGTTCCAAGCCCTAGTTCCCAGATGACATTTCTAGACACACCCTGGGCCAGAAGGGAACCTGCTGCCTTGAAAGGAAGGACCCAGTCCTGCCAGCGTTCATCACTGACTATCTGAAGAGCCCTTGGGCCCTGTTAACCAGCAGCGATCCTCAGGTACGACATCAGGGCCTTGTACTTCTGAGGCTGGTTTCAAGTGAGACTCAGCATATTCCCAGCTGTGGTGGCTATGGAGCAAACTCCTTCTGTTTGAAAGAAGCAAAGGGAAAAGTAAAAGAAACTTTGTCTTATACCTTAGGTACCTGCACAGCTGCAGGTGGGTAGAGCACAAAGCAGGCTCTTGGGGTCCCAGATTCCAGGGCTTGACTCTTGGATGGCATTTTTGGACCTGCCCCGGACCAGAGGGGCGTCCACTGCCCAGAAGGGGGAGTGCTGGGTCAGGCAGCATTCATGACAAACTGACTTAAGAGACCTTGGGCCTTCAGGGAACATGGGCAGTAGTCTGGCAGTACTCCTTGTGGACTGAGGCAGTAGAAGCTAACAGGTGAGGCTCCTCTGCTTTTAGAAAGAGGAGGGAAGAGTTGGAAGGACTGTGTCTTGTGGTTTGAGTGTCAGCTCAGCTGTAATACAGTAGAACACCAGGTACACTTCTATAGTTTTTGACTCTAGTCCCTGACTCCACAATGGCACCTGACTCCCCAGTGGCACTTTTGATCCCACCCAGTGCCTGGGGGACCTTACCTTCCTGAAGGGAAGGACACAGGCCTTGCTAGCTTTGCCACCTGCTGATTATAGAGACTCATGGCCTTGACTGAACATACGCAGCAGCCAGGGAGTGATTATAGCAGACTTTGGACAAGCCCCAGTGCAGTCATAGTAATGGTGGCCACAGAGATTCTGTGTCACTCCACTCCCAGCTTTAGGTGGCTCAGAACAGAGCCAGGAGGAACGGAGGGAGAGAGGGAGGGAAGGAGAGAGAGAGAAGGAGAGAGAGAGACTCTATATGTTTGGGAAAAATACAGGGACAAGAACAACAGTCTCCGTGGTAATCCGGAGAAAGCTCCCAGGTCTGGTCCAAGATTATCAAGTTGATACCTCTACAGGACTGCAAGAACTAAGCAATACTTAGCCTAGGATGTTCCTTAAAGCAGATGCAGCTTAGATCACGACATCCAAGTCCTTTCAAATATCTGGAAAGCCTTCCCAAGATGGATGACTACAAATAAGCCCAGACAGTGAAGACTAAAATAAATGCCTAACTCCTTAATGCCCAGACACCAAAGAATATCTACTAGCATCAATGCCATCCAGGGAAACATGACCTCACCAAATGAAGTAAATAAAGCACTAGGAATTAATCCTGGAGAAACAGAGATATGTGATCTTTCAGACAGAGAATTCAAAATAGCTGTGTTGAGGAAACTCAAAGAAAATCAAGAAAAATAAAGAAGGAATTCAGAATTCCATCAGATAAATTTAACAAGGAGATTGAAATAATTTAAAAGAATCAAGCAGAAATTCTGGAGCTGAAAAATACAATTGCCATACTGAAGAATGCATCAGCATCCTTTAGTAGCAGAATTAATCAAACAGAATAAAAAATTAGTGAGCTTGAAGACGGACTATTTGAAAATACACAGTCAGAGGAGACAAAAGAAAAAAGAATCAAAAAACAATGAAGCATGCCTACTGGATCTAGAAAACAGCTGCAAAAGGGCAGATCTAAGAATTATTGTCCTTGAAGAGGTAGAGAAAAAGATAGAGGTAGAAAATTTATTCAAAGGGATAATAACAGAAAACTTCCCAAACTGAGAGAAAGATATCAGTATCCAAGTACAAGAAGGTTATAGAACACCAAGCAGATTTAACCCAAATGCTACCTCAAGGCATTTAATAACCAAGCTCCCATATGTCAAGGGATCCTAAGTGCAGCAAGGGAAAAGAAACAAGTAACATACAATGGAGTTCCAATACGTTGGGCAGCAGACTTTTCAGTGGAAACCTTACATGCTAGAAGAGAGTGTGATGGCATGCAAAGCACTGAAGGAAAATAACATTTACCTTAGAATATTATATCCAGCAAAAATATCCTTCAAACTTAAAAAAAGATGACTTTTCCAGACAAACAAAAGCTGAATGATTTCATCAGTGCCAGGACTGTCCTATAGGAAATGCTAAAGGGAGTATTTCAATCAGCAAGAAAAGGACATTGATGAGCAATAAATAATCACTTGTACAAAACTCACTGGTAATAATAAGTACACAGAAAAACACAGAATATTATCACACTGCAAGCGTGGTGTAGAAACTACTCTTATCCTAAGTAGAAACACTAAATGATGAACCAATCAAAAATAATAACTAAAAAAGCTTTTCAAGACATAGTCGGTACAATAAGATATAAATAGAAACAAAAAGTTAAAAAGAAGTTAAGATGTGGAGTTTTCATTAGACTTCTTTTTGCTCATTTGTTTATGCAAATAATGTCAAGGTGTTATCAGGTTAAAATAATGGGTTATAAGATAGTATTTGCAAGCCTCATGATAACCTCAAACCAAAAAATATGAAATGGATACACAAAACATAAAAAGCAGGAAACTAAATCACATAACTAAAGAAAATCACCTTCATTAGAGGAAGACAGGAAAAGAAAAAAGGAAGAAAAGAGAGAAGAAAGAGAAGATCAGAAACAAATAACAAAATGGCAGAAAAAAGTCTTTATTTATCAATAAAAAAATTGAATGTAAATGAACTAAACTCTTCAGTCAAAAGACATAGACTGGCTGAATGGATGAATAAAACAAGACCCATTGATCTCTTGCCTATAAGAAATATACTTCACCTATAAAGACACAAATGGATTGAAAATAAAAGGATGGAAAAAGATATTCCATGACAATGAAAACGAAAAAAGAGCAGGAGTCACTGTACTTATATTACAGGAAATAGATTTCAAGGCAAAAACTATGAGAAGAGACAAAACAAGTCATTCTATAATGATAAAGGGGTCAATTCAGCAAGAGACTATAAAAATTTTAAATATATATGCACTTAACACTGTAGCACCCAAGTATGTAAATGATATATTATTAGAGATAAAGAGAGAGAAGTCCCAATACACTAATAACTGGAAACTTCAACACCCCAATTTCAGTATTGGACAGATCTCCCAGACACAAAATCAACAAAGAAACATCAGACTTAATCTGCAGTATAGGCCAAACGGATCTAATAGATATCTGCAGAAATTTAATCCAAGAGCTGCAGAATACACATTCTTTTCCTCAGTACATGAATTATTCATAAGGATAGACCGTATGTTAGATCACAAAACAAGTCTCAAAACATTAAAAAAAAAACTTTAAAAATATCAAGCATCTTCTCTGACCACAATGTAATAAAACTAGAAATTAATAACAAAAAGAACTTTTGAAACTATACAAATACTTGGAAATTAAATAATATGCTCCTAAATGACCAGTGGATCAATGAAGAAATTAAGAAGGAAATTGAAAATTTTCTTGAAATAAAGATCGTGAAAACTCAGTATACCAAAATCTATGGGATACAGCAAAAGGAGCACTAAAAGGGAAGTTTATAGCTCTATGTTCCCACATCAAAAAAAGAGGAAAACTTCAAATGAACAATCTACTGATGCATCTTAAAGAACTAGGAAAGCAAGAGCAAACTAAACCCAAAATTAGTAGAAGAAAAGATTTAAGAAAAATCAGAGCAGAAATAAAATAAAATTGAAATGAAGGAAAAACAACTCAAAAGTCACATCTTCAGGCTACATTTCTATCTATAGTTCTCTTGTTATTTCTACCACATCTGCAGTGACTTCCTCCACTGATGTCTTGAACTCCTCAAAGCCATATATGGGGGCTGAAATTCACTTCTTCAAACTCCTATTAATGTGCTATTTTGGCCTCCTCTCATGGATCATGAATGTTATTAATGGCATCTAGAATGGTAAATCCTTTCCAGAATGTTTCAAATTTACTTTGCCCAGATCCATCAGGGGAATCATTATCTAGGGCAGATAGTGCCTTATGAAATGCATGTCTTAAATAATAACACTTGAAAATGCTTCTTGATCCATACAGAATGAACATTGTGCTAGCAGGCATAAAAACATTAATCTTGTTGCACATCTCCATCAGAATTCTCCAGTAACCAGATGTTTTGTCAATGAGCAGTAATATTTTGAAATAAATCTTTTCTAAACAGTAGATCTCAACAGTGGGCTTAAAATTCAGCAAACTATGCTGTGAACAGATGTGCTGTCATCTAGGCTTTGTTGTTCCATTTATAGAGCTCAGGCAGAGAATATTTAGCATAATTCTTAAGGGTGCTAGGATTTTCAGAATGGTAAATGAGCATTGGTTTCAACTTAAAGTTCCCAGATGCATTATCCCCTAACAAGACAGTCAGCCTGTCCTTTAAAGTTTTGAAGCCAGGCATCGACTTCTCCTCTGTAGCTATGAAAGTCCTAGATGGCATCTTCTTTGTCTACATTGGAAATCTGTTGTTTAGTGTAGCCACCTTCACCAACGGTGTTAGCTAGATCTAGATATCTTGCTCCACCTTCTACGTCAGCACTTGCAGCTTCACCTTGTACTTCAGTGTTATAAAGAAAGTTTCTTTCCTTAAACTTCATGATCCTTCTGCTAGCTTTAAACTTTTCTTCCGCAGCTTCCTCACCTCTCTCTCAGCCTTCATGAATGGAATACAGTTGGGGCCTTACTCTGAATTGCTCTGGTTTAAGAGAATGTTCTGGGCTGGTTTGATCTTCTGCCCAGACCACTAAAACTTTCTCCATATCAGCAATAGGGTTGTTTCATGTTAGCATTCATGTGTTCACTGAAGTAGCACCTTGCATTTTCTTCAAGGATTTTTCCTTTGCATTCACAATTTGGTTAACTATTTGACACAATAGGCCTACCTTTTGGCCTGTCTCAACTTTCAACATGTCTTCCTCACTAAACTTAATCATTTCTAGCTTTTGATTTAAAGTGAGAGATTTGCAGCTCTTCCTTCCACTTGCACTTAGAAGCCATTGTATGGTTACTAATTGGCTTAATTTCAATATTATTTTGTCTCAGGGAATAGGGAGGCCCAAGGAGAGGGACAGAGATGGGAATGACTGGTTGGCAGAGCAGTCAGAACACACACAACATTTATTAAGCTCATCATCTTATATGGGCACATTTCATGGCTCCCAAAACAATTATAACAGTAACATTAAAGACCACTGAACACAGATTACTGTACAGATTAATAATGAAAAAGTTTGAAATATTTCAATAATTGCCAAAATGTGACACAAAGTCATGAAGTGAGCACATGCTGTTGGAATAATGGTGCTGATAGACTTTCTGAGTCAGGGTTGCTGCAATTATTCATTTTGTAAAAGACACAGTATCTGTGAAGCATAATAAAACAATGAATGCATATGCTAACTGAGAAATGTAATATGTCAAAGCACCTCACAGGCAGGGAAAAGAATGAGGCTCTGGGATGGAATGGTTGACCTAAGATCTCATTGCTGGAGCCCAGCTTTAAACCAAGATCTTGTTGTATCCCCAGGCTAAGTCTTGGCCACAGTGGCCCCTGACCTGTTCCCTTGTAATGTGAGAAACTGGAAGTCTACATAAAACTTCAGAACCTGCAACATAATTTGAAACAAAAAAACCTGCAAATGTCAAGGAGGGTATTTGTGGATGTTGCAAATGATCCATTCTAAGACGAAAGCCCCTTCTTGAACTCTCTCTAGATTTTGAAAGTTTGAAAAAACTAAGTAGACTCTTCCAACCAAGTTGATTCCTGCACATTAGCTGTAAATTTCAGCGGACATACCTTGCTTGGGATCCCTGGGGATGATGAGAAGTCAGGCTACATGGACAAGGCTGTGTCCTGGGGAGGCTCAGTCACACTGAGAAGTGGGATTCTTCTGAGACAAGAGGAGCGTCGGAACTGGAGAGTACATTACCCTTTAAAAAATTTTTTAGCTTTCGATTGCTTTATGACAAATTACTACACATTTAGTGGCTTAAAGCAATAATCACTTATTAGCTCACACTTCTGTAGGTCAGAAGTTCAGCAGAATGTGTCTGGATTCTCTGCTCAGACTAAAGTCAAAGTGTCAGCCACCGTGTTATCATCTGGGGCTTGGGTCTCCTACCAAGGTTATTCTTGTGATTGACAGAATCCACTCCCTTGTGATTGTGGGATTGAAGTCCCTGCTTCCTGGCTGGCTGTTAGCTGGAGCACTCTCAGCTTCTGGAGGCTGCCTACATTCTTCCTGTGGCCTCCATATTTAAGCCAGCAATGGCACATCAAATCTTTCTCTGACTACTGGCTAGGTGTGGTGGCCCACACCTGTAATCCCATCACTTTGGGAGGCTGAGGTGGGCTGATTACCTGTGGTCAGGAGTTCAAGCCCAGGCTGGCCAACATGGTGAAACCCTGTCTCTACTAAAATATACAAAAATTAGCTGGGTGTGGTGGCATGCAACCTGTAATCCCAGCTCTTTGGGAGGCTGAGGCAGGAGAATCGCATGAACCTGGGAGGCAGAGGTTGCAGTGAGCCAAGACTGCATCACTGCACTCCAGCCTGAGCAACAGAGCAAGACACTGTCTAAAAAAAAAAAAAAAAAAAAAATTCTTCTCTGATTTCTGCTACTGGCGGCCAAAGTAAACTCTGTTTTTAAAGGGTTCACCTGATTGGGTCAGGCCCACTGGAATAACTCCTGTATCGTAAGGTCAACTGACTTGGGACTTTACATCTGCAAAATCCCCTCACAGCAGAACCCAGGTTAGTGTTTGTTTGAGTAATCTGGGAATCTTGGGAATCATCTTTGGAATCCTGCCCACCATGGTTTTAGAAAGGTCAGTCTGGCTATAGTGTAGATAACATATTGGGAGGGACAAGATTGACAGCAAGGGGGATCTATTAAAAGCTGTTGCAATCATCCTGAAAGACACAGGAATGGGCTTTAGATTACCAAGAAATGATTGAGACACAGCATAAAGAATTCTTGCTGACTGATTAGTTGTGGGAGAGAGAGGAGGGAGACTCAAGGAGGACTCCCAGGTTTTGCCTCGAACAACTGAGTAAGTGATATTGTCATCCACAGATAAACACGTTTTGTAGCAGAAGATAATGAATTCTTACTCTTCATGTTAAGTTTGAAAGGAAGACATCCAAATGGATGATAAAAATGGAGGAATCCCTGGTTAATGCAGAGGCTCTCCATGGAGTGATTTGGCCCCACAGGGGACAGTTGGCCATATCTGAAGACATTTTTGGTTGCCGTAATAGTGGAGGCATTATCCACATTGAGCAGGTAGAAAGCAGGAGCACTGCTAAAAATCCCACAGCACACCGGACAGCAAAGGCTTACGCAGCCCCAAATGTCAATTGTGCTGAGGTTGACAACCCTGAACCAGAGGCCAGAACTCAAAACCACAGGAGTGAACAAGAGGTCCCAGAATAGAGCCCTGCAGAACCCCAGCCTCAGAGCAAGGTAAGCCAGCCCAGAGCCTGAGAAGATGCCAGAGAAGCAGAGGTCAACAAGAAGGACAGTGTTGAAAAGCAGGCAGAGAAAGAAATATTTATTCTAAAAGGTGTCAAGGGCTGCTGTGAGTCAAACAAAATGAGGAGTAAAAGTGATCACTGGATTTACGATGACCAAGGCCACCAGAGGCTGTGCCTGAGCAGTTTCAGTTGAGTCGTTGGAGTGGACGGCGTCTGAGCTGAGTGAAGAGCATGCTCTTGAGAGAGGACGATGGGGCAGCAGCCTCCACAGACCAGGCTTCTGAAGACCTGGAGACACCTCAGAAGGAACATGGGCTGAAAAGATTTGCTACTGTTGTATTTGACCGGAGCGTAGAAAGTTACCACAAGACAAAAGTATGCCAGATTGCAGGGTCATTTATTATGCCGGCGACCACAGAGGACTCATGTCTCTCCAACCTGTGGTGGCAACAGGAGGGTGCCACGATTTTTTATACCCGAAAAACCACCTTGGGAGTGGGGGTGAGGGGCGGGGATGGGGATGAAAAGGCTTCAGACATTCCGAGGGCTAGTGGATTCTGTAAATTACCTCCTGGGCAGAGATGAGGGTGGGGGTCTCCGGACATTCCAAGGGCCAGGGGACTTTTGTCATTCCGTTTGTTACTTAAGTGGTTTACAGAAGTCAAGATAAACATTTGTTTACACATTATCTGGTTAAGGTGGAAATCACAGACCTTAGTTACTTATTACAAGTCACAGGAGCCAGGATGGAACTAGCTTGGGCTGCTTAGTCTGGCAATTGCCGGTAAGCAAAGGCTAGCAATTCTGGCAGTTACCGATAAGAAAAGGTAAGCAGCTTTACGTAGTTTTGAAGAACAAACTAGCAGTTCTATTTACAGAGGCCAAGGACAGTAGTTATTGTGAGGAGAATGGGGCAGCCATTTCAACTTATCTAAAAACAGTTTTGCATTTTATAAAATAGTTTTGCTCCAGTTCTGGCTCTAGGCCAGCACAATATCACGCTACCACAGAGAGAACTGAGATTGTCAAATGCTGAGGGGGAAGAGAAGAGAGAAGAGGAGATCACTGAGTGAGGCCCCTGAGAACCATGTGAGAACAGAACTAAGGGCACATCGTCTTCCAAGGGCCCTGCCAGCGAGCGCCCCCTAAGTGCTGCATCATAGCTGTGCACTTGAGTCCCAGTCCTGCCCGGGAGAGACTGGCCTGATGATGGAGAAGAAGAAGAGGTGACCCCAGCAATAGGTGTAGATGCAGCTGCAGGTGGGCTTGACTGTTTGAAAGGTCAAAGGCTGGGGAGACTTGTCCTCCATGTAGGCAGCAGGGGTCACTTTTGAGAATAAAGGAGAAGGAAATGGATCAGAGGCTTAAAGTGGGTGTGGGGTCTGTTCTGTTTAGACGACCCCAGCAGGACTCTCAGGCAGGGCACAGTCTTTTTCCCTGTTATTTCTCTCCCAAGATTTTTTGTATGTGTCTTGGAAAAAATCTCATCAAAGTTCCATGCAAGACCATTTAAGGGTCAATACATTTTCCCCCAAAATGATTGCACTCCCTCTACTGAAATTCTTTTTTGAGTCGAGTCTGTTGAAAGAAAAGGAAACTACCACAGTGGAGATAGAAGACGGAAATTGGGCTCAGAGAGCAAAGAAGGGTGAAAAAGATATAGACATATACATATGGCACAAATTTTAATAATTTCTGTTAAGTATAATTGAGGGAAATTACAGAAGGGTTTATTTGATTTTCTTTGAGGTTCTGAAACTCACGAGAGTTATAGAGTTACAGTATTAACAGAAAGAAAGGCTATTCAAATTAAAGAGAATTTGGAAAGAACTGTCATCTTTGAAAAAAAATAATCCTTTACATTGCAAAAGATGACTCAAGCTATTCTTTAAAATTCAACATGTCTGATTTTATTCTCACAGTAGTGCAGTTAACTACAGATAAAATTAGTTCTTCCTGTCAAATCATTGTGTTATTCCACCAAAACAGGTGTCTTCTACATTCACAGTCTTGGACAATGGAAATCCCTGAGAAGGAGCGGCTGCTTTTGTCCAGTACTTCAGCGGCTAGAAAGCCTGGACGGCAGGGCAGGGTAGAATCCTGCCCTGCGGGTGGCCCTGCCCTGCGGGTGGCCCTGCCCTGCGGGTGGCCCTGCCCTGCGGGTCTGGCTGCAGCTCCCACCTTCTAACTCTCAGGGATTATCTGTGTCAAGGCAGAGCTGTGCAGCCTCTGTAATGCTCCATCCTCATCAAGCACCGACTCAAAAACTGCGTCCTAATCAGCAGCCGTTTCAAAATTCCAGAAGATGTGGCGCCATCGCAGACCCTCTGGCAAGCTCTGGAAGGGTGTTATGGGAGGAAGGTGGGCGTTTGTAGGCGCAGAGGTGGGTTTGCACCATAAGGAAAGGATCCAAGTCATGCTTGCAACGCATGTGCTGGGGGAAAGACAGTTTTTTCAAGAGGTAGTCACCAAAAAGCTTGTCACAGCTACAGAGAACAGCATGGTTTCCACTGAGGGGGCATTGGAAATCGCTAAGCCGAGTGGCAGGCGGCATTGGCTGCTCTTTTGGGTGGAAGCAACAGACTGTGCTCACCTGAAAAGCAAGAAGAGGTGTGTCCCACACCGTTACTCCCCGGTGTCCCCGCAACCTCCCCTGAAATGATGAGGATTGGAGGGGAGGGCCGCTTCCTAAAAGGTATCTGGGACACCCACAACTAGCATTCCTTTGACAAAAACTAGAAATCTTTGGGAAAAGAGGAAGGAAACGGGGGCAGAGTCTAATCGAAGAGCCGACCTCAAAGAGCAATTTTGGGGCCTTTCTTTTCTCTTCACTGCCTCGGGAACTGCCTTCGGTTCACCCACCACTTCCGAAGGGGCTTCACTTCTAAGGGGAGAGGCCAACGTCCCAACAGAAGGTCTCTCACTTCTTTCTGTCATTTGCTAAATTGTTCCATAAATTAGTTGCTTTACATAAAATTTGGGACTACAATCTGGGCTGCCTAGGGGCTGCACCACCAGTAAATCGCTGACTCAAACCCAGCCCTTTAATCCCCAAAAACAAACTCTCTCCTCAGTCGACCAGGCGCCCCAACCAACAAGCCTCCTCCACTGCCAAAAGTCAATAAGGGCTGGTTCTTTTGTTTTTCAAATGAATTGAAATTAGATCCACAGCCCCGCCTAATGCTGGGGAATGCCCAGGGCGAGGCCAGTTTCTAGGAGGTCAGCTCCAATCCCGCGGGCAGGAATTTCGGGGGGATGGGGACATCTCCTCAACTCTGAGCCTTGAGCACCAGGCCTGCATTTTCGCCTCTTTGGCACAGGTGCCCGACTCCACGCGGCGCGTCTGCCTGGGTCCTTCCTCCGCCACCCCACAGCGCTGGAGGCCAAGGGCCGGGCAGCGTGTAGTGGGGGTGGGGTGGGGTGGGGGGGGGTGGAGAACCCAGGCTGCAGCAACCTGGGGAGGCTGAAGGACAGGACGGCTGGATTTTCTTGACGCACTGCAGAGGCATCCCTGTTTTCCGCGCGCCCTCCGACACCCAGCAGAGAGCTTTGTCGCCCTCGGCACTAAGCGCCCCAGGGCACTGAGCGGAGAAGTCTGGCGCGGCCTGGGACTCCCTGGCTTGGGAAAAGCAATGACTGCCCTGGACAGCTGGCGGTGGGGTCCGAGACTTCCAAGGTGGAGACCCTCCGCGGGGTAGCACGACGTCGGCGCATACATCAGTCCGCTGCCTTCGCGCGGTGATGGCGCGAGGACTCCGGACTACCCCAGAGCAACTGTCCACGCCCAGCCCACCGTTCGCTGCGCCACTTCCCTCTGCGGCTCTGGCCTGGAGGCCTACGGGCTTCATTGCGATCTCTTGCGCAGTGTCGTCCCCCTCTACCCCTCGCCCCGAGTCCTGAGTCCCGAGTAACACAGGGGCCCCGGCTAGGCGGGTTTCCTTGGGGCGAGATGTCCCCAGGCGAGCAAGGGGGCCGCGCGTTAGACTGGGCTCTCAAGCCACAGCCCTGGGGTCCCTGGGAAGTCGCGGTGCCGTCCAGGGCAGTCGAGACTGCGGGGCCCATGAAGCCAGAAGAGGCGGTAGACTTAGGGTCCCTGCAGCGGATACCGCAAGCGACTGTGGACTCGGGACGGGTTGCACACGGAGGAAGAGAAAATCAGAGGGGCGTCCGGTCCGGGACGTGTCGAGATCTGGGCGGGGCGGAAAACTGACACCAGGGCGAGGACCAGGATTTCACTCCTCTTGGGCTGCTGGGGGAGGGGCTCGCCCCATCAATCTCCACCGGCTCTGGCCTCGATGGCATTTATAGGGCGGAGGGCTGGGCCGGGCTGGTCGCACCCCTGCGCTGCTCGTGGCCACGCTGGATGGGTCGCCCTTGAGCTTTGGTGTGGTGCCGCCCGCCCAGACCCGGGCGCGGCTGGACATGGCCACTTACTGCGACTACCCGGGCCCCTCTTCAGCCCCTCCCAGCCAGGCCCGGGTCGCCGCACACCCCGCGGGCTATGCGCGAGGTGATTTGGGCATCGCGTGCGGGACCCCGCGCCTGTGGGTGAACGCGCCCGCGCTCAGCCCCAAATCCTGTGTTTCGGACCCCGGGCCGGCGCCACCCTACGCCGCCCCCGGCTACGGGGCTCCCGGCCCGCTCCTCGGCGCCCCGGGCGGCCTGGTGGGAGCGGACCTCGCCTGGCTGAGCCTCTCCGGCCAGCAGGAGCTGCTGAGGCTGGTGCGGCCGCCCTACTCGTACTCGGCGCTCATCGCCATGGCCATCCAGAGCGCGCCGCTGCGGAGGCTGACGCTCAGCCAGATCTACCAGTACGTGGCCGGCAACTTCCCCTTCTACAAGCGCAGCAAGGCGGGCTGGCAGAACTCCATCCGCCACAACCTGTCGCTCAATGACTGCTTCAAGAAGGTGCCCCGCGGCGAGGACGACCCAGGTAACTGTGCGCCGCTCGCACCGTCGGGGATTCACCGTCTTCCAGCCGAGTCGCGGGCACTCCGGAAGTGGGAGCGACCTTGGACAACCTAATTCCTCCCTGCACGGTGTGGGGTACTGGGGAGGGGGACGGTGGCAGAAGTGGGAGTAGTGCTTGGCCATAGACAGGCTCTGAGACAGCAGCAGAGCTCACAGGCCCGCGTTTCCAGTGCAGCAGTCCCGGAGCTGTAAGTCTGTGCGCTCCTTGGGAGGAAGAAGTGGGAGAGCCAGCACGCTGGGTGACCTTGGGAGTTACTCAACTTCCCTGGGCCTCAGTGCCCTACCCGGTAAAATGGGGAAGACAGCGTCTACGCTAAGGACGGGCAACACAAATGGGATGACTGTATGGAAAGCGCTGGTGCCTACTTGGGGGCGCGGCGGGGTCTGCGCTCCTCTTGGCAGAGCGGCCGGTGGAGTCCCACGGTTGGCATCCGCAGGCCGTCCTTCACCTTCGCTAGCTCGGCCTTGCCCAGGTCGCCCCTCCTCCTGCTTTCTGGGTTGCCACCTTCTTCCCAGTCCGGCTGTGGAGGCCCTTCGGGTGCAGAGTGCTCAGCAAGGGTTGGGATGGGGGCGAGGCTCAGACCCTCTGCAAGGGCTGGCGGGGCATCTTTCTGAAGCTGACCGCCTCACTCACACCACGGTCCCTCAAATCTCGAACTTTCTGAACTAGGCTGTTTCTTCTTCTGCAGGTAAAGGCAATTACTGGACCCTGGACCCCAACTGCGAGAAGATGTTTGACAATGGGAACTTCCGAAGGAAGAGAAAGAGGAGAGCGGAAGCCAGCGCGGCCGCGCCCTCGGGAGCCAGGAGCCGGGGAGGGGCCGAGGCATCCTCGCTGGAGCCCCAGGGCGCGGCTTGCGGGGACCTGCAGGCCTCGCCCTCTCCGTCTGCACCCGAAGCCGCCACCTGCTTCTCGGGTTTCGCCTCCGCAATGAGCGCTCTAGCTGGCGGCCTTGGCACTTTCCCCGGGGGACTGACAGGCGACTTTTCTTTCGGGGGGTCGCAGACAACGGTCGCCACCCACGATCCCCAAGCCCTTGGCCCCTCGCCTGCCTTCGCCCCTGGCCACCAGACCGCGGCCACTGGCTTCCGCGTCAGTCACCTCCTCTACAGCCGGGAAGGGACGGAAGTTTGAAGGGAGGCTGGAGACTGGCCCGGTGCGTGGCCAGAGGTGCTGAGCTCAGGCCTCCGGTTTCCCCTGTGACAGCCCCACGTGTTGGTGCCAAAGGCCTCAGTGCCATGGGAGGAAGCGCAGAGCAGGGGCGGCCCGGCCAACAGGCAGCTGGTCTGAGCAGTGCCTCGGCCTCAGAGTGGGTGGCCTGTCCGCTGTGCACCTCTCACCCAGGCGACCTCCAGAGCCTCCCTACTCTTCCTCTAAGCCCAGCCCTCCTGGGTCTCTAGAGCCTGTGCTCTCTAGGGCTGTGCCTTGAAGGGGCGATGGGTTGGTCCTCAGCTCCAATGTTTCCCAAAGAGGGTGGCTGACCCCAAAAAGCCTTAGAGCAGGTGGGAGGAAGGTGGGCTGCTGGAGCTGTGGGGGCGATTTCCACCTCCGCCCAGCCTGGCCCACCTGGCTCAGGGCCTTCCCTCCTGCTTCAGGGAGGCTGCTGCAGGGGCGGGGGACAGGGCTCAGGAGTACCGCGGTTGGGGCCAAATGGGCCAGAAGCCTGCCCCGAGGGGGCCTGAGACTGTTGGGTCCCTTGTAAGGAAGGACTTGCTAATGGTTGGAACTGCCGGTGGCGGGAGGGAAAAGCGCTGTGTGGGCAGAGAGTGCCCTTGGGGATACCAGCTCCCTTTCCTGTTACTCAGCTCTGGTCATTGATGGCCCTGCTCTAGGACAAGGCACCTCCCCAGGACCCTGCCATCCCTGACCGCAGGAGCAGTGCCCAACACGCTGGAGTCCCCCAAGGGTCGGGGTTTTTGCCACCCCACCCACACTCACACACATGCTCGTGGGAGGCCACACCTGTTTTAGTCTCTTTCCCCTCCAACCCTCTGCCCACAGTTTGGGCCAAAGTTGACTCTGTGTTCAGAGACCCTGAGCAGCAGCCTCCTGTGTGAGTGGAACCCACTGCACCCCGTTTGTTCTTAGAGATGGTGTCTTTGTGAAAGGCAAGGAGCCCCCGCCACTGGGAAGAGGAATTTTGGGTTCCAGACTCCTCAGAGGTCCTAAGTGCCCCAGTCAGGTGCCCTATGTCTTTGTAGCATCTGGCACCCCCTGGAGATGGAGATGTTGGTGGAGGCCTACCCATCTTCCCTGCGTTTTGAGGGGAGCGCTGGAGAGGGGCCCTCCTAGGAAGAGAGTGGTCAGAGGATACTGTTAATTTGGAGCGGGACAGGCTGATTTGGCAACCTGAAGCCCCAGCCACGAAGACTTTCCTAATCTGCCCTCTAGGCCCCTCACTGCCACTGCCACCAGTGCTGGAAATGAGAGCAGGGCTCCTGTCTGTCCCTTAGAGCTGACTCATCATGACCCTGCCAAAGAGTGGGGTGTGTGTGTGTGTGTGTGTGTGTGTACGTGTGTGTGCATGTGTAAAACAGAGAGGGAGGTGGGGGAACATGGAGAGAAGGAGCCAGGAGTTGGGATAAACCTGGCCCCTGGTCTTGTGTTTCACCAGCAGTGGCTCCTAACTCCATGTGGCCTCCCTGCTGCTGTCTGCCACAAGCAGGTGGGCAGAGTGCCAGGTGTGTCAAAGGTAATGATGTTGAAGAACCAAACTCACAACCAACCCACAATCTCTCTTGGGGGGACACTCCCCAAATGTAATACAACTAAAGAAGGCAAGGCAAGGAAAAGAAATTCTTTAGCTTACACATTTTAATATTGTCTCTTGAATCTATTTTAATAGAATAAAATACTAAAAATAAACACCAATATATGTAGCTTGCATGTGTATGCTATTTTGTATAAGAATTCCACTGCTATCACCAACATCCCCATTTTAGAGGCTGAACTTGCAGGAAACTTGGAAAGAATTTTTCCTAATTAAATTTGACAACAGTCGGAAAATACAATGTTCAGTTGGACAATCGGTGGTGCTTCAAGAAAACTGACTGATATGTACGGACGTAAACATAGAATGTCATGTCTGCATGACTGCTAGAAGTTGGGAAGCTGCTTCTTTTTTTCCTAACAATGGTTTTTATGTTAAAATTGAGAAAAAAAATTTTAAGGTTTTTCGACTTTTGGTTTGTTTGCCCAAAGATCATTTTTTACTGTTTGAAAGTTCCTCATCCATTCAAATCTTTATCCCATTAATAGGTAACAGTATAATCAAATAGGTAAAATTTTATGAGCAAGATACTTCCAGCAGTGCAAGGTATTTGGACATGGGCAGGGTGAGATGCTGTACAGAACCTATTCTCTCCTCCAAAACAGCCCACATGCCTGGATGTGTTTAGGGGAGGGAGAGCCAGACCAAAACACATTTGATAGGCCCAGTCTTGGTGCAGTCAGCTTCAGACTCATCATCCCAAAGAAGCGTTTTCCAATAGGAAAGAAACTGCTGAAACCAAAACAAGAAAACAGAATAATGCAGTTTGTGGTCACTTTATGGTTAAATACTTTCTTCTGGCCAGGGCTTGGTGAACTTGAACACAGTCCCTAGAGTTCACTGCGTGCATGCAGCAGAAGGATTGGCTCTTGTTGGTCAGGCCAGGGCATTGCCGCCAGGAGAGCAGGAGGGTGATCCAACTCCCTTCGGGGCACCAAGCTCACTGTGGCGCTCAGGCCCCATCTGTTCCTGCTCTGTCTTTTTTTTTTTTTTGCCTTTAAAATCATGAATCCTGCAGATAATTCCAAAACTAATTGTGAGACATCAACAAGAGGAACACCTCTGCATCATGGCACAGGCACATGGCGGTGGTATGCCATTGGCATATCCAGTTCTTAGTCTGAAGCAGCACTTGGTGGCATCGGATAGTTTCAAATATAGAAACAAGCTTCAAAACTCATAGGGGAAAGACTATTAAAACATGCCAGAATATCAGGTGATTAGGTGTTTGGCATTGCCAAGCAGCAGTGGTAATTTCCTGGTGATTGAAAATTACAGAGCATAATACAGGAAACTGTAATCTCCCCTAGAAACCTTTGGTCACTGGGTAAAGAATCCCCATACAAAGAAGAACCATTCACGAAGAAAACTCAACAATTGTTAGAAATGTTTTTTAAAGTGCCGTAGTGTTTTAAAAGGTGAACATTGGATTTCAAAATAGGGGTATGCATTTCACATATTGATTAAACATTGAGTATGTTTATTTCTGATGAAAAAGTTTTTCATTTAGCAAGGATACCTTGGGATATTAATCAACCTTCAATCTTTAGTTTCCTAAAATGGATCCACTGAAGTTGCAACATTTTCCATTCAAGGAAATACCATTATAGTAATTATTAGAACTGTTCAGTGAATCAGAACACTGAAGTTCATCCCCATTTTGCAGATAGAAAGCTAAGTCAAAGGGCTAAATGATCTCCAGAAGCCTAACTGATGAGAGCTAAACAGGACTCCAGATGCACCTGCAACCTGTACATGGTTCATATTCAGAAATGCTCCTACTGACGCACACACACATACACACACAAACACATGCACACACAATCTGGACCCCCGTCTTGGGTAGTATCCTCAAGGGATTACAGGTTACAGCGTCTACCCTCCGTACCTAAGGGCGTAGTATTTTCAAATAACCCATTTGCATTCAGGATTTGACTCCAGGTAGGAGAGAAACATGTGGAACCATCATAGAATGTAATAGAGGTTGACTCACCTGTATCCTAATAAAATGTGACTTGTCCAATAAATCTCTTTTGAGTGTTAACTATGTGACATTAAGTCATGCAGAGAATAAGCTGAGCCTGTTGCTACCCCCAGAGCCGCCTTCGGGTGGTTGGGACAAAGATGAATTAGGAATTACAGTCTGGATGTGGCTGTTTGGCTCTAAAAGGATTACTTTATGATCAAGTCATCAACCATCTCACTTGTAAACACAAGTATCATATTGTGTCTTGTACACAGACCCCACCGTGTTCCACATCCTGCTAACTCAGGAAGTGTTTGATTTCTCAGTTTCATAACTTCATTGTGATTTCAGGCAGGGAGTAAAGCACTGCCCCGGGCTGGTGCAGTTCCCATCTGCTCACTTTCCACAGTGTCATTTAGGAACCTTAACTAAAAACCTGTCCTCATATTAGAAGATCTGTCAGCTGTCAGTGACAGGGAAGGCAATTAACATGACCAGAGCTGGCCCTTTCCCAGGGCTTCTAGGTGTTCAGTCCTTTGGAGCATCCCCCAACTATTGGTTAAAATTTTGAGAATGCTTTTTCTTTTAATCTAATTTAAATTCTCTAACCAATGTTACTCAAGGCTAACTGCTGGGTACCTGCAATAAACTCTTTTCTTTGGTCAGATTTCACCAGTAGCTGAACACAAAGAACTGAAAATATCTTTAGTTTCACCCAGTTCACGGAAGGCAATGAATAGTATATTAAATTGGACCTTCACCCAAAAGTGAAAGAAAGAAAAAAGAAAATTGGAGTTGCGTCCCTGCTGTAATCTAAGGCAAATTAGACCTATGAGTCATTGAGTCTTTCTCCACCCCGAGAGTCACCCCTTCATCCATCAGACAGACTGAAGGTCAGGGAAGGTGTCAGGGACTCTGTTTGATGGTTCCTGTGCATATTTCATTAAGCCTTCACAACAATCCAATGAGGTCCCATTTTACTTATGGGGAAACTGAGGCTCGGGCCAGAGAAGTGACTTGTTTTCCAGAAGCCACAGATAATATTGAGCTATGTTGGTAGGAGCCTACCTACCCTCTATTCTTGACTTTTCTGCTTTCCATTTCATCCCTCAGGTCCTAGAGAGACCTCACTTTTCTAGACCCCTTCTGACAATCCATGTCCAAGTTCTGTGCCCTTTGGTGTGCTCCTGGGGCCTCTGGATACATGGCATCACACCCACAGAAGACCGAGTACCTTCCTGCATCTTTTCCTACGGTTTATGTGGGAAGGGGTCTGCCTGCCTTCTTCTGCAGTAACATCGCTAGAGCCCAGGAGACTGTGGACAGGTGGTAGCAGTTGACTGACTGACTCAGTGAATGAATGAATGAATGAATGAGTACATGTGTGAGTGCATACAGTTGCACTCTCAGCTCTTCATAAGCCCTTCTACCCCCTACCCAGTCCCCAGCCTCCTATGATAGGTCTGATTCTTCCTTACCCAGGGCCAGGCCTGCTGCTGGACCCTGCAGATACAACACTGAGTGGGCCACAGCCCAGGGGGACATTGGTATTGAATCCCAGTGCTGGAGGGCCATGTTCTATGCTGTGGGAATTTGGAATGGGCCTAGAGCTGGGGGATAGTAAACTTCAGAGATAGTGTTACCATTGAGGCCGGCAGTGTTTGGTTAATCCATGTAAGTTTCACTCTGAGCATGAAAGCAATCATAATAATGTAAATTATATCCTTGAGAATCTAGGTTGACACCCTCACTGTTACGTGTTGGTGAGTCATTAGACACGTATATTTTTATCTGAGGAATGATTTGTTATTTGACAATGATGTCCAAGCATTCTCCAGATCACCCTTCCCTTTCCCTGCTGCACTCCCTGGATCTAAACCTCCTCATCCAGAACAGGGCTTAGCTTCCAAGGAGGTAGGAAGAAGTTGAAGTCAGTAATGTGTCAGGCTTGTGTGCTTCTTTCACAGGGCCAGTCCACAAGCAGACTGAAAGATGGGAGAGGCATCAAAGATGCTTGTGAGGGATCATTTTCACTTCCTCCTAGAGGTGTTGAGGAGTCGCCTGTCCCCAGGCTTCTAATCCAATCTGGCAATCCATCACCGCACTGAGGCCCCCAGACCTGCATGCACGGGTGGTTCCAATCTGCCTAAGGCACTCATTCACTTCAGCACCTGAACCAAACAACTCCACCTCCTTTGACTGAAAGTCCCTTTGCTAGGCTGAGACCACTTTACTCTGAGAAGCCTAAGGGCAGGTGGGGTTATGGGAAGAAGGTGGACTTCTGGAGTGAGTAGAATTAATACTTTAATGAAAGGTTTCTGTTTCAGGATCCTTGAAAAGTGTAGAGCTTCATGCTTTATGTTCTTTTTGTAATCCTGAATGGTATAGGACTGCCTTCTTGCTTTATTTATATTGATTACTTTCATTTTTAAAAATTTTTTTCCTTTTTGCTAAAAAGAATAGACCATATTTTATATTTAAATTGGGAGAATTAAAAGCAATTTGGTATATTGTTTAAATAAGGCAACATCTAAGAAAGAAATTGCAAGGGGAAGAAGAGGGAAAACTTTTAAAGAATCATTTGTTATAATTTGTTATGTGGTTCTTAAGAGATACATTGCCCCTAGTCTTTTTTTCTTTCCTTTTTTTTTTTTTTTTTTGGTCATTCACTATGGCTTTAATTTTTCTACAATGCCCTGGTTAATATATATAATACATGAAAGAAAATTTGAGATATAAAAATTTAAGAATTTACAACAATAATACTCTTCTATTAGCAAGGTTATTTTTATTATCATTGGTGAGGATATTTTCTTCCTTTTCAGATTTACAATGTGTAAGGCTGTTAGTATGCATCACCATATCTCCACATTCACTGTAGGAACAAAATTAAAATGAGATTTATAACAGGAAAAAGCCATACATCTTCGAGTAACTGGTAAGATGGATGCTTGCACATTCTGACCTGTCAGAAGAGACCCACTCTTGAGCTCAGATTTCACACAGGCTCGTTCCTACAGCCCATCAAAGCCCTCTTGACGGCCTAATGGGGCACCCACAGTGAAACAGACTTTTAGCACAGCTGAGCGTAGAATGATGAGTCTTTCCTGAGATGTCCAGTTTACCAGCCACCAGAGCAGTCTTTCATGAAACCAGATACGGTGTTGTGGCCTTTGAGAAATGGAGATGTTCCACTTAGAGCTGATGTGTTGCGTGCTTTGCAAATGTCCTTGCACAACGGACTGAGTGAAATCTCCAAGACAGAGCAAAAGTTTAGAGCTGGAGTGTTGTATTCAAGAATACAGACACCTACAGCTGAAACTAGTGTTTCTAAGATGCACCAGACTGGCTTGAGTAAAGTTAGGGTGACGAGGACATTTCAGTGAATGCCTACTAAGAGCAGAGGTTTATAGACATGATTTCTAATAAAAAGTAACCATCAATGTAGTAAGTAGTAATAGTAAGCTAGCAATAGTAAGTTAGTAGTAGTCAATTTCTAGTCAATTAATAGTCAATTGCTAGTCAATTAATAGTCAGTTACTAGCTTAGCTTTACAATGAAGAAACTATGGCTCAGAACAGTAAAATGAATTGCCCAAAGAGAAGGGGATTGGGGAGGACCAACATTTAAAGCCAGACTTGTCTGAACCCAAAGTTCACGTTTTCCCCACCGCTGTCTGCATGCCCTTTCTATATAAATGGAGATGGCTGAGAAATGCTACATTCCTGGTCCTGAAGCTCTGCTCTAGAGACCTTAATCTGTTGTGTCCGCCTATGAAAGATCAAATACAGGATAGAAACATGATTAACGTTGGATGTATTATAAACAAGTATAATTTAGTGGATATGGTTTTAAAAATAGAAATAGGACTTTGTTATTTATTATAAAAATAGTAGGCATGATTTTAAAAATTAAGAGCTCCTACTAAATGAATACAATCTATGGTTTTCAAACAGGAGAGATAGAACAAAAAAAACCACAGCAGGAAATTTTAAATTATTTATCATCTCTGGCCCACCACCTATTTTTGTATGACCTTTGAGCTAAGAGTGGTTTTTACATTTCTTAATAGTTGAAAACACTCAAAGGCCAGGCGCTATGGCTCATGCCTGTAATCCCAGCACTTTGGGAGGCTGAGACCGGTGGATCACTTGAGGTACGGAATATGAGACCAGACTGGTCACCATGAGGAAACCTCCCTCTCTACTAAAAATACAAAAAATTAGCTGAGTGTGGTGGTGTGCACCTGGAATCCCAGCTACTCGGGAGTCCAAGGCACAAGAATCACTTAACTTGGAAGGCGGAGGTTGCAGTGAGCCAGTATCACACCACTGCACTCCAGCCTGGGTGACAGAGTGAGACTGCACCTCAAAAAAAAGAAAGAAAGAAAGAAAGAAAGAAAGAAAAGACAGAAAAAGAAAAAAGAAAGAAAGAAAAAAACTCAAAAGAGGAATGTGTCATGACATGTGGAAATTCTACGAAATTAAAATCCTGGTGCCCATAAATACAGTTTTGCTGGAACATGGCACAATAGGTATCACAATATATCCTTGCCTCTGCCCCTTGGTGCACAAAGCCCGAGGATCACTTGAGAAGGGCACATGGATGTGAAGTTACCTGTGCCCAGTAGAGACAGAATTGGGATAACCAATATAGGAATGGAAAGTCATAGTGTTTAACACACAGAGACCTACTGGAAAAAGGGCCAAGAGTAGAAAATAGCTGGGCACAGTGGCTCACATCTGTAATCCCAGCACTTTGGGAAGCCAAGGCGGGCAGATCAAGAGGTCTGGCTAACACGGTGAAACTTTGTCTACTAAAAATACAAAAGATTAACTGGGAGGGAAGAGCAATCCTGTTTTCTTTGATGGTGCACATTCCACACCGTTCTTTCTTGTCTTTCAACTTCTCTTTTTCCTGCCATTTTCAGTCTAGAGAGAGAGGTTGAGCAAATGGAACTCCATGCCTGGGCTGGTGTGAAACTTCCCTGTTCTCTTACACAATTCTGCTAAAACCAAGCTTGGGTGATCTTGGAGCCAGTTCATTGTTGCCCTCTAGTATGCTCCCAGCTGGAGCCCAGCACGGCTGGGAGAAGAGACACTGCACTTCACAGCACTGCAAGAAAGACGAAGCTCACATGCTGAGTTCAAGCACACTCTCACCTGAACCTGGATCCTCATTTCACCAGCTCTCTTTGAACTGACAGGTCTGGGCAAAGCCTCTAAAATAGAAGAGGCACTTCTCTCTGGGGACAAGGAGCAGCGAAAGATCATGACTTACTGGAACCAAAGGCAGAAACATACTTGGATGTTGCTGAAGAAAGACAAAATGAATCTTTTATGGAAGTTGTTTGATAAGCGCATCTTTTTAATCACTTCCTTAACTTGCCAGTCCACCAACTGGTATCTGAGACGATATCTAAGGATCGCCGCAGAAATGTCATACATCTTAGCCTCCACTTTAGAACTTAGCCATAATTAGTCCACCAAGTTCTAGCATCTTCATTTTCTTGTGATTCTCTAGCTATTCCAGAGAGCATAAGAATCGAATTTTTTTTGTAAAAACACATATATATTTATTGGGAACCTTAATAATCCTGGCAATTTGCCAAATGCAGTGTAAGAAGAGTTACACAAACCTGATTTCCCCTCTTTAGAGAGGATCATTTGAGAAGGGCACATGGATGTGAGGTTACCTGTGCCCAGTAGAGACACAATAGGGACAACCAACATAGGTATGGAAAGTCATTGTCTTTAACACACACAGACCTACTGGAAAAAGGGCTAAGAAAGAGTAGAAAATAAGGATTGAGGCCATAGGAGAGCCACGTGTTGATTTAATCCATTTCAAATCATATATGACTAATCAAACAAAGCCTCATTAGCCAAGCTCAAAGCTTTCCTACTTTGTCATTTTTAATTGCTAATTAAGTATAACAATATTTGCTTCTCAATACCTATCGCCTAAGTAATAAGCTCTTTTCAAGTAAGGAATTTAGTAACTAACAATATTGTAATAATGTAATAGTTATTACATTACTTCAGTTAGTTACATGGGTATATTACATCGCCTATTATGTCATAAACATCTGTAAAGGAGGAACGAGGAACCGTGTCTTATTAACCCTTGCATAGGGACCTTGCCTGGGGGTTCCTAGGTGGATGTTCAGTCGGTGTAGCCAGGTGGTGGGTTTAAAAGAGGCTGTTTTCTTCTGGAGCAACTGAGTCCGCCACACAGAGGGATCCTGCTGAGTTACGCTGCCGCTCACCAGCAGGAGGCAGCAGAGCAAAGCAGCCACGCCGGGCAAAGAACAGGTGTTGAGTGACAAGGGGCTACCAGGCACTGCGCTAACAGCGTTTGGTTTTTTATCAGTTCTCCTGGAAGACTCACAACAACATCACGCATCTCATAGGACTTAGAAAAGACTCTATCAGTAACACCCCAAGAGCACCTGGGGCCCGCTTGCTGGAACGAGGCCCTGCAAAATAATGTTTTTCCTTGGCTCTATCGAGGGCTTCCAGGCCTGTGGAGTCTCCCCAGGTCTCCTGGCCTCCAGCTTAGCGCCTACTTTGAAATGGAAGCTCCTGCTCATCCCCAGCTGCCCAGGTTTACCTGCTGGGCCCCTCCCAGCAAGCCTACTCTTGATCCCCTTCCTCACTGCTCTCTGGAGCCCTCTGTATCTCACNAGAAAGAGAAAGCTGGGTGAATGGCATGGTGCCCTTGATGCTGTTGAACAGAATTTTATTGCTTTGCTGGAAAGCTTGGAGAACAATTCGCAATTGATTAAAAAAAAAAAAAGAAAGAAAGAAAACACAGGTCGTACAAGGCAGAAAATATAATCTTAGAAATTTTACAAAGTTCAGCTATAAATAATAATTAAGTTGTTAAAGTAATGTAAACAATGTGCATTAATGTAACCAAAAAGTCATGCTATAATTTGAATGGAAGAATGGGAAACGGGGACGAAGCGGAGGTGAGGTAGTGGGGGACCAAACCTACGTCTATGTTGTAGGAGGTCAAAGGAAAATGTCTAAAAATTTTTTTAAAAAAGAAAGAAGTGGCAGTGATGACACATTTTTTGGAAATATGAAACAAAATACAACAAAAACAACAAAACCTAGCTAGAAGAACCATAAATACAGCTGACCCTTGAACAACCTGGGTCCATTTACACATGGATTTTCTTCTACCTCTGCCACCCTTGAGACAGCAGGACCAGCCTCTCCTCTTCCTCCTCCTCAGCCTACTCAACATGGAGATGATGAGGATGAAGACCTTTATGATGATCCACCGCCACTCAGTGAATAATAAATATATTTTCTACTGCTACTTAGTGAATAGTAAATATATTTTCTATTCCTTATTATTTCTTTAATAATAATTTTCATTTCTAGCTTATTTTAAGAACAAAGCATATAATACATATAATATACAAAATATGTGTCAATTGACTGTTTATCATTAAGGCTTCCAGTCACCAGCAGTCTATTAGTAGCTAAGTTTTGGGGGAGTTATTATTTTTCCAATAACTTGGAAAAATCCAAGTTATTCATGGATTTTTAACTGTGTGGGAACTTGGCGCCCCTGATCCCCTCATTGTTCTGGGTGAACTGTAGTTACCACCAAGAATTTGGACTTGAAAATGAGAGGAAATGAGTCAGTAAAAATTTGTATAAAAGCTTCATAGCAATATTTCACTTTCTAAAATATAAGCATGTATCAGCTTGATGAAAATGAAAATTAAGGAGAATGGAAAGTCCAGTGCCCACCTGGAGACTTCTGGGTGCTTGTGTCCTTGTATGTTCAGAATTTTGTCCCCTTTGCTGTTTCTGGGTGTGTGTGGGCCACGGAGGGGACAGTACTTCGAACCTCAGAGCAGAAATCTGAGACTCCAGGATTGGGCATCTGTTCCCCAAATTTCCCTCCACCCCTGGCTGCAGAAGACCATGCCTACCCCCAAAGGCTGCCCTGGCCTCACCATCTCACTGCCCAGCCCCATGTCTTTTCTCATTATGTCCCTATCCTTGAAAATTGCCTCCAGCCACCCCTGATTCGCCTCCCTCTTTTGTGCAGAAGGTTTCATCTCTTATACCTTATTCCTCAACACTGCTCCTAGCTCCCATTTGGACATCCAGAGCCTATCAAGATTGCTGAGATGATGAGGAAGCCATGGACTTGGGCAATGCACGTCCAGATGGCAATCTGTTCTGAGCTCTCCAATATTTCATGATAAGTTACCTCCTCAGTGGCCCCCTCCCCAGTTAGCATTTCTCTCACAATCACGTTTAGCTATTTTTATGATTTTTCTTGCTCCTTTAGAATACCTATCTTCTGGGAAAGGCTCCTGAAATTTTGAAAGGCTTTCCCCTCCCAGGTTTCCTACTAAGTGCTGACCTTAGTAGGGCATTCCACACTCCAACACGTTCCCCACTTGCCCCTTCTCTCTATGCCTCTGGGGACTTTGCCTTCTCTTGCGTTCTCTCTAATTCCTCAGCTTCTGCACCTCTTCATTGGCGCTTCTTCTCCTACACGTTGCTGACGTTCCAAAACAACCCCATTTTCTGCCCTCTATGAGCTCTCCATAAAGAGTCAGATCTATTCATCCCTCTAACCACTTCTTTTTCTTTTACAGCAGTTTTAGATTTACATAAAAGCATGAAGATAGAACAGAGAGCTTCCATCTACTCTGTAACCAGTTTTTCCTGTTACTAACATCTTACATTGGTATGGTACATTTGCTACAATTAATAAACATTATTGTTAATAAAAATTATTAATACATTATTATTTTACAGCTTTACCTAATGTTCTTTTTCTGTTCCAGGATCCCATCTTAAAAAACAAACAAACAAACAAAAAACATTATATTTAGTGATCACATTTTCTTAGCCATGACAATTTCTCGGACTTTTTTTTTTTTTTTTTGACCTTGGCAGTTTGAGGAGCACTGGTCAGGTATTTTGCAGAACACTCCTCAGTTTGGGTTGTCTGGTATTTTCCACATAATTAGTCTCAGATGGAGTTATTTGGAGGAAGATGGCAGAGATAAAGTGCCATTTTCATCACATCATATTAAGATTTATCACAATGATTTATCATCATGTTGACCTGTAACCTTAATCACTTGGTTGAGGTCATGTCTGTCAGGTTCCTTCATTGTAAAGTTATCCTTTTTCTCCCCTTCTACACTGTCCTCTTTGGAAGCTATTTTTTACATATGGCTGTCTAATCATTCCACCACTATTTATTGACAAATCAAAAATCAAATCCAAAGTTTATTGACATACCAATATACTGAGACAGTGGGGTTTGCAGCAGAGAAGGAGTTTACTAATCTCAAGGACACCAAACAAGGAGACAGGAGGAAACCTCAAGCTTAAAATCTGTCTCTATGAGGGGTCCCGGGGAAGGGTTATTAAGGGAATTGTGGAGGATGAGAGGTTGGAAAATTGGGGTCATTAATTTGTTGAGGTAAGGGGAGGAAATAATTAGGATATCAAAACTACATCCTTCCATGAGTTAGGTTTTTGCTGGGCCCTTTGAACCAGCTAGTGTTGGTGGTATGCAGAACCTAAAGGAGAAGCTCAGAAAGGAAAGCTTATCATCCCTCAATGTCTTAGATCTTATGTATAGAACAAAAAAGGAACAAAAAGTCTTGTGACAAGGGTTACATTATCCTGGGGTAGTAAGTGGCAACTACCTACAAAGAAAGGGCCAAAGGGCGAGCTGGCTTACTGATTACTGCTGATTGTTCTGCAAGCCTACTTAACCTTTTCTTTCCTTTAATCAATTTATAAAAATTTTTGAGAGACAGTTTCATTAACACATGGTTAAATAAGAAGTCTCCAAGAGAAATTTCAAAATATTTTGAATTAAATAAAAATTAAACATACAATTTATCAAAATTTGTGAGATGCAGCTAAAGCAGTGCTTAGAGGAAATTTATAACACTAAATGCAAAATGAATATATTAGAAAAGAAGGAAGATCTGAAATCAACAATTTAAGCTTCCACCTTAGGAAACTAAAGAAAGATTAGCAATTGAATTCTAAAACAAGCAGAAAAAGAGAAATAACACAAATTAGAGTGAAAAATCAGTGAAATTATAAACAGGAAAGCAATAGAGAAAATCAAATCAAAAAGCTGATTCTTTGAAATGTTCAATAAAATTGATAAGCCTCTAGTCAGGCTACCCCAAAAAACAAAGAGAAGACTCAAATTACCAATATCAGAAGCAAAAGAGAGGTCATAACTACTGATCCCATGGACATTAAAATGATAATAGGATATTAAAAGGTAAAAGAATTAGGTAATTTACTTAATTTCTTCAGATCTAATTTCTTTAGCTCTTTTGTCCATTTCATCATAATCATTTGATTATATCTGTAGGGGCCGATTTCTGGGCTATCATATTCCATTGATCTACATCCCTCTTCTTTCTTTAATACTGTGTGCCTTGATTACTAGATTTTATAGTAAGTCTTGAAACTGGATAACATGATTCCTTCAACATTGTCCTTTTTCTCACATTGTGTTAGCTATTCTTATATTGACAAGTCTTCAGCCTTTCCATATAAACTTTGGAATCAATTTGTCAATATATTCAAAAATACCTTGCTAGATTTTATTTTTTTGTTTTGCTTTCTTTTTTTAAGATAGGGTCTCACTCTGTCACCCAAGCTGGAGTGCAGTGACGCAATCTCAGCTTACTAGGTGATCGATGATTGGCGCAAGAGTAGGTTACAGTCTGTTTACACATCCATTTAGGTTACAGTTCAGTATGTACAGACAAATATTTAGGCTGAACTCAAAATACATAAGGAGGCAGCTTTAGGCTTAATTAAACAATAGCCTGGTGGGATTCCTGGAAGTCAAACCCGGGGAAGTCTGGGGATCCCCAGGAGTTTCTCACTCTCACTGTAGTTCACAGTCAGCCTCCAGCAATTTGTCAACATTCCCATTTAAATGTCCCTACCAGTTTATGGCCCCAGAAACCTCTGCTTCTGGCAAGCAGATCTCTAGATCTGCTTCAAGCTGTGACTCTAGATTTGCCTGTGTCTCCAGATTTTAGTGTAGCAGTTTGTCCTGAGGCCTCAGTTCTCTGATGAGTCCGATAAAAGTCATTGGTCTTCAGCTTGTTCAGCTTTTTCTTGTTGCAAGGAGGGGAGTGATGACCTCCTCTAAGCTGAAACTAGAAGTCCCATCCATTTTCCCCCCAATATTTACTAGAAGCCAACTCCATATCAGGCCACATGGCGGTGAACACAAGGCACAAAATCCCTGCCTTTGCTGAGCTGACATAGATGGTTAGGGACTCCTAACTCATCATTTCCAGCCTTGCCTTTCCTCCTAAATCACAGATATATGTCTCCAGCTGTTAGAAGCGTGTCGTGTTGGCCCCTCAAATCCAACATTTCCAATCTGGAGCTCGGTTTCTTCCCCACCAAACCAGCTGCTAGTCCTGCATTCACTCTGGTCCTTTTAGACACTGACCACTTCCTCCCCCAGACTCCTCTATTTTATCAATAAACCTGTTACTTTCTTCTTCTTATCTCTTAACTGAGACCCGTGGTCTTCATACCCATAGCCAAACCTCTGTCTGGGATGCTTTGGTGGTCTCCTAACTTCAGTGCCCTGCAGTCCTTTGCCCATATTACTACCCTACTTATATTTTTAATGGTCCCTTATTATTCTTAAAATATCATCAATATAAAATACAGTCCAAATTTCTTACCATGCATTCAAGATCCTTTACCATCTGGTCATCCGGAACTCCTCCCACCACTTGCCAAGTGTGCCAGGGCCAGTCTTTTCGCCCACAGTGTCCTTGCTCTCTCCCCATGTCCCATGGAGCCCCTAGTAATCCTTAAGCAGCTCATTCATCTTTCCTAAATTCCTAGGCAAAATGAATTCATTCCTTTTCCATGTTTACACATACACACACTTTCTGGGATGTTTAATTCCCTAAGGTGATTATTCATACATATTTTGTATCTTCTGTTAAAGATTATGTGGCTTTTTAGGAGACACATCTCACTCTCAGTTACTTCTTGTGGCCTGACAAGCCAGGGGCATACAGCAAGCAATAAGTATTAGTTCTTACACCAAGAAACCACATGAAAATTGAAATATTTGATTAAAAATGGGATTTTGTTGCAGGAAAACAACGTTTGCTCTTATAAAATGGAAGGTTCTGGGCTTTTCACTGACTTTTATCTTTATCCTGGCCTTGAGGTTACCTGGCTGATTTCTAGGTTTACTCTTACCCATCTGACACCCTTATCATATCCTCATTAGAAATACACTAAGCAAGCAGACAAATATTTTATTAACCAATAATATAACAGGAAAAATAAGCAAAAGCCCATGCATCTTCAAACATTTGTCTCATTTTGCCCGCCTTCCTCTCCTTAGTAAATTATATGATTTAAATGTAAAAGTCCCACCATGAAAGAAACCTGACTATTCACCAAGGAGGAGAATAGAAGGAAAAACAAACTCTCCACTAATGTGTTTTAAAATTAAATCTGACATGCCTCATAAAATAATAGACAGCAGCTTCTGGTTAATTAAGTTGGAGTTACATTATTTTTTGAAGACTTGAGAGGGGACAAAAAGCAGGCAGATTAATGAGTTTTTTACTGAATTGATATTATATTTGAGGGGCTTGAATAAATTTTACCAAATTATGAACAGGCCTATGTCTTCATTCTTTCAGCAAACACTCTCTAGTATATACTTGGGGCTCTATGAAAACAGCTTGCAAGTGAGTTGGGAAATGTCAGGGAATAAATCAGGGAGGACAACAAAGTTGGAGAAAGGGGGCTATGCCCATCTGCATGGTAGTATGTGGCTCACAGAAGACTTCATTATGAGACAATGTAACTGCCCAACAGGTCCACCTTGTCCACTAGACAGAGTCCATTTATCAAGACAGGGGAATTGCTATCGAGAAAGAGTGTAATTCGTGCAGAGCTGACTGTCTAGGAGACCAGAGTTTTATTATTACTCAAATCAGTCTCTCCAAAGACTTGGGGATTAGAGTCTTTAAGAATAATTTGGTGGGTAGGGGCCATTGAGTTGGGAGTGCTGATTGGTTGGGTCAGAGATAAAATCATAGGGAGTCAAAGCTGTCCTCCTAAGCTGAATAAGTTCCTGAGAGGGGACCACAAGATCAGGTGAGCCAGTTTATCCATCCGGGTGGTGCCAGCTGATCCATCAAGTGCAGAGTCTGCAAAATATCTCAAGCACTGATCTCAGGTTTTATAATAGTGATGTTAACCCCAGGAGCAATTCGAAGAGGCAGAATCTTACAGCCCCTAGCTGCCTAACTCCTAAACCATAATTTTCAATCTTGTTGCTAATTTGTTAGTCCTACAAAGGCAGTCTAGTCCCCAGGCAGGAAGCGGGTTTGTTTGGGGAAAGGGCTGTTACTATCTTTGTTTCAAAGTTAAACTATAAACTAAGTTCCTCCCAAAGTTAGTTTGGCCTATGCCCAGGAATGAACAAAGACAACCTGGAGGTTGGAAGCAAGATGAAGTGGGTTAGATCAGCAACGGCAGTTTCAATCTCTCCTCCTGAGTCCTGAAGGGTAAGTTGAGCTTCCCCACGTGGGCTGGGTGGAAGGCTTTCCTGGTAGCAGGAACTGAGTGAGCACAAACTTAGTGGCTTGAAACAGCAAACAAATGCAGTGGGGTGTGGGGGTGAATACGTGGGTTCGTATTGCTAAGGTTCTATCAGCTCTGTAGTGTGGCACTGAAATATGAGGTGACTTTAGTCACACACCTTGATATCAAAAAGAACTAAAAATCAAGTCAAAATAACATTAATCCTGGCAGAAAAGTCTAACTTGACCACTCAGGAAATCTTCCCATGAAAATATCTACTGCAGTCATTATTTCTTTTTTAAGATTTCCAACTTTTCATTATGCTCATCAAAGATATTGTCATTTACCAATTTCACTTTTTAAAGAAAATTCATTTTTTAATTCAAATTTGTATAGCTTGAAATGGAATAGAAGTTCAAATTTTAAAAGTAAATTTATTTTCTAAATACACACAAAAATTAGGACAGATAAACCTGCAAACTTAAAATTAAGGACAGGTTTTAATTAACCTTAAGGATAGTTTTTTTAAGCTTGACCTTGTACTGAAGTTGGAATTGCCAGTTAAAATTTGGGACTCCAGTTAAATTTGAATTTTTATTCACTATTTGGGACATATTTTAAAAAGTGTGTATCTGAAATTCAAATTTTGGGGGACATCCTCCTCTATTTTTACTTGCTAAATCTGACAGCTCTAACTGGAATATAACTTAGTTGTATTCCTCAAATGCAGGAAGGCATTTGAAAATGATGATTATATAACACAAAGCACAACTGAACATACAAGCAATCAGCCCACTTGTAACACAACTGACAATTCTGTTAAGATTTCCTGGTACCACTTTTATTCAATGTAGTACTGGAAGTCCTAGCCAGAGCAATCAGACTACAGAAATAAATAAAGGGCATCCAAATCCATAAAGAGGAAGTCCAATTGTTGCTATTTGCTGATGGTATGATTGTATACCTAGAAAATCCTAAAGACTCCAAAAAGCTCCTATATCTGACAAATGAATTTAGCAAAGTTTCAAGATACAAAATCAATGTACACAAATCAGCTCTGGTATACACCAACAGTGACCAAGCTGAGAATCAAATCAAGAACTCAACCCGTTTTACAGTAGCTGAAACAAAACAAAACAAAATATTTAGGAATATGCCTAACCAAGGAAGTAAAAAAACATCTACAAGGAAAACTACAAAACACTGCTGAAAGAAGTCATAGGTAACACAAAGAAATGTAAACACATCCCATACTCATGAATGGGTAGAATCAATATTGTGAAAATGATTACACTGCCAAAAGGAACCTACAAATTCAATGCAATTCCCATCAAAATACCACCATTATTCTTCACAGAACTAGAAAAAAAAATTCTAAAATTCATATGGAAGAAAATAGCCAAAACAAGACTAAATAAAAAGAACAAATCTGGATGCATCACATTACCTGATTTCAAACTATACTATAAGACCGTAGCCACCAAAACAGCATGGTACTGGTGTAAAAATAGGCACATAAACCAATGGAAACAATAGAGAACCCATAAATAAAGCCACATACTTACAGCCAACTGATCTTTGACAAAGCAAACAAAAACAGTGGAAAAAGGACACCCTATTTGACAAATAGTGCTGGGATAATTAGTAAGCCACATGTAGAAGAGTGAAACTGGATCTTCATCTCTCACTTTATACAAAAATTAACTCAAGATAGGTCAAAGACTTACATCTAAGACCTGAAGCCATAAAGATTCTAGAAGATAACATCAGAAAAACCCTTCTAGACATTGGCTTAGGCAAAGACTTCATGACCAAGAACCCAAAAGCAAACACAACCAAAATGAAAATAAATAGATGGGACTTAATTAAACTGAAAAGCTTCTGCACTGCAAAAGAAACAACCAGCAGAGTAAACAGACAACACACAGAGTAGGAGAAAATCTTCACAATCTATACATTCAACAAAGGACTAATATCTGGACTCTACAAGGAACTCCAACAAATCAGCAAGCAAACAACAAACAATTCCATTAAAAAGTGGGTTAAGGACATGAATAGACAAGTCTCAAAAGAAGGAAAGGCCAGGAAACATGAAAAATGCTCAACATCACTAATGATCAGGGAAATGCAAATCAAAACCAAAATGCAATACCTCCTTATTCCTGCAAGAATGGCCATAATCAAAAAATCAAAAACTAATAGATGTTGGTGTAGATGTGGTAAAAAGCGAACACTTTTACACTGCTGGTGGGAATGTAAACTAGTACAACTACAATGGAAAACACTGTGGATATTCCTTAAAGAACTAAAAGTACAGGTACCATTTGATCCAGCAATCCCACACTGGGTATCTACCCAGAGGAAAAGAAGTCATTATATGAAAAAGATAGTTGCACACAAATGTTTATAGCAGCACAATTTGCAATTGAAAAAATATGGAACCAGCCCAAATGCCCATCAATCAATAAGTGGATAAAGAAATTGTGACACACACACACACACACACACACACACACACACCCATGGAATACTACTCGCCATAAAAAACATAAAATAATGGCATTTGCAGCAATCTGGATAGAATTGGAGACCATTATTCTAAGTGAAGTAACTTAAGAATGGAAAATCAAATATCATATGTTCTCACTCATAAGTGGACTCTAAGCTCTGAGGATGCAAAGGCATAAGAATGATAGAATGGACTTTGGGGACTCGGGGGACAGGGTCAGAGGGGGATGAGGGATAAAAGACTACACATTTGGTACAGTGTACACTGCTCGGGTGATGAGTGCATCAAAATATCAGAAATCACCACTAAAGAACTTATTCATGTGACAAAACACCACCTGGTCCCCCAAAATTTAAAAAAAAAAATTTTAAAACAAAACAAAACAAAAAATGTCCTCGTACTCCATTTTGTCAGACTTCTCTCTTTGTACATGTTTTGGGATGATTAATTTTATGTGTCAACTTGACTGGGCCATGGGGTGCCCAGATATTTGGTCAAACATTCTTCTGGGTGTTTCTGTATGAGATTAGCATTTGAATTGGTAGACCGAGTAAGGCAGGTTGCCCTCCCCAATGGGGGTGGACTTCATCTAATCATTTGAAGGCCTGAATAGTACAAAAGGCTGACCCTGCCATGAGTGACAGTGACTTTCTTTTGCTTGACTGCCTTCAACCTGGGACATCAGTCATTTCCTGCCTTCAGACTCAAGCTAAAGGGTTGACTCTTCTGATATCTCAAGCCTACCAGCATTCAGACTAGAATTCTACCATCAGCTTTCCCAGTTCTCAAGCCTTGGATTTCGAGTAGACCTACACCATTGGCTCTCCTGGGTCTCCAGCTTGCTGGCTCACCCTGCAGATCTTGGACTGTCAGCCTCCATAATCATGGGAACCAATTCCTTATGCTAAATCTCTTTCCATCTATAGGCATCCTGTTGGTTCTGTTTCTCTGGAGAACCCTGACTAATGTGCCTATGGAACTAAAATTGTATTCTATGTGAAATTTGCTTCATGAGTCCCCACTGCAACCTGAAAATACACGTTTCAAGTTCTACCTCAGTCTCTGGGAATATTCACTGCCTGGACTTTTAGCTAAGATTACACACATTCTATTTATTCTTCTGGACTCCATTGGTGAAGTGGTCGCTTACAGTTCACTTTTCAATCAGCAATTTTGTTCTTCTGCATTTTAAAACAGACACTTTCTTTGGCTTCCAAAATAATATTCCATTAATATAGCCACTGATTCGAAGGTTCCAATCACTGTCATTCACATTTTCATTTTTCTCCAATTTCACCTGGGTCTGGGCAATTCTCACAGATGTGTTTTTTCAGTTCATAGGCTCTGACACTCAAACTTTCATGTGAGTGATAATCCAAGAGCCGGACACTAGATAAGTTCTTCTCTGTTTCTTTTTGCTAGTGATATATCTCACTACTCGGGCTATAGGTGGTATTGCCACCTTCAGCTACCATAAGCATTCAATATCAGCCAAAGTGTAGTCATTCAGAGCTGACAGTGCAACACAGCTTCTGCAGGTGATATTTGATAGGCAAAATTCCTTTCCTAAATGCACCCTACTGGCTTCAGATATTTTACTGCAAATAATTTTAATATTGAACTTAAAGCTTCTACAAGTTCACAGTGAAAAATCTGATCAGATTACATATATGCTCAAGTTTTATTGCTCTCTTAAAGTTGGAAGGAATAAATATGTAATAAAAGTGAAAATATATTTTACTATCATTTTTCCTGATGTCATTTCTCTACAGAATATCCTTAACTTTTACTTACAGATAGGTTGATAAACAGTGGAAATAAAAAGTCTACAGCTACAAAAACCTCTTAAACTGAAAATTTATATTAAATACTTAGGATAGCTCTATTCAGCCCTACTGGCTGAAAAGCAACATTACCGACCATTTGTTTGTCCAAACAGTGGTCCTGTGTACCCAGATGACCAGTCTGATGGTGATGCTATGTGCTGATGATGAAGCAGAATTGATGTTGGGTGAGGGGGGCTCAGATTAAGTTTGCTTCTCTCTTACCTCCAACTCAACTTCCCTCCATCAAGCAAGCCTTTGGAAAGCTTGCTTTGAAGTGTATCTTTTTCATTTCTCTCCTCAGCTGGAGGCTCTGTGGACCACGGTCTCACTGTTTTAAATTCACTGTGGTTTGTAAATAGAAATATTTCATCCTAACAGGATGAAATAACTGAAAACAGAGGCTTCTATAAGGGCCCGGGCTCACCACCCATGGAGGCCACAGGGTAAAATTACAACAGGACCCACTCCCAATGAGCCAGAGAATTTGCCTCTGCATTTAGGGTCTTGATTTTTCCAGGAAGGTCACAAAAAGTGGTCCTCATCTTCCTCCACCCTGAAGGTGAATGTAGAGTAACATGTAGCACCGAGCTTATTCTTCACCCAGGCCCCAGTTTAGTGTCAGACTGACAATCCTGTAACTTTGGAGGTAACACATTTGTGAAAAGCATAATTGAGGAAGGCTCAGCTGAACCATATGCATCATTTTCATCATTTCTTCAATAAATAGATAACTGACTTAAGTAAGACTGAGAAGTCTGTGGGGTTTTATTGACTATAAACCTAACTGTTTCTTTAAAGGCATTCTACAATAGGAATACAAAACAGGGAGAAACTTCTTAATGACCTCTTACTATCTTTCAAGCATCAACAACCAGTTTGACACAAAGTTTCTTGTTTGAGGAAAAAAAGATTGCCATTAGTTTCACTTGAATCATTACTATCACCCAATAATGAATGAGAGTCATTTTCATCCAGTAGCTCCCATCTCTCTAGCTGGGCTTGGTTAATGAGTCGCTCCAGCATTTGGGATGAGGGCTGTGTTGGGACGGACCAGGACCAGAGGGAAGGTCCATTCCCACAGTTGCTCACATTGCAGGCATCATCTGATGGACAGGCAGTTAAGTTCATCAAAATGAGTGAAATAAAAGCAGAAATCAGATGGGTTCTCTGTCCCACCAATCACTCCATTTTCAACCCATTACCCATACTGTGGCCAAGATGGTTTCCCAAAACAAAGCTCCCTTCATTTACCTCTGCAAATATCCAGGGTCTCCAAATAACATGAACTCGAATCCTAGAATGCAAGTCCTGTCCATCTCAGAGCACCATAGCCTGTGGGAGGCTGCCTCCCCATCTGTCTAGCATTCTACCTCCTCCCACAATGCTTTCTTCCTGTTGCTAATTATCAAGATTTTTAAATTATTTCTTGTATTTTTACTTCATTCTCTGTCTATCTCCATGGGTGGATTGTTGGCTGCCTGTGGACAAAGCAGGCTCACCTGTCTTCTGAATCCCAGGACAGAGGTGTGGGGCTCGCCAGCGGACTCTCAGGACCTGTAAGACAAGCGCACAAGTTAGCAAGCAGAACTTGGCTTTCCATTTCCAGGTCAGTAGGATAGACGGTGATGTATGATAATGTTTTGTGATCCTAAATGTTTCAAAATGGAGTCACTTATAGTAAGTGACTCATTTCACAGTGAACTTGCTGACCCCTCAGAGGGAGAAGTAGGTATATGGTGGTCTGTGGCGATTAGATGACACCTGCTGTGGCCAGGCACCCCCAAGACCTGACTAGAAAGTGAAGCCAACAGGAGGCTGAGATCGTGACCATGGACACTCCTGCAGAGGCCATAAAAACAGCAAAGGAACTGACCCTGGTGAGATGCTTCAGAAGCTCAGCCCATGGAGACCTCAGGCCTCTTTTCCATTAGGCAGTAACCACGGACGCTCTGAGTGGGAAAAAGCACCCCCCACCTAAGAGTTAACATAACCAGGCTGATGGCACCTGACACACTCAATGGGGACTTGGTTCATCTTTAGAAGATCCAGGGGCTGTGGGAAAGGCAGAACAGCCAAGGCTGATCTCAAAGCCCCACTTCCCCAAGTAATTCCTCTCTAAAGAGGAGGCTTGGTACCTTCTAGACAAACTTCATCAGTGGCGAAGTCTCAGCCCTGTTCTCTCCCTCCTGTGTCCCTGCATGGCCTCTGTCTGGACAAGCCTCTGTCCTGTTGCTCCCTCCACCCACACCGCTCTGCAGCCAAGGTTGGAAAATCCTGCACTCCTGCTTAACTCTTTCAGCTGCTTGCTGTTGCCTTCTAACCCCAAATCACTGGCACATCCCACAAGGCTCTGAGACTTCAGGCCTCTGCCCCGTCTCAGGCCACACTTACCCCGCAGCCCACAGATCTGAACCATGCAGAGCCTTTCTTTTTCTGTTTATTCCACCTGCACCCTACCCTCTCCACTGAAGCTTCCTTCCGGCCCCACTCAGCCCTCGCAGCAGCATAGCTCCTCCAGGAAGCCCTCTCTGGGTTTGGCCTGGTCTTCATGTTCATAACTCCTATTTCCTGGGACAACAGTGAGCACACTCCTAGTTACTTTTTGCGATGGGGAATATGTTGAGATTTTTCCTCATAGCGTCCCCTTGAAATAGCACCAGAGCCGAACCAGTCTGATGCCAACTTTTGTACTGCCCCGAGCTTACAGTGGCTTTATGTTTGTAAAGGTTTGTATGAAATTAAAATAAAATCCTAAGCCCCCTGACTGACTGAACAGAGCACTCTTAGCCAAGGAGACTCTAGAAAAACTTTAAAAACTAAATTTCAGGGCCATCTCAGGATGGAGATTGGTCATGTCTCAGTACACCCCCTTTCTTAGCTAACCGTTGCCAGATTGCTCTTTTTCTAAGAATTAAACAGAAACCAGACCTGGAAAACAAAGAACAGAAGACTCCTCCACTGACCAATGCCTGACATTGCAGCCAGACTCCCTGTACTTTCTGTGAATTTGGTATGACAGCAGACCAGTTTCCTTCCTGTTAAATGTACCCTGACCACAGGCGGCTTCTGCCAGGTAACAGAGGCTGCACACTAAACACCCTACATCTTAAGTTTCACCTTTGGAGGTATAGAGCCAAAGTTGCTGCGTTTTAATGTTAAGTCTCCATCCCAAAGTAAACATTGGATGTATGTAACATGTATGTTTGCTTACCACATATGCACATGATCTCCACATGTGAATATTCTAGTTCTAGTTCCTCCTATTGTAACAGTGAAGCAGCAAAAGAACTGTTGATGCAAAAGAGTCAAACTGGAAAATATTTAAAGAGGTTTATTCTGAACCAAATATGAGTGATCAAGGCCCACGGCACAGTCTCAAAAGGCCTTGATAACATATGCCTGGTGGTTGAATTACAACTTGGTTTTATGTGTTTTAGGGCGATATAAGACATCAATCAATACATGTCAGGTATACATTGGTTCTGTTTGGAAAGGTGGGACAACCCAAAGTGGGGAGCCTTAAAGGTAATGGGTAGATTCAAAGATTTTATGATTGGCAATTGGTAAATAGAGTTAAGTTATTATCTAAAGACCTGGAATCAATAGAAAAGAGCCTGGGTTAAGATAAGGGATTGTGGAGACCAAGGTTTGTATTATGTAGGTGAGTGAAGTCTCCGAGCAGCAGTCTTCAGAGAGAAAGGCAGTAAATGTCTCTTATGGGACCTAAAAAAGTGCCAGACTCTTAGTTAAATCTCTCCTGGATCAGGAAAAGACCTGAAAAGGGAAGGGGATTCTCTGTAGAATATAGATTTTCTCCACAAAAGACATTGTTTCAGGGACATTTTAAAAATAAGTCAAAGAAATATTTTTTGGGCAAAATCGGGCCTGCTGTCCATCATGTGATGCTATATGAGAGTCAGGTTGGAAGCTGGTATCTTATTGCTACAAAGTATCTGTATTGTCAGTCTTAAGATCTGTTTTAATGCTAATGCTTGTCAGTTGTGCCTGAATTCCAAAGCAAGGAGGGTATCATGAGGGTCGTATAACCCCTTTGTGGCCTGAACTCATTTTTCAGATATACTTTGGAATACTCTTGGCTGAGAGTAGGGGTTCATTCAGTTGGTTAAGCCTAGTCCCCAGGAAAGAATGAGGTCTGCTTCGGAAAGGGATGTTACCATCTTTGTTTAAACTATAAACTAATTTTTTCCCAAAGTTAGTTCACTTTATGCCCAGGAATGAACAAGGACAGCTTGGAGGTTAGAAGCAGATTGAGTCAGCTAAGTTAGACTTCTTTCACTATCTCAGTTAGATTTTTGCAAAGGTGGTTTCATTACTGTACTGAATACTGAAGACAGTTGTAACACAGTAGTAAGTATTTGTGTATCTAATCATATCTAGGCATAGAAAAAGTGCAATAAAAATAGAGTACAAAAGATTTTTTTTTTGAGATGGAATTTTACTTTTGTTGACCATGCTGGAGTGCAGTGGTGTGATCTCAGCTCACTGCAACCTCCACCTCCTGGGTTCAAGTGATTCTCCTGCCTCTGCCTCCTGAGTAGCTGGGATTACAGGCACCCACCACCATGCCTGGCTAATTTTTTTGTAATTTTCGTAGAGACAGGGTTTCACCATGTTGACCAGGCTGGTCTCAAACTCCTGACCTCAGCTGATCCACCTGCCTTGGCCTCCCAAAGTGCTGGGATTACAGGCATAGAAAAGATTTTAAAAAATAAGACACCTATTGATATGGTTAGGCTTTGTGTCCCCACCCAAATCTCATCTTGAATTGCGATCGCCATAATCTCTGTAATCACCATGTGTCAAGAGTGAGACACCAAGTGGAGGTTGTCGAATCATGAGTGCTTTCCCCCATGCTGTTCTCACAATAATGAATGAGTTCTCACAAGATCTGATGGTTTTATGAGGGTATCTTCCACCTTTGCTCAGCACTACTCCTTCCTGCTGCTTCGTGAAGAAGGTACCTTGCTTCCCCTTCTGCCATAATTGTAAGTTTCCTGTAAGTTTCCCAGCCATGCTGAACTGTGAGTCAACGAAACCTCTTTCCTCTTTATAAATTACTCAGCCTCAGGCAGTTCTTTATAGCAGTATGAAAATGGTCTAATGCATCTGTGTAGGACACTTACAATGAATGGAGTTTGCAGGACTGGAAGTTGCTCTGAGTGAGTCAGTGAGTGGTGAGTGAATGTGAATGCATAGAACATTGCTGTACACTATCATAGACTTTATAAACACTGTTCTCTTAGGCTACACTGAATTTATTTTAAAACATGTTTATTTTTTCAATAATAAAGTAACCTTAGTTTACTGTAACTCTTTGGCTTTATACACTTTAAAACTTTTAACTTTTTGACTCTTGTAATAACAGCTTAAAACACAAACACATTATACAACAGTACAAAAATATTTTCTTTCATTATATCCTTATTTTATCAGCTTTTATCTATCAAAAAAAGTTTACAATAACCTTTTAGAAGTTTTGGAAAAAGCAAAGACACAAACACGCATGTTAGCTGAGGCCTACGCAGGGCCAGCATCATCAGTATCACTGTCTTCCAGTCCACATTTTCCTTACTGGAAAGTCTTCAAGGACAATACTATGCTTGGAGCTGTCACCTTTTATGATAACAATGCCTTTTTCTGGAAGATCTCCTTCAGTATCTGCCTGAGGCTGTTTTACACTTAACTTTTATTTTTTATTTTTTTTATTTTTGAGATGGAGTCTTGCTGTGTCACCCAGACTGGAGTGCAGTGGTACAATCTCAGCTCACTGCAACCTCTGCATCCAGGGTTTAAGCAATCCTCCTGCCTCAGCCTCCTGAGATTACAGAAGGGATTACAGGTGTGGGATTACAGGTGTGCACCACCACACCCTGTAATCCCTGCAAATTTTGTGTTTTTGGTAGAGGTGGAGTTTCACCATGTTGGTCAGGCTGGTCTTGAACTCCTGACTTCAAGTGACGCACCCTCCTCAGCCTCCCAAAATGCTGGGATTGCAGGCATGAGCCACCATGCTCAGCTTAACTTTAATCTTTGTTAAGTAGGAGTATGCTCTAAAATAATTATAGAAAGTATGGTATAGTAAATAGTAAACTAGTAACATAATCATGTATCATCCTCAAGTATTATGAATTGTACATAATTGTATGTGCTACGCTTTTATAGAATTAGCAGTGCAGTAGGTTTGCTTACACCAGCGTCACCACAAACACATGAGTAGAACTGAGCTACAACATTATGACAGCTATGTCACTAGGCCATAGGAATTTTTGATTATGATCTTATGCGACCACTGTTGTGTATGCAATCTGCCATGAACAGAGACATCATTATACAGTGCATGACTGTACACATAGTTGGAGAGGATTGCATTTTCTCCTCTCCAGCAAATTCCCAGTATACAGCCATATTTTTAGATGAACAAAGAGAAAAAAGGGGAGAAAGTCTAGGGTATAATTAAACCCAATAATAGCAGGCATCTTTTATGAACTACTCTTACACATACTGTTATCCTGTAATAAACATTTTTATGATTTCGTGCTTGGCATGGTTTGGCTTGATATGTTTTCATGATGGTGAATGAGTCTCATGAGATCTGATGGTTTTAGAAACAGTTTCCCTGCACAGGCTCTCTCTTTGCCTGCCACCATCTGTGTAAGACTTGACTTGTCCTTCCTTGTCTTCCACCATGATTGTGAGGCCTCCCCAGCCATGTGAAACTGTAAGTCCATTAAACCCTTTTTTCTTGTGTAAATTATCCAGTCTCAGTTATGTCTTTAACAGCAGTGTGAAAACAGACTAATACAATGCTGTTTTTCTAAAATATGTGTGACCAGCTTTACAGTTAATACAAGCCTTTTCTTGAAAGGTTGTATTTCTGAAAAATAAAATAGGTTCCATAGTGAAATAATTTGTCATTTCAGGGAGCCATTTCTTCTGTATATTGGATGTCCAGGAAGACAGAAGAGGATCTCTAATAATATAAAACACAGAACAGACAAAGTTTATTCTTACTTAAGTCTGTTGCTTCAACTTGATTAGTCAGATAAACAGACTTCTGAGTTCAGCCCACAGAGCAATAAATATTCTGTCTCCTTGTCTACTTTCTCTTACAGAGAGAGATAATTCTTAGCATAGCCCACTAACAAACAAAATACATGTAGGACCTTGAGATTGTTTTCCAAGCCTTTTGCCTGTCTTTATGACCTACGGTTTTGTTCAAATAAAAAAATACTGAACAAGAATATAAGAGTATTCCGGTGGGGACTTGAAAAGCCTTGAAGGCAATGGAGAAGTTGGCATGTTCCAGGGAAAGGACGGCAGATCAGTATGGCTAGTGACCCGCATGGGAAGGGGCACCAGATGTGGCTGGGAGGCTAAGCAGGTGCAAGTCCTGTAGGGAGTGAGGACTTGCCTCTCAGGGCAAATCAACAAACAACCAGATGCTTCTGGTGCCAAGAGGGGCTGACCCAGTGGGGAGGGGATTATTTGAAAATGGTTGTGCCCACTTGCTTTTGAAAACAATCATGGTGGAGTGGAGAGGTATGAGCATTGGCTTCATACACTGGCTCTGTGTTTACCATCATGATGACTTTGGGAAAATTGTTTAATTTGTGAGATTTCTGGGTTTCTCTTTCTGCCGTGGTAAAAGGCCCACAACTTCATAGGGTTTCTGTGTTGACTGAGTGAGAAACTACATACAAAGTTCTTGGAAAATGCTCGGTGGTTGGTAGAGCATTTTTTATTTGTTTAGCTTTTTATTCTGCAGCACCTCTCTCTAAATATCCTTTCGTTTTTAGTAATCATAGCTAATAGCCCATGTGCCAGACTTTATTTCCACTGGTCTATATGAATCATTTCACGTAACCCTCACATCCTATAAAGGAGGGCTTACTGTTATTCTTGCTCTATAGAGGGGGAAGCTGAAGCACAGAGGGATGATTAAAGCACCCAAAATGACACAGCAACTAAGTATAGATCTGGGATGTGAGCCCAAATCATCTGGTTCAAGTCCTCTCACAACCACAAAGCAAATTTGCCTATTACATGAAAACTATCCATCAGAGGCCCTACAAACAACTGCTAAGGTGCATACATTATTTTCATCATGATTTTCCACATGGAGAAGTTGAGGGTGAGAGTTCAAGTGGGTTGTTCCTGATCAATTAGCCACAAAGAAATCATGCAAGGGCTCTGACCTAAACCAGAAGACTTCAACTTGTGGGTCCTTCTCACCATACCCCATGGGAGGCCCACTCTCCTAAAGATGAACTAAAAGCAGGTTCCAATTTAATTACTAAAGGACACAGCTGTTTACAGGCCTGGTAAATCATGGTGTAATTGGAGGATATTCTAAGAGCATCACTCCCCGCTAACCTTAGTGCCTGTAACACACTAAGACTATTTGAATTAGGGCCTCTGACTGCAAGATCCTCATATAATCCAACACTTGAAAACCACAGGAGCTGTGATTTATACAAATTATTTCCACATGTCTTATTTATATATATATATAGGTACACCGAATTTTTATACAAGTTATATGATAATAGCTATGGATATCCAAATCAATTTCATTTTCAAAAGAAATAACATAGCAATAAATCTTGTGTAAAAGCCGGAAAAGATAGAAGATAGATAGAGTGTGTGTTTGTCTAGGTGCAGGTGTGTTTTCTAATCCTGGAAAATGTGTTCTCTGCAAAGACCAAAATATTAACTATTCTATAATATTTTCTATAAAGGCAGAAACTTAACCAGGGTCTCATTAATGCCATATAAGTTATAGTTATGAAAAACTACACATGGAATCCTCTTGGAGTGGAGTGCGTGTAGATTCCTCAGGCCTTGCTGATGTTTGCCTGTCATGTTACGGCCATGTAACCTTACCCTTCTTCATGGGGGAGGGCTGGGCTCCAGGACATGGAGCCACACATCACCCTGGCTGGACAGGTATGAGAGATCCTCTGAAAGTCACTAACAACAAAGAGGAACACAGTGACCTTAACCATGCTGGGAAGCCAAAATCACAGCTTTGTACTTTTCCAGAAATGATCCATTCTCAAACCTCATCCTTGCAGCTTTGTATTCACTTTAAAGTAACTCAAAAGAAAGCTGTGAGGAGCCCGAGCTATTTCATACTTTTTAAATTTCCCACTACTTTGATGGTGAAAATAGAACATATTTGGGAGTTTTTGTTTTCATATCCCAAAATTTTATGCTGATTATTTACCACATAAATGCAACTGAAAATACTATTCTTAACTACCAACTGTCATTTTGATTCAGTTATGCTGAGTCAGGAGCTTTTACATATTCTGAGGCAAAAATTTATTTTTTTCTTATTTGAATGCCCTTTGTTTCTTTCTCTTGCCTGACTGCCCTGACCATAACTTTCATTGCTATGTTGAATAGGAATGGTGAGAGAGGGCATCCTTGTCTAATGTTGGTTTTCAAGGGGAATGCTTCCAGCTTTTGCCCATTCAGTATGATGTTGGTTGTGGATTTGTCATAGATGGCTTGTTATTTTGAGGTACATTCCTTCAATAAGCTAGTTTATTGAGAGTTTTTAACATGAATGGATGTTGAATTTTATCAAAAGTCTTTTCTGCATCTATTGAGATAATCATGTGGTTTTAGTCTTTGGTTCTGTTTACATGATGAATCACATTTATTGATTTGTGCATGTTGAACCAACCTTGCATCCTAGGGATGAAGCCACCTTAATTGTGGTGTGTAGGCTCTTCAATGTGCTGCTGGATTTGGTTTGCCAGTATTTTGTTGAGGATTTATGCATTGCTGTTTATCAAGGATATGGCCTGAAGTTTTCCTTTTCATTGTATCTCTGTCACATTTTGGTATCGGGCTGATGATAGCCTTATATGAGTTAAACTTTCCCTGTTTGCAGATGAGATGATCCTATATCTAGAAAACTGTATAGTCTCAGCCCCAAAGCTTTTTAAGCTGATAACTTCAGCCAAGTCTCAGGATACAAAATCAATCTGCAAAAATCATTAGCATTCCTGTACAACAACAATCAAGCCAAGAACCTAATCAGGAATGAACTCCCATTCACAATTGCCACAGAAACAATAAAATACCTAGGAATATAACTCACTAGCAAGGGGAAAGATCTCTACAAGGAGAACTACAAACCACTTCTCAAAGAAATAAGAGATGACACACACAAATGGAAAAGCATTCCATGCTCATGGATAGGAAGAATCAATATTGCAAAAATGTCTATACTGCCCGAAGCAATTTGTAGATTCAATGCTATTCCTATTCAGCTATCATTGACATTCTTCACAGAATTTGAGAAAACTATTTTAAAAATCAAATGTTCCTCTTTGTAGTAATATTCCTGGCCTTTAAATCTATTTTCTATGTTATTAATGTAGCAACTCTTGCTCAAAGTTTTCATAGTGTATCCTCATCCAGGCTGTAACTCTCAGTCAATTTGTTTTTATATTCAAAGTAAATATCATGTAACACTATATATTAATAGTTCTTGAATTCTTATACTGTCTTTTGGCAAGTATCTAGTTCATTTTCATTTAATTATTAATATTGTTGTACTTAATATTGCTATTTTACTATTTTTAAAATTTGTCTTATTTATTTACTTCTCTTCTTCATTCCCTGCTGAGAAAGAGAGAGAAAGAGAGAGAGAGAGACAGTGTGTGTGTGTGTGTGTGTGTGTGTGAGAGAGAGAGAGAGAGAGAGAGAGAGAGAGACAGACAGAGAGAAATATACAGAGAGAAATATTTCAATATTTCATTTTAATTCCTTTAGTGGCTTTGTAGCTACCTCTTTGCATTACTTTTTAGTGGTTGCTCTAAGAATTACAATATGCATCTTAAACTTATATTAAACTACTTAAAGTTAATATTGAATTACTGAAGGCAAAATATAGGAAACTCAAAACTATATGTTTATCCCCACACACCTTCTTTGTAATATTATTGCCTTATAGATTTCATCTATAGGCGTTACAAATCCATCAGTACAGTGATATCATATTTGCTTTACAAAGTCACATATCTTTTAAGAAAATTAAGAGACAATGTATATGTCAATAATGTCTTTCATGTACCCACATACTTAACATTTCTGGTACTCTTCATTTCTCTGGTAAATCAGAGTTATTTGTGCTGCTTTCTCTCAGCCTGAAGGACTTGCCTTAGCAATTTGTTATTGTTGTTGTACGTGTCTGCTTCTACCAACTTCTCTCAGTTTTTTGTTTATTTGAACATGTTTTTACCTTACCTTTATTTTTGGATGGATGCTTCCACTGAACTTCAAATTCTTAATTGATAGAGTTTGATTTGTTTGTTTAGTTTGGCTTTATTCAGCACTTTGAATATTTTTTTCCAATGTCTTCCAGTTCCCACGGTTTTGAAAAGAAGTCAGCCATTAATCTTGTCTCTTCCCCTCTATCTGTGATATGTTTCTTTGTTTCTTAATGCTTTCAATATTATTCCTCTATCTTTTTTGGCTTTCAGCATTTGACTATGGTATGTTCAGAATTTTTTTTTTCTTTTTGATGTTTATACTGCAAGAGGTTTGTTGAGATCCTTGAATCTACAAAATAATAACTTTCACCAAATTTATTTTATCAAATAGGTACTTTTTCTGTTTTCTCTCTTTTCTTTCCTGAGATTTCCATATACACATGTTGGGCCACCTCATATTGTCCATAGGTCTCTTAAGTTTTGTTCATTAGTCTTCAATACATTTTCTCTCTTTTTGTCACATTAGGTAATTTTTATAAATCCATTGTCAAGTTCGTTTATTATTCTGCTCTTTATAAAGTGCTGTTTCATCAAACTAGCAAATTTTTATTTCAGTATTGAAATGTTTGCTCTAAGACTTTCTATTGCTTGCTTTTCTCTGTTGAATTTCTCTATCCATTCATTATTAGCATATTTTCTCCAATTATTTAAGTGTATTTTATTTTAATTCTCCAAACATATATATCATAGTATCTATGAAGTATTTTTCTGCTAAATTCAACAAACAGTTCTAACAATAATAAAAGAAGTCAATTCCTATGGACTTCTTTTCTTCCTAAGTATGGGTCATACTTTCCCGTTTCTTTACATGTCTAGTGATTTTTGATTTAAAACTAGACAAAGTAAATTATGTGTGGTAATAAGTCTGTGGTAATTTTTCTGAGGATTGTTGGGTTTTTATCTGGATTCATACTACAAATTGCATCTCTCCCCAATAAGCATCTGCTGCTATGTACTCGTAGGGCTTCCTCTGCTCCATTCATAGGTGGCCCCCTACATGTCTCCCTGTTGCTTGTGAAATTTGGGGATCAACCAAGAATTTGAGCAGTGATGAGGCTTCACCTCTCTGTTTTTCTTGCTTTTAGAGATTCTCATTGAATTTTTAGTTACTCTGCTGGATTTGGGCTCTGTACTGTAACAGTTCAAGCCCACTCAACTTCAGCTGTCACTCAGTCTCCTCATAATTGGAGAATACAGTGAGTTTTTTAAATGTATCAAACTCACTGATTTGTTTCCACATAGACGTGTGGATTATCTTTCCAGGATCTATTTCTCTCCATCCTCTTGTGCTTTTTATGGGGCCCCTTGTGGTGTCACCTACAATGGCATATTTAGCTGTCAGCCAGAGTTCTGGAGCTTATTCCTGAATTTGTGTCCTACCCTTTCCGAGGTGTTGGTATTGCCATAATTTCTGCTTTCACTTTTCAGCTGTTTTTTCAGCTCTCAACTCTGACTTCTGGCAGGAAGGCTATGTTTTGTCTAGCCACCATTCCTAAGAGCTATAGTCTTGGGGTTGATCAACCTTCTTGTGCTGATGAGCCACAAACCCAAAATTGTTACCACTTCCATTTGCAGTCTTTTGAAATTAAACTCCTTTGTCTTCTATTTGTTTTTGGATGCTTCCCAGTGTCTTTAAAGAGTTGGTTTTTCTATTTTTAACCCATTTTTAAAAATTATTATCTTCAGGTGCTCACATTACTGCTTCTCTTCTCTGCCTGCTGTGAAGTGAATGTTTGCCCAAAATGTGTATGTTGAAATTCTGGCCCCCAGTGTGATGGCATTAGGAAATGAAACTTTTGGAATGTAACTAGGTCAAGCAGCCCTTATAAAAAGGCAGGAAAGACCCTGCTTTCCCTCTTTCTACTCCCCCTCCACCCAAGTGAGGACACAGCAAGAAGATGACTATCTGTGAACCAGAGAGAGAGCCCCCACCAGAACCCAACTGTGCTGGCATCTTGAGCTTGGAATTCCAGCCTCCAGAACTGCAGGAAATTAATTTCACTTTTTAAAGCCACCCTGACTATAGTGTTCTGTTATGGAAGCCAAAGGGATTACGACACTGTCAGTACAAAAAGTTACGAGATTTTTCTGAAATTTTAAATATTTTAAATTACCTATTTTCTTGAATTTTTTAGTGTTGTATTTGTTAAAAAGTACAAGTATATTGCATTATGCCAGAGAGTCTGCATCTATTCTACATTTGGAAGGAATTTATTGAGTTGTTATTTATAATCTAACATACAGTCAATGTTTGTTAATGGTACATCATAAGCAGTGAAAAAATAGATGTATTCACAGTTTAGGTAGAATGGGATAAAGTTTGATATATTTATTAGGTAATTTTATCAATTATGTCTTTAGGAGCAACCATAGCACATGTTATTTTTTCTTTTTTAGGTCTGTGACAGGCTATTGGAGGTTACATACAGTCTCTTGCTACTGTTATGTTTCAATCCACTCTGTTCTCATATTTCTTGGAGTTTACACTTCATGCATATTGATGCTATTGTATATTTCATGCACAGTGGTGGTGCTCACAATATTTTATATTAGTTGGTACATAAAAACTTGACAGTTATAGGCTTATTTTACAATGTATCTTCATTGTTGTAAAATACTTCTCAGTTATGCTTTTCAATGATATATTTATTATTTTTTTTGGCCATTTGACATGATTTTAGTTGTTTAAAACTAATCTGTTTCTTTTCTGATACAAAAGTATCATTAAGTACTAAAGTTTTGCTGCAAGATTTCATAGAAACATGTGGCAAGATGGAAAATGCTCTTATGTCCTCATGAGCTCCCTAATCATTCTGAATTTTCTCACTTCCAATGCTGAATCAGACTCAACCCAGACCCAGAGCATAAGGAGTTCAGTATTACTGTACCCCACCTGGGTTCATGTAGGCCCCCTTCTCTTAATTCCATGAACACTCATATTTAAGGCAAGATATCCTTTGCTCAGCCCTTTCTATAAGCTAAGCACAACAAAACACACCGTAATTATATAATATTGAAACCGTCAATAATGCTTTGAGGGAACTATTATCACCAGTTGTATAGATGAGAAAATGAGGACTTGAACATTAATTTGTCCAAGGACACAATTTCTTTCAAAGTATTTTACAGATGTTAAATGCCAGACAAGTCATGCATTTTAACTAGTACGGGTGGGAGCCAGAGTCGGACAAAACTCTTGACTTCAAACATACGCCTCCACCTACCATGTCTACCCTCCTCCCTCTCATACCACTTCCCCAAAAGAGGCTTGACTTGCTGCAGCATTCTGGCAGGAAACCTCCATCTAGGGTTCCTTCCTGCTCAGGCACCAACTCATTCCATCAGCTTTGGGTGAGGTCCCATGAAAACACTCGTGCATGGTTAATAAGCCATATGCCACACAGAACATGGGCCACAAAGAATCGCTTGAGACCTTTTCTTTGCAAAAAAGTAGGAAACTGGCCTTCCTCTGGAGGCGTCTGCATTGTTGTATCGTGCTTTCCTGTATCAGGTGACCCATTTCCAGAGCCCTTCGGTCTATTACTTATCTGTCTTCCCTGCAACCAGCTCCTGCAGAGCAGGGCCCCTTTGATTATGATTGTATTCCCAGAGCTTAGCACACTGTGTGGCCAGGCTCTGGGCATGCTTTTAGAGTTTTAAACACTGTGCGTTGGGTAGAAGAGGGCAGTTACCCAACAGAGACCCCACCCTCAAGTCTGGAAACTCACAGCCCTAAATGGAAACAACCATTTTGCACCCAAATGGGTGGTTTCCAAGACCACTCTGGCCCACCACACCCCCATCCTGTACTCATGAAAACCCCAAACTCCAGGCTCCATGAGCAGAAGATCAGCAGAGTGGTGCAGCAGAGAAGGAGAGAAGAGAAGGAGCACCAGAACATCGAGAGGAGTTTGGCTAGGGACAGTCAGAGAAGAGATTGGCCGTGGAATGGCCAAATTCCAGGGGAAGATCACTTCCCACTCCGTCCCCTTTCCAGCTCCCCATCCATCCTGCTGAGAGCTACCTCCATCACTCAACAAAATCCTGCATCCACCATCCTTCAAGCCCATGTGACCTGATTCTTTCAGGACACTGGATAAGGACCCAGGTACCAAGAGGGCAGGGTATAAGTGGCTGTCACCCTGAATCTCCACTGAGCTGATTTAATACTTAGCCATTCATGGATGGCAACTGCTAAAAGAGCATTAATTATAACACACTCCTAGATGCTACCATGGGGCTGAAGCTCAAAAGTGCTCACCTGGCTCCTGTACTTGCCCATCTGCATGCTCCCCTTCCTGTAAGGAATTTGAGCACACAGCAGCTGACAAATGAGCCACAACTCTGTCACACGTCCCACAAAGGGTCAGGGAACTCTCCCATTTCAGTACCAGGCTTGCTTGGCCACTTCCAGATGGTTTTTAAATCAGAGAAATTTAGTCTACTAGAGTGTTCAAGCTCTTGGCTCATCTTAAACATAACCATTAGAAAAAAAATTAGCCAAAGTTAATATAAAAAGTTAGCCAAAGTTAATATAAATATGTGAGATAGAAAGAAAGTTCTCATGCTCTGTAAAGTTGGGCATGGGGAGTGGGGAAGAGGTGATGAAGGCACACTATCAGCTGGTACCCAAGCTCTGCCTCACTCACTTGGCAATCCTGGATCAAGTGAAAAGAGCCAGGCTGGACCTCCGTTCTATTATGATGACATCGATGGCTTCCTTCAGCAGGTGTTTTCTAAGTATCTCACACATGAACAACTGTGCTTGGTGTCTGGAGACTCAGTGATGAGCAGTGACATGCAGGTCCTGCTAGCATGTCACTCAGGCTTGGATCCAAAGTTGGCAGCAAAGAGGGTAAAGTCATTATTTTATGCATAGCCTAGAACGCATGGATCCCTGATGAAGAAATGTGGGAAGGAAGAAAGGAGAAACCTCAAGGGGAGTTGGGAGAAGGGGAATATTCTACTCATCAACCAGGTAAACAGTAACTTCTAAATTCTATCCGCCCTACCAACTACACATGCATGCATGCACACACACAAACACATATACAGACAGGCATACAGTCTCTGAGGAAGTTCAGCTCTGTGATGCTGGCAGGGTTTGAACGCTCAGAGAAATGGGCTTGACTTTGTCTAGCAATTTGCATGCAACCAGGGCAAACTAGTTGCTGCTCCTCAGGCTTCTAAACTGGTATTTACCTACAAAGCAACTGTTATTTACTGATACTTTTTCAACTGAAATTTGATGCCCATAGGCACTTATGACAAGAGTAGGGCTTGCTTACTCTTGTGTTTTAAAAACTCCAGATTTCTTTTCTTCAAAGCCATTTATTGGCTTTCTCTTCCAGCCTTGCCTTTTTCCAGGGGTTCTGGGAAACTAGGAGAAATCCTTTTCTATCATGGAGAAAATTCATGCTGTCTTCTTAAGTCAAAGCTATTCAACATCCTTCTTCCTGAGAATTCCTATATCATTGTAGTGGTGGACATTTGCCTTTCCTTAAAATTTCACACCGAATCAATAGTATAAAAAGATGACAGATGGTAGAAAACACTCATAGTTTATATTCTTGCTCTAGAAAATGTCAGAACATCAGAAAAATTAGACCCAAAACAACTCATATGTCCAACCAGAATAAAAATGGCCAAATAAATGGCCAATTCTTAGAGGAAATACATCCATTTCCTCTAAGGCCTTAAAGCCCCAGGGTCATTTTGTGATTTAAAAATTCACCTGGAAAACACCACCTGAAAAGAGGCTTTGGTCATTTTTTAGTGATCTTCTGAATCAATATGCTAAGGAAGGTGAGACACCTACGTGAACAAGGCTTAACATATGTTAAGCTATCTCCTTAACATAAGCTAAGTCCTTCCTCATTTTGGTGGTAACTGGAGAAAATTGGTCATACTATCATCAGCCCAAAAGTAAGACAGACTTGGCCACTGTGGGTTTCCCCCTAACTGTAACTGAGGCTGTAGATGCTCAGCATCTGGGTCTGGTAGAGAAGAATGTATGAATAAACCAGTTGGTCTAAAAGTGTCTTCTCCCATCCGGTACTCAAGTTTCTATGTTTACAGTTACTCTGCTTGGTCAAAACCATGAGTCTCTTCACCCTCCAATCTCCCACCACACACAGTGCTTAAAGTGTTAGATGGAGACCACATGGCATGGTTAAGCAAGTCCTGGACAAGCGTTGTGACATGGGGCCGTGTTGTGAGTCTACCATCCACTAGCTTTGCGGCTGTAACTAAAGCTTGACATCTCTGAATCGTTACTTATAAAACAGAGAGAACAAGGCAAGGTTGTCTGTAAAGTTCTTTTATCTATGAAGTATGTCAGCTGGTTAATAAATTACCAATGATTAAAACATGTCTCCAAATTATGGAACCAGATGGGTCTGCTTTAGAACCCAAGCTAGGAAAAATGTAGGGAAGAAAGAGCCCCCTAAGGCATGAGGGGAACCATACATTTCAGGATTAGAACAGAGGCTTCCCACTGGGAGTTGTGCCCAGGGAGGCCACATGCCCTGTTGTTCCCTCCATCCTGTGGAAAAAAGAGCTCAGGCAAAGTAGCCTCCTTCTTATCAGCCCGAAAGAGCCCACACCCTCCATCCATCCTGAATCCTCCCTCCACTCCTCCCCCTCCATACATCCCACACCCTTCATCCATCCCATAAACTCCATCCAACCCAAACACTCTATCCATCCCAAACACTCCATCTATCCCAAATCCTCCATCCATCCCACACCCTCCATCAATCCCACAGGCTCCATCGATCCCACACTCTCCATCCATCCCACAGCCTCCATCCATCCCATAATCTCCATCCATCTCAAACACTCTCCATCCATCCCACAGCCTCCATCCATCCCACACCCT